>NW_021940535.1:46914140-47251064 GCF_001715985.3 Manacus vitellinus
CCCCCTGTCCCCCGCCCGCCGCTCCATTCATAGTCCCGCGGATCCGCTGTAGTAGCTTTTTACTGCTGGGTATTAATCTTGGCTATTCTGATAGTTGCTGTAAATTCGTGCCTAATTAGAAACATTAAAAGGAAAAAAAAAAAAAAAAGAAAAAAGGAGAAAAAAGAAGCCCTTGCCATTGAAATTCTCAGAAAAATAACATTAACATCCATAATCTGTCACCCCTGCCACTATTAATAACGAAAAATCTTTAACATTTATGAGGAATGGATTGCACGGTTATCTGAAGATGTCTCTCTTTTTGAGTAATCGACTTCTTCAGGGTCTGATATGAGAAGAGCCTTTGACCCGATCTGTTACCACCTTCTGCCATTATTCAGATAAAATGAAATCTAATGCTGATAGATGGGGAGGTAAACCAGGACTGGTTCTGGGAGAACAATGATAGCAGATGTGTACCCAGTAATACTGGAGGACTGCACTCAGCTTTCCTGAAATAAATCAGAGATTTCAAGCTTTCTCTTTCAGTTTCAAAAGTATTGGGTGGAGAGACACTCTGTATCTTCCTGAAGTTTGTTTTGGCCCTTATTTCTTGATTTGCTATTGGTGTAGTGATGTGTATGTTATGGTCATATACCCCACAGTCCTGGTCTGCTATCCGAAAATATTTGGAGTGTGACCAGGAAAAAGAATCTGAGAATGTGTAAACATTGTTCCTGTAGTGTTCGTGTCTTCTGTGCACCCATAGGGCCTCGCTAATGGCACTTTTCTGTCAAGTTTTATTTTACTTTCTTGTTCTGCTTAGGATCAGGCATTCTGGCCTTTCTGTACCCGGAGGTTGAGGTAGATTCAAATTGGCAGCTGAGAGTCATATGGGAACAAACTCATATTTCCTCAAAAAGTTTGGGTCTATCTGTTAAAGATATAATGTATTAAGTATATCTCCACAGGCAGGGTTTAGGATGAATTTAGTACAGAATAACAAATATGAATGTTCTTCTAACAATTAGTATCTTCAGCAATGGTTTTGGTTTTCAGTTTAAATGAAATATTTACTTTAAAAAAAATACATTAAATTACTTTATGTCTTTGAATTTAATGCCTTCAAAAAAGATAGAGCAAGAGCATTTCCAGCAGAAAAAAATGGAGTGTTCTCTGGGATAAAGTGTGAACAAAACAGCAGTTTATCAGTTTTGTTGGCCAATGAGACTGTAGCCATAAATATTTTTGTTTGGTTTTAATAGGGAACTTGCTGTTGGCTTATTTAAAGCGCAGAAGCAATAGGTAGTCTTTTTCTTCTGTCAAATGTGAATACAAGAATTCTTAATTTTTTTTAAAAAGCCCTCCAGGTTCCAAAACCACACTTGAAACTGAATTTGTGATAATTAACAGGACAATCTTCCTACTGACAGCTCTAATTAATAGTATCTGTAATTAAAATCGTGCCCTTCCAGCAGGAAAATTGTTTGAATTTCTTGGAGTGACCTTTTTTGCCATTTCTCCTGGGAGTGTAGTGGTTGATATTGATTTTATAATGAGCTGTGGTTTGTTTAATAAGAATCTGTAATCCAGACACTAAATGAAATATGTGGTTCATTTTTTTTTCACAGATTTATATGTATTTTTAAATCTTTATATTTAGATCTGAGAGTGACGTTTTCTGTTTGAAAACAACAACAATGCTTTGAGGATGCTGCTCAGTTTTTCAATAGCAAGACTGTATTAATATTCTTTGTTCCTGACCTCTGGGCCCGGTCCTAACCACCTGACTTCTTAAATTTCCATTGGTTTTTCAGGGGAACTGTAGTCATGGGTGGGAGGAAAAATGTTTTTCCTTAAATACAAAGGTTTCTAAGGGCTTTGCTCTCCTCCCATGGAAGTAAATGGGAATTTTGCCATATGTTTCAATGGCAGCAGTAGGAAGCCCTGGTATAGCCAGTTTTGATGCTGCTAAGTAACATTTTATCAAAATGAATCACTGAGCCTGGATCTGTATATAATAAACTATTCACATGGATTTGAAGAGAAATAGGATTGAGCCCTATTTGCCTTGTCAGAATCGCCTTATGTTGAGCTGTGTTAAATGTAATGGATATCTGGTGTGATGCATGTTTTGGATAACATCAATTAGATCTCAGAAAAGCATCCACTGTCTTTTTCCTCATCTTCTCTGATGCTCATAGGGGAGTAATGTAACCCGTATTAATATGAGGGCGGAAAAAAGCAGATAGCTTTCAAAACTGTACCTACTTGGTTCTGTTCTGTTTCCCAAGTAGCTACTTGGTTAATTTGGTGTATTTTAGAAATAGGAAATATTTCAGGGGCTGCTGCCACTAGGCTTAGAAGCACGGTACTCCAATGTGTTGCTGCCTATAGCTGACGTGACAATTCAGATTTATTTTTTTTAATTTGAAGGGGGAGAAATTGTTTGGTATAGAAGGGTCTGGTGGCCCAATGTGATTCAGAGAGAACACTGAAATATCACTTCGATTCACATGCTTCTCAAAATGTCAGTGGTTTATATCTTCACATAAACAAGACTGACCTAAATTTTCAGCATTTAGCAGAAGCATTTTTCATCCTAACCCAATTCAGCCAGGAGAGTTCATTCAGGGTTTTACTCCTTCCTTACTCACCCTGTGAACTTTGAAGAGTTTTTTCCCATAGATGGTTGCTTGGGATTGTTTTCTTTTTCCTTTCTGGTTTGTGCAGTGAAATGCCAGCTTGAGAAGGGGAAAACAGACAAACCATATTTCCAGGGAAACAGCAGGTTGGCTGCTAAGTCTCCCCCCATACTGGAGTCATAGCACCTGTCATGCAACCTCACCCTCCCTCAGGTACTCAACTGCTAGCACGAGCAGTCCTTACACTTAGCCACTAATACAAGTATTTCTTGTGTAAATGCAAGTAGGAACAACCTGTCTTAGGCAAGGCAGCCAGTACTGTGTAAAAGTTGAAGCAGCCAAATAAAATCACTGCAGTGCCTTTGATAAGCTGTCAAAAAGCTCAATACCTCTTGATACCTCGTTCTTCAGGTGCTGGGTAAGGCAAGCAGCTGGGCCTCGAAGTGTTAAGGTAGGGTCTGGGAAACCCTGTTGAAAGACTAACAGGAGGAAGGACAGATACATAATTGCAACTTCATTTATCTTTGAATCACTAAACAACAAAATTACAGGCTAGTTTAATTAGGCAGAAGCTGAGGAGCTTTTCAAAATTAATGGAAATAGTGTATCTCGTAAAATGTTGCATGTGCATAAAACGCATTTTATACATAAAGGCGGACAATTTTTGTGTGCTTTATAAACACGTCTCCTGTCCTTTCAAACCACACGTGTAATGATTAGATAAGTCAGCACTAGCATTCAGGGATGACTAAAAAGAGGTTCTTAGAGCCTCTGCAGAGCCCCTGCGCATGCGCCCACCTGCACCCCTGTTTTTAATTGTTGCTGGTGTTGCTTTGATCTTCTTTGAAAAGCAAGTTTAGCATTCTGCAAGCCTGCTCTCTGGTCCAGGAGATTAGGGCAGAAGCGTTTTAGGAATTTTCAGCAGACACTCTTTGATTTATTTCACAACACTGAGCAGATTTTCTTCATGCACTTTGAAGACTTTAGAACATAACCCAGAGAAAAACGGGCATTCAGGCATCGGGAGCGGGCGGCAAACAGGCCGCTAAGTGCTCATCTTACTTGTCACTGCTCCCATTAGCGAGCAATTTATTAATGTAATGAGTGTGTGCTAGTGACTGCTACTATTTAGGGATGCTCTGTTTGATTCAGGGTGATGTATTTGTGAGTCCAGCTGAACCCTGGCTTTTGACCCCTATGTGGGGAACACTGGGGTGTGCGAGATGTTAAATCATCAGCATATTTTATACTTTGCACTGCAGAACTTTCCTGTGAGTATGCTCTTCTGCATCACTGATAATACTCAGCATGGAATTTAAAGGCAAAAGTTGAAATGCTCTGAAGCTGGCTTCAGCAAGCTTGCCTTTTAATATTTTATGTTAATATTTAATGTTCTTTTTAATTTTCCTCCATCTCAGCCAAAAGAACTTCCTTTAAAAAGAGAGGAGGAAAAGACCAAACAGTTTACAATAAAGTTCCTTCTTAAACTACCTGAAGTATTCAAGGTTACGTGAGCCATGCACTGTCAGTGCAGATGGATTACATCATCAGCTGTTTTAAATACTTGTCCTAATAACTTGATTTGGCAGGCATATAATTGTAAATTATATGTTAAATTCTACATTATTGCGTGTATTGTATTATATATAAATTATATATTCCTTTGTCAAATACAATCTTATTAATTACATGATCCTGCTGGATTCAAAGCCCCTGAGAACTTCTCTGTGCTTTTACAGATTTAATCCTGCTGGTATTTTTTATTAGAGATGTTAAGAACACAGTATTTATGACAATTACAATAAATATTTTGCTGAAAATATTTTAAAAGGCTCCAACTGAAAGAATCCACTGGAAACAAACCCCCTACTTAGCCATCATGCATGGTTTGTGTGTTTAAATACAGATAATTCATTACCTCTAATATGGCTTAGTATTTTACACTCTGGACTGAATTTCATAAGTAAACTTGTTATTATAATATTAGACCTTAATGTTATAGTAATACTGTATATCAACTCCTTAAAAAATGAAATTTTGTGGACTAAGTGGAATAGGGAAGACAAAAAAAAAAGGAAAATTTTTGCTGTACTTATTTATCAAGGTCTCTGTAATATTCCAATTAACATCAGCATTGGGACCAAGGAAAGCTGGTAAACTGGGGATAATCAGTGCCATAAAGTATTACCTCCTATCTTTATAAAACTTAGTTTTCAAAGACCCTCCTACACTTAAGCACAAAAGATGTGACTGAGGATGAGGTGTATTCAGTACGTGAGTATTTAGTAAACATTTCAGAAGGAATACATTTAGCAAGGATTTTGGAAAGATGAAAATTTTGCCTTAAGGTTGAATGCTGTGAAGGGCTTGCTTCTGTTTTCTTCTGGGAAAACAAAGGGCATAACACATTTTTAAACCTTTCCTGTGTCCTTATTTAAAGAGAAAAATAAAAGGTCATCTCACGACTATGTAAAGCAACAGGACAACCTCTAATTGTGATAAAGCATATTCAGAGAGGTATGTGGATTAGAAGAATTGTTCTTGTCCCCTTAAGTCTGCTTGCTGTGTGTGAACAATTTTCTCTATCTTTGGTTAGCATTTTGTTTTAAAATAAATTCTCAAGAACCTGCAAAAACGTTGTATGTAATGTTGTTACATAAACCACTGTACTTTAAGGTGAGATAGTTTTCACAATGTACAAAATGTGTGACTACTCGGTAGTAGTAGCAATACTGGGAAAGGAAAAGCAGTGGGCGGTGTTTCAAGGTGATTAGAAGAAGACACCTTATGTTTAAACACTTCACGGAAGTCAGTCAGTGGATGGCCAAAGCAGAATGAGGCAAAACAGGATGTGTAGAAATCTGAATTTAACTTTTAGTCTGTTTTTTTATCTGATTGGTGCTCAGAACAATCCACAGTTCCTGTGGTGCAGTGGACTCCGTAATTCCCTAACTTTGCTTCCTGTGGTAGCCATAAAATTGAGTTAAATGGTAGTGATATTCAAAACAACATTCCAAAATACTGTACAAATTTATAAATCAGTAGAAATTTATGAAACTTGCCTGTTCAATAAATCTGGATATTAATAAACAAATAAGTGTATATTTGCTAACATGCCCCTAGCATTGAAAATCAGCTTCAAAATTAATGAGAAATGCCCATCTTAAGTGCTGAAGCTCAATAGCACAGCTTTCAGAGGGCACTTAGGGAAGTCTGTATTTGAGCTTGTGGTGTCTGTCTGTGAGGAGCGAGGCTCTGCCTCCTGCTCCACACACACACCCTGACAGCAAGGCAGTCCTGGGGGAACCATGTGGGCTCTGTGAGAGGGGTTTATTTGCCTTGTTAGGGACAGCTCTCCTTATTTGTGTGAATAGCTTTTGTAAATTACTCAGTGTTGGAGAACTGGATTAGCCCTTACCGGAGAAGGCTTTACCATCACAGGCAAGATCCTGGGCTGCTGCAGCAGTGGCAGTGCAGAAACACTTAGGAGTAAAACACTAGAATGGGCAGGTGGATAGAGAGGTCTTTCATGGTTGTGGAAGGAAAATGGGTATACATGCAACTTCTGGAGTACTTGGATGAGAAGGTGCCATAGGGGTTTGCATTTTCATACAAAAACCATCCTTTTCAAGTCTATTTATCTGCATGGCACTGGTGCAAAGTGGCGAGGAGAAGGTGATGTTGACCCTCTATTAGCCACCTTTGTTTGTTTTCCCTATCTAAAGAATATGGAGTTTGAGCTTAGTGTTTATGAAACAAGGACAAATGGGCTCCAACCATCTTGCAGAATGATTTTTGTGTATTTAAGTTGTAAGAAAATGCTAAGTAAAAATAGTAGGAGGGGAAATTAAGTTAGTGACTCATTTTTAATTACTGGGAAATCCAGAGTCCTTACCCGAACAGGCATTTCTTATAAAATGTGCTGGAGGTGCTGTGGACTTGCAGGCTGCGTCTTGCCTGTTAAATTAAACCAGTAAATAGTTTGGGTGGCCCTGGCACCATCTCCGGTCAAGCCACCCAACCTTTTCTCAAACAGTTCCTTAGCACAGTTAGCACAAGCAAACAAAAAGACATCAATTCATTCAACATGCAGTTTTATTAATAATTTGACTGTAGTCATCTGATTTTAGAGGGTGAAAATTGCTGTTGCTTTATCTGCCCTAACTGCCTGTCCTGCATCCCTCTCCCGAGCATCCTGTTCCTACTTCAGAGCCCCTTCCACCCATCCCTGCGGTGCCACAGGCTGTTTGCCAGCTGCGCGTGGGCTGGTTCTGGATAAGTACAATGGATTGTCTCCCCCTGGTAAATTGATTATGTCCCAGTGCCTGTACGTTATAAAGAAGCCAAAGATAACCACAGCCTTGCCTAATGGGCTGGAGAGTATTTGATTTGCAGTCCCAGGCTGTACATCATCTCAAGTGTCCCGATTTCTTTCTGGAATAACTATACTGTCTTCAGTGGCATTTTTTTTCTGATGTAATATAGAGGATAATCAGGCCTGTCTTTCCTACACACTTCTACCCTTTTTTCTGTTTTAGGATTTTCCTTTTTCTTTTGCAGCAGCTCTGTTATCATGTTTCAGATTTGACACATTCTTCTATTGTATATTCTCTGAATGCTCAGCAGCTAACACTGCGATCTGGCTTGCTGAGCCTTTCATATTCTTCCAGAGTGCTGCACTAGAAGGAAAAAAAATACATTTTTTAAAGTTTTTAGCTGGGAAGTTGCTTTTTTTTTATTTGTAGGATGAATCTTATACCAGAGTCTCTGGAAGAGAGAAGTTAATTTTGTGTACGTAAAGAACTCTGGTAGATGATGTATGTCAGTTCTTGTAGGACCATGTTGCCTGTGAGCAGAGCAGGTTGCAGTTTATTCTCTGAAGTCTGTAAGGTACATAAAAGCATTCTTCCTACTGCTTTCTTCTGTATACATCTGTTCTTCCTGCACACCAGTCTCACATGATGGGCAGCCAAAGGAGAGAGGAATGGGGAGTGCTGTGTTGCTTACTTTCTCCTTCTCCATGTGTGCAGGGAAGATGTGCTGTGTTTGGCAATGTGCTGGTGGAGCAGGTCTGTGTCCTGCCCAGACAAGCAGGATCTTACCTTCGAAGGTCTTTGTCCTTCCTGCACTGTGTGTCTGTGCTTCACCTTAGGGTGAGCACAGCCACCTGAGGTTTTACCCTGGAAAGCCCATACAGCTTGGCTGTTTTGTGGGACAGATGAACAAAAGTAGGTTTCAAATCCTCAGCCTTCCTCTGCCTCTAGCCCTGCAGGGACTCTTGTAGGGATGTTGCCAAGTGGAATATTTTGAGAGGACTGTGATGTTTTTGCTTGTTTTATTGTGATACAAACTATAAGACAAGTTTGGGTAGAGCAGACCGGAGCTCTCCTGGGTTCATGCTGCTCAACTACTCCAATGTTCCTAAGGGCACAAGTGAGAGGTGCCATCTCGAACAGCCTCAGGAGCATGTGTGACACCTGAGGACAGGGGGGACCCATGGATGGCCTGTGTGCTGAGCTACGACGAGTTGGACACTGACAATGTGATTTGTGTTGGCAGGACAAGAGGCCCCATTTCATTTCTCTCAACACAGAAAAAGCTCCAACTCCATGGATGGGGACCTCCTATCTGACACATTTTCCTTCTTGTGTGTTTGTGTGCACAACAAAGATCTAAATGCTTTCTAGCAATTTAAAGAACTGTAAAAGAAAATCTGAGTGATTTAATGCACACAAGCAACGACCATAGTAAAGGACTGAGACAACTCACCCAACTTCTTTGTGCTGTGGTTTTTGCTGTAACAGGTTCTAAGTTCTCATAGCATCAGTATCTGTCACTGCAGTGTAAGTCAGCTGGGGCATTCCTGCAGATCTTCACATTCTAGTTCAAATTCTCATCTTTCAGAATGCAGATATGGTTTTCATCACTTGTTTTCTTACCAAACAACCAAATAAAGACTGAAGAAGGGA
The DNA here is from genome assembly GCF_001715985.3 of Manacus vitellinus. Classification (NCBI taxonomy): domain Eukaryota; kingdom Metazoa; phylum Chordata; class Aves; order Passeriformes; family Pipridae; genus Manacus; species Manacus vitellinus. The sequence goes on from NW_021940535.1 coordinate 46,922,734, forward strand.
GGCTGTAAAAGAATAATCCTAGAAGTTAAATCCTTCAAAGAAGCAAAATTAATTTGGAGGAGGGTGAGAGAGAATAGCTTATGAATAGAAGAAAGTCAAATTTAGCACAGGTGGCTTATCCAGAGGAGAAAATGCATGAGGTTTTCTCTAAGCTTCGCTGACCATATTCTGGACTTTTTGCTAAATACAAATGAGTGATGTTTTATTGATGGTTGCTTGGCATGACTGCATTCTGAACAAGCACAGATTTTGATCAGAGAAATAGTTTTTTTAATTTTTAATATTTCATATTCACTTTTGGCGCAGCTTTTGTTTTTCTGTTTTCCTGTCTAGCCAGCATAGTTGCAGGCTTCTTGATGATTCCAGCTTTTTCCTTCCACACAGGATTGCTGCTGTTTTGCAGAACTATGTTCTGGCAGCATCTCAAGAGATCTCAGAAATGGTTGATCTTGCACTCCAAAGTGAGAACAGCTCAATATTCTGATGATAAAACTCAGTTTTGGTGTTGGGATTACATGCTTACCTTGGTTGATTAAAATCACTCCCTTTCCTCTCCTGAGGAGATACATCCTGACTTGGAGATACATGCACTTCATACAGGGCAGAAGGCTTGTCCTTGGTTGTGCTGTCTGACAACAGCAGACATATATGATTTGAAGTGGGCTGCAGTAGACCCCAACTACCAAAGCTACCAGTTTTCTAGTACTGCTGTTCTGAACATCTCCCCATTCTTCAGAAGTGTATTAGGTAGAATATTCACCCTTTGGAGACATACTGATCTTTCCCACTATTAATATAAGAACGAGGGAAAGATGAAAAGGTATGATTCAGTATATTGATGCCTTTCTGACAGCATGGGGAAAAGAAACTTGGATTTTATCATTCTTCAGCTTCTCAACTAGAGTTCATTCTGGCTTCCGGGGAAAGAAAAATGCCTCGAGTGGAGTGAAACGGTGTGATTTGCTGGAAGAGGTTTCACTGCAGAGGATCACAGCAAAAAGTGCCAGTGTGTGGCTACCTACATCAGATAGGAGGAGAAAGGTGATGGAGCTGAGTGTAGTTTTGGGAGCAAAACCAATGTACATGTGTAAATTTATGTTATATAGTGAAATTATGTCATATGACATCTCCCTCTGAACTCTGTGGTAACAATATGTGTAGTAACGTGGGAACATGAGCATGTAAATTCCACATACTGTCACCCACAAGAATGAAATAAAGAGCTGCAATTCCTAATTAACCTCACTGGAAAGTTCTTGGGTGTGAAGTTAAAACATACAGAAGGGTTGCCTAGCAAGCTGTTCCAAATTTCAGCTTCTTTCTGAAGGCCTGGCTCAACCCAATGGCTCTGCAAGCATTGTTAACTGAGACTTCTGTTTGCTTCTTTGAGGGCTTTAGAAGTTAATTAAGTATAAATCAATGCTTGGGGCTTCTGTGAGTGTTGGTCACTCCATCACCGAAGGAACATTGCAGAAATGGAGGGAGCAAGGAAAAGGTGACAAGAATGATTAAGGGCATGGAAAACTCATATGAAGAGAGATTGAAAAGAGATTATTTCTTCTAAAACAGTAACAAGAGGCAGTATAGGAAAGAAAAAAAATTATATAAAATGAGAAACTGAAAAAAAGAGTGAAACTCTTATTCTGTGTTCTGCCAAGCACCAGGGCAAAGACTTTCAGTTATATTAAATACATAAAATAAAAGAGAAGCTGTCAGCAGAATACAACTGCAACATGAAACACTTTCTGCAGAATGTTGTTGATGCACAAGTTGTAGGAGGAATCTTAAAAATCAAAGGAGCACATGAGAAAAAGTATTCTACGGGATAAAATAGTTAATGATGTTTTAGAAGATATCTGTAACTTCATGGCCCAGGTCTTAAAATAATCCAAGTATAAGATATGACCATTTTAGGAATGTGCCTACCTGTATATTCTCCTGTGCTGTTCCCATGGTACTTCTTGCAGACAAACTGGTGCCTGGTGCAGAGGTCCAAGGTGGAGTAATGACCCCTCTGCTTGGATGAGCTGGCAAAGCGAAAGTCAGGAGCCTCAGTAATGGCCAGGGAAGTTCTTTTCTTTGAATTCAAGCACACACATTAACTCCTTACTGCTGCTGCAAGGTGTTTATTGGAAGCAGTGCCATGGGGCAGGTCAGGGATGGGGGGAAGGGCTGCAGCTCTGCTCTGGGCAGGCAGTGCCAGGGCACATCCCTGATCCAGCTGAGAGCATGGAGAGACAGGGGAGAGCCAAGAGAAATTGTGTGGTTTTCTTGTTGTTGCTGTTTTTTCCAAAATATGAGGTCTCTCTTTATCTCTGACCATCAGTACTGAGTGTTAAATCCCTGTTAGTTTTTCCAGTATCTCCTGTGACACTAATGAAGTGAAAGTGCAGAAATACTGACCATCATTTTTTAATGCTTGAAGACTTTTGTGGTGTGTGATAGAAAGAATGTCTGTATTAAGAGACATCAGGAAACTCATGTCAAAACACTATTTTGTCCCATGTAGTAGAGTTTCTCTTTATGACCAAAGGTTTGGCTCCTAATAAGCTACTCTGACTTACTAGCAACTTTGTGCTTTATTGATCCTTTTTTAACACTGTTTCCTTGTTCACTAAGTTTGCATTTGTTCTTCCTAGAAGATTGATTCCTGAAGAATGATTTCCTTTTTATTTTCAATGGGGAATGGGAGAAAAGCAGTAACTTTAGTTTTCAAATCAGGAGGGGGTAATGACTGGCATTTTGGACTGTCATGATAGATGATGTTATGAAAAAAAGTTTGTTGCCAATGGCTATTGTTGATAAATACTTCTTCATTCCTGCATCACCTCTGGTGTATAGCCACCTTCCATGAAAAAATAAAATATTGAGGGTTTTAGAAGTTTTTAGGACTTCTTTTTGTATTTCTCTGACTGCTTGTAGTAACTTTATTACCATGAATGCAGTTACACAGACTTAAGGACAACAATACTAATCTTTTGGATGTGGGGTAAAATAACATTTTTAGACATAAACTAGAGGCTATTTTGTTTCTTTCCAGACTGGAAGTGCATGCTGAGTCCTGCTGGCTGCTGGGAATTCTTATTCCTAGCAGAAATGATCTCCCATTTTCAGTCCTGCAGGGCAATAAAATAGTGGACTACACAGCCTTAATGTATAGCTTTCCTGAGAAACTACAGCTGTCTTGGGACTGCAGTTTTTGCCTGCTTTGGGCCCCAGGCAACTATAAACGCTGGGAGCGAAAAAGGAAACATTTGTGGCAGTTATCTTTAAGAGCACTGGCATCTGCTGGAAGCTGGTCTGGCTTTGGGTGGGTTAGACAAAGTCAAAATGCATGATGGATTTGCACATGGTTCTGCATGGCCTTTCAGGTTAATTCAATTGTTACTATGGTTTATTTGTAACTCATAGTGTGCTGCATGGCTCTCGCTGTGGTAGTGGTGAATTTTCTGTGCAAATTCATATTAAGAAGAAACTGTGCCCTCATGAGCATGTATTTGAGTTAGTTAAGATGAACAAAATATAGAAAAGGTGAAATTTGTTTTACATGTTGTTTTTGCTCTGTCTAGTTACTCCTTAAGAAATCTTTCCTCTCCCAGCTTTATACTTATCATATACTTGTAAAGCCTGGCATGCAGCCACAGCTGAAATGCAGGAAATACAATTTAGAAACCAGCATTGGTTGAAACTACATTTATATATGTGTATGTATATATATATTTTTTAAAAAAATATTTTTTTTAATTTGTGTATGTGTGTGTGTGTGGCAGGTGGGTTGATATCAAGTACCACTGCTTCCAGAATTACAGTTGTCTGAACTGCAAGGCCAGTAATGCTCAGACACTATCAGGAACACCCTGAGAAAAAAACTGCCTGCCTTTTTACACCAGTAGATCTCAGGTGACTTCAGGTCCACAGTTTGCAGATATTTCCTATTAGAAATAGTCCCTAGTTTCCTTGGAGGCATCCAGGTAGTCTCTTTAAATCCTCAGAGAAACCACCATGATGTCATCATGCAGGGAAAATACTCTTTCAAATCAGTTTAAAGAAACGTGACCTTTCCTTGTATATCCTCTGTCTGTGAAGTCCAGTGTATCGTGTTAAGTCCTGCATCTGTTTCACAAAACTCCTCTTGTAGAAATCAAGGCTCTAAACTGTTGTACTCAGTTACACAGTTCCAGTTAGAGTGGTCTTTTGTATTTTTGTGGGGGAAAACATTCACCAGCTGAGTAGCCTAAACATGGTTACTTTTCTTTCCTGTCATGGATTGCAGTGCAAGCACACTACCTTTATTTCAGGCAAATATCATTAGACCTATGCTGTCATGTCTTCCTTGGTGACATGAGCCATCTAAAAGATGTCTCCCTCCTTCAGGAGCTTCTGGACTATTTAGATGTCTACCTCGTTGATGAGAGGTTACTGAAAGAATGGAAGTAAAAATATTTTATTAAACTGTATTGCATAGACAGCATCTGCAGTTCTGTGCAAACAAGAAATTTTCATGTCTACTAGAAGTCTGGAGGTGTGTACAAGACCTTGATGGCTTTTTGTTTGTTTGATTTGTTAGGATAAGACTGTGCAAATGCTTGAATTTAAAGAGAGGGAATAAAACAAATAAATACAAATAAAATAAAAGTCCTTTTCCATATGAAGTTAGCCATGTTTTCTTTGCCTTTCCCCTTCTGCATGGCCTCTGCTTTCTTTGTGTACTTGAAGAAAGGGGAATCATAATTACATGAGTCATCACCAGGAAACACACACAATGCTAAAATAATTGAAATTTTTAATTTCCCAGACCATAATCAAAATTGGGGTTTGATAGAAGAATGAACCTCAATCCCATATTTGGCTGCAATGCTCTCGAAAAGAAACAGCAGCCCTGCTTTTTAGATCATTTAAAACCAAACAAAGCAACCCCTCCACACACCAAGAGTTAGAGTTCTATTCAGATATACAGAGTGTGGTGATGTACAAGAGGGCAGGTAATGAACTGAGCTGGACAGACAAAGGCTGTATTGACAATCAAATAAATATATTCTACTTTTTTCTTTTTTCTTTGTTGTTTTTTCCTCACAAGATCTCTCACATAAAAGTCCAGATAAATATGAATTGTACAGAGTATAGATGTGTAATGATACGTTTGATGCCATGGTTCTCAAAATATTACTCTCAAACATTTTTCCAATATCTCCCTTTATCCCTTTTCTGAAGGTACACTGATCTCAGTAGTTACCTTTTCTGACAAGGACGAAAAATATATGTACAAATATTCCTCGTATGTAAAACAGCTCTTTTATTCCTGGACAAAAAGTATGCTAAAATGAAACTAAAGCTTGAAAGTATGTTTCAATAACTCAAAAATAAATGGTAATAAAGCTGTAATTATCCCCAAAGCTACAAATATAGTAAATAAGTTAAAGTTAGATTTATAACACCTGCAAGTGTATTAAGTATGCAAAAGCAAAACAAAGGCAGCCAAATGACTTTAGCTTCACCCTGTAGTAACACTAAACAAATTTAGTTAGAGAATAATGATGTTTATAGTCCTAGATTCATTTGTTTAAAAAAAACCTTACCTTATTTTTTCCATTTTTTAAATCTCACTGTGTTATGACTGCATCCATCGCAGAACAGTGAAATCCAGGCAGTACGTGCAGACCTCATCTCATCCTGTGAATAATGCCTCCTGAAAAGGAAAGTGAGACTATTGTTTAATTAAATGTATTAAAGCAGAGGAAAAAAAAAGGCATTTTGAAGGTCTTATTCTTCCATACATAGCATATAGGTTACACATATTTTTAGTTTTCATTATATATTTTGTTAAAAGGTATAGCCTTGAATCATTTAGAATGGTCAGCATTTTTAATTTAAAATTTCTACAAAATAAACTTGTTTCACATAGAAAATGAACAGTGTTCTTGTGATCATGTCTACTTAAGCAGATTTGTTTCTGATTGATAGGATATTAGGCAGGTCAGGTTGGAAGGGCTTGGTGTACACTCAACTATCACTTTTAATAAACAATAATTCCTTTGTCTAGTGTGTCTGCATTTTCTTAATAATTATCCATGGAACGGTTTATTCTCTCTTACATATTGTTAATTCTGAAAATAATTGTGCTGCACTTATTTCTGCACTGACTCAGGTGATTTCCTGATTTTAAGTTGTTAAGAAAAGATTTTTTAAAGCATGGAAATGTTAGTCCTGTTTCCCGGCTTAAGTTTTGGACTCGTGTAAATTTGGAAATCAGTTACAAAATAGATTATTTTCATTCATATGAGTAATGAAATTATATTTCTTTTTCTAAATAAACTGGAAAGTTGGAATTTCCCGCAGATTCTGGGCTCCTGTTAGGCAGATCTGAGGTGACAGTGACTGGGGAAGAGGAGCAGTGGTTTAGATATGAAGCTATTTTTGTTTGCTTTGAACTGAACAACTTCATTTATCAAGCGCCTGGTACCAGCTAGATGAGAATGATTCATGTGCCATGGTCAGTGGCTGAACTTGGACTACCTGAAGATATTGCATAGAGCATTTGCATTAAGTAGATGTATTTTAATAAAGAGCAACGTGCTCTCTGGAGGCAGCTTTGAGGTGGAGTGGCTCATCTTTAATGACTGGAGAGCTGAGGTAAATGCTGTCCATCTCTTAACTAGGATGCTCCAGTAAAGTCTCCTGCCTGTACTGTGTCATCTTGAGATTTTCAAACTCCATTTTTGCAAATAAAGCAAAACAAAAGATTCAATATTATTGTTCAAGCCTTAGTTCTCTCTGCTTTTAATTCTGTGATTGCCTATGCTCTTTGTCCTTACCAAGGCATATACATAGATTTCTCTCTAAAACCAAACGTTTTAGTAAACTGTGTGGCCTTAAAGGATTTTCCAGACACTCGCTGTGTTAGCTGAACTTGATGAATGATAAAAATTTCTCTAAATTGTAGTTTACTGTCTCGAGCTTCTGTGACACCGATGGCTGCTGTGCATCACAAAGCCAAGTGGCAGGAAGTGCAGCTTCTGCCACACATCCAGGAGAGGTGGCCTAACACTTCTGGTGGTAAGCAGGTCTCATCTCTAAACCAGACCTGGACAAGTGTCTGTGGGCTTAATTTCTGGACAGACTTAATGCCTCCATGGTTGAGAGGAGAGTTTCTTACCTCTTCAGGTTCACAGGCCCATCTAACAGAACAGCGGTAAGACTGGCTCCCAGTCCATGTGTATTCTGGTCCAGGAGGCACAACAAGCCTGTTAATGCCCTTCTTTAAGTGTGGATAAAGTACATTTCTGCTGCAGTGTCGTTCATTCACAAGTGGAACACATGGATTTGAAAATCTATTTGTTGTACCTGAGGAAACAATTGTGTTTTGTGCTTCTCCGTGTCTCTGTGTGGACAACCAACTATTGGGAACATTTTAGAACCTCATTGGAAGAGGTCCAGAGTTTTTCTAAGTACATTGTTTATGGTTTGTTTCAGATTATCAATTATGTCTCAAATAAAAAGCTCACTGCAGATGATCATTGTGCTGTACTTTGAACTCATTTAACTCAGCATTATTTACAGAATATTTATCTTGGTTATGGCAGTTTTTGTCACACAGCGATATTACTTTTCCATTTTATACTGCATGTGACCACCACATAAGTTTGATAATAAATGTTGGGAAATAAAAAACAGAGTAAGTGCCTCAGTATGATAGCAATTCTCATGTGACGGGAAATAATGTCATAAACTTCAAATTACCTTTTAAATAAATGTTTATGTCCAACCCATCCATTAGATCATAGCCCGAAGGGTCAGGAGGATCATTTCTTCATCTTTCACTGTGTGCATTACGGTTGCTTTTTTAGGTGTAAATGATGTTTTTAAATGAAGAACGGCACTCAAACTATACACAAACAATGGCTAGACATTACTGAGTCACAGTACAGCAGAAATAGCCTCAGCCACTTTGCTAAATATAGAAGTGCAGCAGTAAATTGAATTCATTCTTAGAAAATATTTTTAATGGTGTGAGTGCTGAGATGATACAGAAATACAGCTCGTGTCATTCTCACAGTTTGAAGCTTTGACATTTTAGTCAAGCTTGAATTCTAGTTGTGGTTTGGTAAATGGCTGATTTGCAAAATGCTTATGGGAGTCAAGATTTTGGAGAGCAGGGCAGAGAAGTGTACAGATAACAGATATTGTACTAATGAGGGTCTGAGCCATCTAGGGCTTTGTGCATTTGTGAAGAGATACCACTCAGTAAGTGCCCAGAGATGATGTGTCCCTGAGAGCACCCAGTGTAATATATCTCACATGCCGAGACCTCACTACTCGCAGTGCCTCTCATAGGAAGGGAACACTGAGGACCATCTCAAGAATGAAGCAAACTCAAATCCCACATTTAGACATTTCTCCGCTTTGAGCTGGACATCCCTACTCCATATGTCCTGGAGGAGCCCATATGGCTCCCCAAAACACTCAATGCATCAAAGATTTTATATGTAGTGGTCTTAACCTACAGCACCAGGCTAGAAACCCAACTAGGAGCTGGAATGGTTGGAATAACGGAGAGGTGACTTTGGAGAAGCAGAAGCTGCAGTTGTCCTGAGACTGCTGGTGTGTGTGTAGGGATGGAGCAGGTTCCTCAGACAGGCCTGGACTGGCTGGGATGGGGGAAGGAAGAGCTGTCAAAGGCTGTTAGACCAATCTGGAAATAAATTTGAACAAAAAACTTCTGTTTACGGGCAGGGGAAAACCCATTGTCATGGAGATTTAAGACACCGATCAAGAAATTCAGTGGTGTTTTTGCTTCAGCTATGATTTGACCTTCCTGTTTACATTAAACATTTTTTATGGCAGAGCGCAGTGACGTGGTTGCTTTGTTTGAGGTATTTGACAGTTACGGCAGTTCAGGGAATAATTGTTTTGGTTCTATATATGTCAGGAAAGAAATATGTTAATATTTGAGAACAGGTTACTTTTTTTTTAAAAAAGCCTTTTTATGTTTGTTATGTTTCTCAACTTCTTCCACAAGGACCACGAACACAATAAACTTAATTTTAAAACAACATTTCTTAGTAACATGCCCAAAAAATTCTTTTTAGTTAGGGGTTAATCTACTCTAGAACCAGTTTGCTATAATATTGCTTCTTTTGTCATTATAATTTGTGTAAAAATGGTATATTAATTTCTTAGAGTTCACTTGATCTTGATTCTTTTTTGTTAGCAGAGATCTGTAATCCTTTCCACAGTAACCACTTGTAAAAGCAGAGGATTATGACTTGAGGCAGGATATGAACAGCAGGAACAGATCAACCTAAAACCAAAGATCCTGTTTCAGTACAAATGCTATTGTTAGCACAGAGTTGGGGTGAGTCAAGTGGCAGGATGTCTATTAGAATATAATAAATTCGTATCAGTGCCACATGGCATGCTAGCCAGAAGACACATCCTTCTAGCAGTTATGTGATGGACCTCATATTTTTATACCTTTACTTATTATACTTTTCCTTAGTCCAGTAAACCATTCACTCTGAGAATGGCTGATATCTAAACATCTGAACAGCTTTTTGGTTTTCTGTAGATTTATTTTTCTGTCTAAAAAGTTTCCTCTCTGTTATACTTTTCCCAAAATCTGCTAAAAGCAGGGATTTGAAACTACACTACTACAAGGTCATTCAGAGGTTAGTGATAGCCAGTGTGGACTATTGCTATCTTTTTTTATGATGTATGTGATCCTTCAGAGAAAAGGAGAAAGAGAGGTTTTTTATTTTGTTCCTGTATTTAAAACCAAGAAATACAATAACATTTTTCCTTTACTAAAAAGTCTTGCTTTTAACACTGATAGTTTAAACACTGATAGTTTAAACAACCTAACATCAATACACATGACTCAATATATTTCTAAAGTTTAATTTTTTTCCTAGTATTTTTCATGTTAAGGTTAGTAGGAAGTAACGAAGGCACCAAGCAACAAAATGCATGCTAGTCAAGTGTGGAAAAAGCCTACTTTTTGTAAAAATTAGAAAAATTCTTACGTGGCATAGACAAAATGCAGTGATGGAGTCAGGTGGCAGTTTCACTCAGAACAATCTGTATTGTTATTCCAACAACTGACACCACATACAAGTAGTAATCTGTGCTTCCCAAGCTTCTATTGACTGTATTTTTTGTAGTAGACAGTGGAATATATCCTGCTTATATATGATACATATTTTGTCTCAGTGTATATTAGTTTATACATGCACATATATATATATATATATATAAAATGTACTTTACACCATCAAATAGTAAAATTCCACATAAGCATCTCTAATGGCAAGTCAAACAGAAGCTCTGGTGGAAAAAATGTTTGAAGGGGTCTTTAATCATTGTCATGTGGTGACAAGAAGAGACTCAATGTGGTGGTTTCAGTGAGTTTGTTTTAATGCTTGCTGCTGCATGGATTAGGATCTCTCTTCAGTGTCCTGAAGTTAGCAAGATTTAAAAAAGCCCCCAAACATAGTCTTAAGTTGTATTTCTAACTCCTGTCTGAAAAGAAGATTTTATTGCTCTTGATAAATAATGGTTTTCAGATCACCCTACTGATGGCACTTGGGCTGCAACTATATTATCAATGAATAAGAAAACAAAAGCCCTGGCATTTCAACAGTATGAATTCTTCAGACTGTGTTATTTTGTTAGCCTGAGGCAAGAGACTGTGCTCTTAGTACTCGTCTGTGAAGAATGAGTAATCTGAGACAAATGTGTAACCGCACCGTGTGTGCAATATGTCCACATACTGTAGGCTCCCTGGTCTCGCTGTGTGCCACAGGCAGCCAAGTATCTCTCATGGACAATAGTCATATGTTAAAAAATGATAATTTTATTTTAATGCCTGTGATTTCACCACACTAGCTGATTCTAAAAGCATTATAACACGATGGTGTAACCGTGGGTCTGTTTATTCTGTTAGAAGCAGAATTTCGTGCTGTAAGGATTTGGTTTCACCGGCAGGATTTTTTGTTACCTAACCAGAATTCTGTATTTGTGCATGAATTCTATGCATGAGAGCAACTGAAAATACGTATTCCCAGTGCTTTCTATTTCGGTGTTTTAACATAACTTGCATTAGTGTGTGTGTGATAGCTTGAATTTTCTTTCTTCGCCAAAGCTGCTTAAACAATACAATGACAGATTTCTGCTTTTATTCTTCGTTAATGTCATTCTTCATCCTCCCTGCCCCACATCAAGGAGGAAGTGTTGCGAGTTTGCTATTTTAATGAAGAGAAATGAGGCATCTATCAACTAGGATTTACACTGGAGAGAACATCAATTCAGTTGCCTTGAGCTTGCTGAGTTTGCATATCCAGGGCCAGGCAGTGCTCTCAATTACTCCCGTGCAACCCCATTACCTTCAGGAGGTTGCACCGTTCAAAAGTGGCTTTGCAGAACGCAGGGTGATATTGGGGGGGGAAGAAAACCATGTGTTAGAGAAGTCAAGCTCCAAAATATGGGTTTTGGTTATCTATAGGGAGATGTGCATGCAGCCGTAATTGCACTTATGAAAGGTTGGGGTAGTCATCACGTAGTAATTTCATTGAGCGTCTCTTTGTAGCTGTACCTAACAGAACAGACAGCCTCCCAAAAATTACTGCAGTGAGGGGGAAAACACTTCCAGCCCTGGAAACATATTGTAAATCATATGTCTTTAGTAGACTCTATCCTGTAATTACTCTTAACCGTAGGTTGTTTCCTCCTCTCTCTCTCTCTCTCCAGGAGCTATGCCGCCAGCGCATGGCAGTGAAAACATCTGATCGCCCGGAGCCCCTCCACTCCTCCCGAATAAACAGCGTTTCTTCTCAGTTCAGCGATGGGCCCATTCCCAGCCCCTCGGCCCGGAGCAGCACGTCGTCCTGGTGTGAGGAGCCGGTCCAGTCCAACATGGACATCTCCACCGGTCACATGATCCTGGTAAGGCACTTTTGTCTTCGTGGCACGAGCAACTTCGTCAGAATTTTGGGTACCTGCTCAGCTTTTGGAAAGAGAGAGCTTTTAAAGGAAGGAAAGATGTCTTTTCAGAGGTAGAAAATATTTCTGAGCGTCGCTGGTAGTCTTAGCTTTGTAGAGTTAAAACTAAAGGCATTTTTATTTACATTTCTCTTTTTTTATATCTTTTTTTTTCCTTTTTGGGGAATATTCTTTTATATTAATCATACAAATTGTTTCCATGCTTACTTTAAAAACGAGAAGCTCTGTGGTGTCCTTTGGTCCTATTAATTTATGTTTACCTCAGCTTGGACAATTGAAGAAAATTGGCAAATTTCTTACTTTTTCTTGCTTTTTCTCGTGTATCTTCAGTGTTCAGAGGTATCTGAGCTGAGAAGGCAACAGAAGATTGGTGATACGGAGCAATTTGCTTCTGTTACCCTTAGAAAAGGGATCTGAATTTTAGCCTTGCTTGGATTTTTTTTTTGTCCTTGGCTAAATGTCTTCCAGGCTGGATTTCTCCTATGTTTGAAATGATCCAAATACATTCTATTGATGGAGTTTGTGTTGGAAAACTTGGGTTCCAAACACAGCTTGAGACCAGTATCAGTGTAGAAGATGGACATAATGAAGAGTTTTTTGCATGTAAGAGTCAGAGTCCAGTGGACTGGTGGAACTTGTTTCTGTCCTGCTGGGAGAGCTGTAGAGTAATCCTCCATTTTTTGTGCCTTATTTTCATCCTTCTTTAAATATTTACTGTCTTTCTAGAGTGCATTGAAATAGCTGAGTAGAAATTAGGTGATGGTGAAGAACCTGATCTGAAGTCAGATGTTGTTTTGCTTTCTCTCTTTTAAATTACTATATTCTCAGATATTTTTCAAGTTCTTTTAAGCCAACCTCACATAATGGAGAAAAGAATGAAAGCTGGCAAAACCCAATGAGCTAATTTGACCTCAAACAAGTTACTGACCTCCTCCACCCTTGATCAGGTCAGCTATAAAACTGAGCAAAAGCAGGGCAGGATTGTAAACCAGATGCTTCCTCAGAGTATGTCGTCCTGAGTAAATATTTCTCTGACTATCCCCCTTCAAAAAGGAGTTAATTATTTATTATGTTAATATCTGGTAGGCAAGTGCAGTTTGGAAGGGTTGGTCCCATAACAGAAGATCATTTGTTATGGTTTTTACTGTTCCACTTTTGCCTAACCAGAACTAAAATTCACTTGGTTTCCTTTTATGGTTAACTAAAATTCTTGGGAGAAGGCAAAAAAAAAAAAGTCTCCAGTTGCCCAACTTCAAAATAAGTACAAATTCTGAGGAAGGTTTGAATGGTTCTGAGGCAATATATTTGTATGGTAATAAAAGCAAAAATTCCCGTGTAAATGGAAATATGCATTTAATATTTGCAAACAGTTTCAACTACTTTAAATTGAGCAAAATTGTTTTCAGTGATATTATTGGGAAACATAAAAAAAATCATCACAAAATCACACTTAAAGAAGAGAAAGTTGCATATGGGAACCACTTACTCTGTCTCTTAGGATTTCTGCAAAATTGCAAGAGAGAATTGTCTTCATATGGCAATAAATAAACTTTAAAAATAGTCAGATTGATCAAGATCACTGTTGTGGTGTTCAGTGTCCATAATTCAGTCAATCCTGTTTAACCCTGGATGAACCCATACATGTGTTAGCTATCTAACAGCATATGTTATATCTTAGATGGTGAGGGTTCAAAGAAGAGTAAAGAAATGCTGTAGTGTCTTGAGAGTACAAACCACACAGAGAGAGTAAAAACATTTAATTTTTTTAGTCTAACCTGAACAAACAAAAATCAGTGATTCAGGGGAGTCTGCCTACGTGCTTTGACATATAGGATGAGGAAAAAATGTTCCTAATGGATGCAGATGATACAATTAGGAAGAAAATATGGGTTAGCATCAAAAGGATGCATTTAGCTTTGCTATTAGGACAAGCCCAAGAGGAGACAGTGGGACATTTACTTAAGAAAATAATTAAACCATAAATGCAAGATTTGCTGAAGGCAAAGCTGGGTTAGGTTCACGTGGAAGATCAGCGTCTCTCAGCTACAGCACAGAAGCAGATGATTGGACTTGATCAGAAATGCTCATGTTCTGTGTCACTGTGGGTCACACTGAAACCAGGGAGCTGACCCAATTTATGTCTTGCTTAAAAATAAATGCACATATCTGTAATATCTTATTTACCTGAATTTTTCCCCCTCTGGAGATGCTGTGGCTTGTTGGACCTCAGAGTAGAAGAGGAGAGAGGTGAGCTCTTCCTCTCCTTGCCTTGCAGATACAAGCGGAGGAGAGTGAGGGGCCACTTTGCGACTTTTATACCATTCAATACAAGATATTTTTCAGTTCTTCTCATTTCCTGCTGCCACAATCCTCTTATCTTTTAAATTTTGTAGATATTTTCTGTGAAAAATATCTCAGTGCCTAAAAAACCAATGAGAAATATTAGCAAGGGGCCAAGTAAGAATGGCAAATACCCTCTGCTTTTCAGGGTAAATGCACTTACAGGTCTGTAAATGTGTTTTTCAACTCCACAGTGTGCAGTGAAGGAGCAGTTAGCTGAGCTAAAGCTCCTCAGTCTTTATTGTTCGTAGGTGCCAGGATCTCCCTAGAGAAAATAAAGCAATGGATTACTGTATAGAGTGGCAGCAGGAAATATTTTATTTTGATTTATAAACAGAATAAAACTTTAATGAAAATAGCCTAGAAGTGTGTCTGTGACTGCTGAATGACTCCATGTAATCTTGCTCAGAGGTAGCGTTGGTCAGAAATATTTCTGTAAAGCTGTTTAATTTGCTGGAAAATGCTATCAGTCATACCTAAAGTGGTATTTAAGTCACCTCAGCTTTGGGATTGTTGGAACTTGTGGTTGACCACAGGTACTGTTTCCTTGGAGGACTTGCCACGTGTGGTTAGCCCATTGTTTATCCTGCTCGAGGTCTGGAGAAACCAGGAATTTTTCCAATCCTGTGGCTGTGAGGCAGTCTCCTCACTTAGTCTGAAACCAGCTTTCAAGGAGAAAAATCCTGCATTTCTGCTGCTTCCCTGTGCAGGAAAGGCGATGTCTTTGCACTACTGACAGCACCGTGAGGTGGTTTGAGCTGTTGGCAGGAGGAAGCAGGGAGGGCTCAGGAGGCCCAGAAGGACAGCGATAACAACATTCAGAGCTTTTTTTTTTTCCTTTTCACTGTCTTTTTCATCACATTTATAACAGGAGGGTGGTGCATATGGCACATTTTGATTCTGTCTTTCTAAAAAATCCAAGCAGTTTGGAAAGTGTAATTAGAGGAGCACGTTTTATGCCGTCATGTTTGTGGCGCTGACTGGCTGGTTTCTGCAGGAGCAACAACACAGAATGCATGCCCTCATTTTAGTCACCATTGGTTTTGAAAGAAAACATTTTACAGAAGGTCACAGCAAGGGAAAGCATAGGAACTTAGAATTAGATTTCCACCCACTTTATTCTCCTGTGTACATCTATATTTCAGGTGACAAGAGAAGTTCTGGTAAGGGGCAAGACTTCATTTGCAGCCCAGCAAGAAAACTAGAAGGGTTTTAAAAGTGTCTAGGAGAGATTTGGTCTCCCTAACTTGGGCTCCTATCTTATTCCTATATTTTAGGCACTTAATGAAGTGTTGGTGTTGACTTGAGTCCATAAATTCTCTTCCTAGTTGGTGAAGTCAGTGGGTGTCTATGAAGGTCTCCAGAGAATTAGGTAGAGAATGGATTTCTCTTGAAACTCCTCCTTTGTGCCTGCACCATCCAGTTTATGTCTGCAGCTTGGGTGAAGGAATCTCTTCTCTGTGCTGTGGCACAAGTTCAGCACCTAAGTTAGGTGGATTAGATCCTACATCTGCTTCATGTATTACCCTGCTTGTTTGATTAAAATAATTATAATCTTTTATGAGGTTTTAAATGAAGAACAGTACTGCAAGGAGGGAGTGTAGGCTTTTGATGATAACATTATGAGGTTGTTATCTGAATACTGTATAGGAGAGGGAATTTGCAGAAGCAGAAGCGATTTTCTGTGTTGTGCTGGTTTTTTCGTCGTAGAGAGAGATGTGCAAAATTTGAAGCATTATACATAAATTAGGATTTTGAAAGTGTGAATTTATGGAAGGTCTTTTTCAATACTTTTTTAAGCTGTCTCTGGGGAGTCTTGTCCCAGAGGGTATTAAGCTGCTGCATGTATAGGAAATAATAATAATAATCTGTGATGGTTTGTGGTGCTGTACTTTTCAGAAGAAGAAAGTTTTGTACCTGGGCTGAATGAGGCAGTGGGAACAAATGAACTACAGCTTGAAACCCAGGGCCTTACACCTAAAGCGTGTAAGTCCACTTGATCCCCTTGTGTTTGGCAATATGCCTGCAAACCCAGAAGGACTTTCCCCATGGAGAAGTGAAGGATGGCCTCACATGAGAACTTGGAGTCAAGGTTCTGGGACAGGTTGTGTCCCAAAAGGTGACACAGCCTGAGCTGGGAACATGGGGTAGAGACTTGCTGCTGCAAAACCAGACAAAGCCCAGATGTTGAATGTTGCATCCATTTTAGTTTTGATGCTGAATCAATGGTAGGATTGCTGTAGGACTGGAAAGGGTAACAAGGAGGGAATAGTTTCCAAGGTTGAACTTGGGGGGTTTTTTATAGCATTGGTATCCCGTAGTCTCTGAATAGTAACTTTTTGAATGTTTCTAAGCAATTTCCCCTCACTCTTAGTTTTTAAAATGAACTCTGTTTTAAATGAACTCTATGGGGTAGCAGCTGTAGATTTTCTTTTAATTGAATATGGAAAAATGGAGAACTGAGTGACTGAAGACACACTCCAACAAGAAAAAATATTTGTTAAATCCTGCACCACATCTTGCTGAAATTCCTTGATTTTATTCTTAAAGCTACAATAAAATTGGGAGCAAAGACACCCAAACACACTTCTCTAAATAAAGAGAGAAGCTCCAGCATGTGAGGACCAGTAGCACTGTGCTAGATGCAGGTGTACTTTCCACCTTGACCTTAATCCATAAACACACTGAACATTTCCTGAGCATGATGCAGGGCATGAGTGCAGTGCACTGCCCAGGGACATGTGCTGCAGGGGTAATTAATGCTGGCAAGGACAAAAGTGAGGAGTGCAGGTATGGAAAACAAGGTCTTTGCCACAATCATTTGCTTGATTATTTGGTAGGTTTTAATATTTTTTCCTTTTTCCACCATTTCCTTCTACCAACATTAGTTTCTGTTTAGGCATTTCAAGACTATAAATACCCTGTTTAAAAAAAGCTTAGAACTTAGAAAATGAAGAAAAAAATCCTCCCTCACATGGGAAGGGAGACAAGTCAGTGGCAACATTTAGCTAAAGGCATAAACTCCTTACACATGTGCTAAGTGGATCTAAATCCCAACTTACCTTTCAGCTGTGCCAGTATAAATAGTTGTAGAAGTCTTACCAAATTAAGTCCCAGGAAGGCTTTGGCCCTAAAGGCCATTTCATCATGAATAGTTGGACAAGAGGAGTCACAAGGGAAAAAGCTGTTGTGTATCACATTACTCAGTGACAAGATAGCCAATATCCAAAAAAGACATAAATACTGTGGATGGGAAAATCTTTACCCGTCTCTTCCCCAAGTTGTCATGCTTTTAGGGACAAGTGGAGCTGGTTGCCTCCTGAAAGATCTGCTGATGAAATAGGTTTATCCCTTCATTTTAAGTGGATTTTTTTCCCTCCTTAAATATTTAAGTTGTTTTGAAACATTTGCTTGTGTTTGTTTAAAGCCAGGACTTGAGATATAGGAACACAGAAAAGCTGCAAAAAAAAGTGAAACAAATTTCCTGGCATATGAAAACAGTTCTACTAATAGAGCCATAAATCTAATAAATGGATGTATGTACTACATAGATTTCATCAGTAAAACTCAGAAAAAATATTCATGAACATGTTACCCTTTGATTCTTCTATTTTTATTTGTTTCATAATAAGGGGCCTCCCTTTTTCTGTATTAATTTTGTTGAATAGGCCTTAGGAAATAATGACAATTGCAGAGTCAGTATTAAATTGAGAAAAACCTTCCTCTTGAACATGGTATGAAATTGATTTCAAAATCTTTTTTTTCCCTGAATTCTTCCCTGCTGGTTATTTTCCCCAAATGTTTTCATGATTAGAAATAACTCGACAAATTTCTGTGACTACATCTTGGTCTGTCGTTTGACTGCAAAGTGTTTATTCCAGCTTTGTTTAAGCTGCTTTGGTTGAACACTTTTTAGCCAACTTATATCATTCCCTAAGGCTTTTAGTAGAAAGATGAAGAAAACATTTCTAATAATATTCTGGAGTACTAATTTTAAAAGGGTTACACTGGGAGAAATACATGACACAAAACTAGGTTATGCAACTCTGTGCACCAAGTAAAAAGAAAGGATCATTGTCATGGGTGAAACAAAACTTAGTGGCTATCTGGACTTTTTTTCTATTTCTCCCAGCTTTGTTCCATTTCTAGAGAATATCCAAGTAATATCAAGGCAAGATAAGCATCAGCTGTAGCAAGTAGCAAGAGATGCTCACAGTAGTTTAATGAAAAAGATCTGGGTTTTGAGACTTCAGATTGAATACAAGGGATGTTACTGGATCCTCAGCTGCTTCTGAGAGTCTCGTGGAACATGGAGTCTCATGGAGTGTCAGAAACCAGAGATAAACACTCATCCAGGAGATCTTGTCTTTTGGCTCCAAATGCATCCTCAGTAATAAAGTGCTCTTTGCTGTACATGTCCTTTTGTGCGTGCTCACATCATGCACTAAATCCTTGATACCTCATCTTAGCAGATGTAGCAGTTAATCATATTTTGGGTCTCACAGGTAGAAAGGCCTGTTTAGGAAGAAAAGTATACTAGAAAGAGGGTGGTTCAGGAAGACTTCTCAGGCAGGAGACCCAAGATGATATCAAATGTCACAGAGTATTTCTGAGCTGGTGGCAGAGTTCAGATGTTATGAGTTTGGACTCACTGTGGGGTGAAGAATTGGTTCACACAGGTTGCAAGACATGGTGCACTGCTAGATCAGATGACGTGTGGTAAATGGGACTACAACTTCAAAGCTTTTCAAAACAGTTAAGAGTTCAGGGTGAAATTGGGACTTGCTTCATGGTTCTTCCAAAGAAGGAACATCATACTGGCACTGTGTTTTTGCAGTGTTGTACCTGTTGCAGTTTAAGATGTGCAGGAGAACTCCAGCAGTATTTTGAAGAGCTCTTTCTCTTCATGTGGGCTGCACCAGCAGAAGTTATTGGAAGTGGTCTGATTTAAGATGCTATTTGTAATGAAGACAGTTTAATCCCTCCACTGAGTTGACAAAGTCTGGTTATGCTCATCTTCAGGGCAAGATAAAAAAACTTATACTTTGTTTTCTGCAACTCCTTCTGGGATTAGGCCACAATTTGGCAGTGTTTTCTAAGTAAAGTAACAGAATTTGGGTGGTATTTGGAAAATTTGATGTGTAGGACACAGACAAAATGCTCCTGTGATCATTAAATTTTGCATACGCACCCACAACGCAGCTGTGGAAACATTTTTAAATAAGGAGACAAACATTAAAATAATCTGTGAGGTTCACTTGTGGATGACATAGTATTTGCTGTTCCATAAAGGAGAACTGTGTTACTTTTTGGTCAAAACCAGATAAAGTCTTCTACTCTTAAATATTGCATCCCTACCCCAGTACATCTTTATAAAAAACATAATTTTACTACGAATTTTCCTTCTTTCTGTAACTCTCCTTTTGTTTCAGACTAGAGTAATATCTTATTTTTTTTCTAGTTGGCAGCTCTCCCTTAATGCTGTCATGTCTCCCTTATCCTCTTCTCCTAAAGTCATGAGCTAATGTGGCTTTAGGTTGCCAAGCTGGCCAGGAAAACCCTATTCATAGCAAGGGAGAATTATGAGTTGCCTCTTGTTGCTGGCTGCTTGTTGGGCCTTTGCATTGAACTAAGAATAGAATGGAGGGGTGACAAACTGCTCACAAGCATCACCTCCTCCAATAGCACCTGCTATTGCTCTGGGAATTATTCTCTGCCCTTTTCTTTCTGGAATGACTATGACGGCTGGTGTCCGGGTCCAAAAATGTTTCTATCTTCAGTCTGGTTAGTAGTAGATCCATTAATATCTGCTGAAGATGGTTGGTTTCTGGATTTGACCCATCTATAAAAAGTATATCTCTGACAGTATCACAACTCTGTTATTTTTAAGATGGCTTATGTGAAGATTTGCCTGCTTCTGAGTGGGCTATTTGTACTAACTAAAATATTCCCATGAACCCCCAAAAACCCTACTGCACATAGCAACTGAGTTTTACTAGCTTTCAGAGTGCAGTGAATTAAAGCACGTTACTGTGTATCTCTTATTAAATATGGGCATGTGCAATACATTTCTGCAAAGGAAATAAAAAATGACAATGTCTCTTTTTTGGATGCATTATATTTATCCTTGAGCATTGAAGAGAGACTGGTAATTATAAAGTTGTTTAGGTATTTTCATTTTAAAGTTAAAATGGTACTGAACTTGAGAAAGCAAGTGCAGTCAGTTACTTAGTACTGACTACTTCTTTCATTCTTCTCATATTTAAGTGGACTTTAGCTGGTTGCAAATAAAAATACTAAAGGACTGGCAACGCACACCGTGATTTGTGTTCTTGCTGTCATGCAAATTCACAGAAAGAAGGAAACATATTAAAGAAATTCGATAAGACCAGGTGGTCTGAGTGAATAATTTCCCTTTCATTAACATATTCCCCTTATTAACTCTGTAATTAATTGTACATAGCTAAGGAAAGCTATGGAAATTGCATTTTGAGATGTATCAAAGCTGACTTTATGCTTCAGACTTCCATGCAATTTACTATTAATGAAGCAAGAGATGGAGGCCCCAAATCTATAATTATTACTTACTATTTGAATGACAAGCAAAGAATTTTATCAACACAGTTTCAAATGAAAGGGGATTAGCAGCTAATGTTGAAATTGTTAATCTTTCTTATTAAAATAATTTTGACGAGAGTGTTTAGCCTGAAAGAGGTTTCTGGAACATCATTTACCATTAAAACAGCTATTTTCTGAGGCTCAGTATGAATTTGTCTAAGTTTGACAGCAGGGTGCAAATATTTTTTAAATGAATGAATATTTTATGGGAGCTGAGGCTGTTCATGTGTGAGCTGATGCTGAGCTGCTTGCTGTGTGCATATTCCTGGAATGTGAGGCAGGATGGTAGTTCAATATCCATCTCACTAAAGTGAAGATGTCTACTGAGATAACAAGGGAAAAAAAGCTACAGTAGAAAAATCTGAGAACTGAAATTGTACCCAGGGCTGTATCTGCAGATGAGTGATTAGCAAGTGGGAGCCCAGTCAGAATTAGGCCCTACATCTTGGTGATATTTTTATGACACAGAAAAAGGTTATAATTACATTCAATAACAATGTTACTTCATGTTTATTTAGGCCTTCTTATTCCTTTAAATGGTCGTATGTTTTCAGGTTTTGTAGGTTTTTATTAGCCTCATGTGCCTTGAGAAGATTATTCATGGTGGCTGATATTTGGGGGCAGAAATATAACATATACAACTTTTCAGTGTTAATGAAAAACTATTTGGCATTTTAAATCTTAAAACTTTTCCTTGCAATATTTGCAATTTTCCTGTCTTGCAGGAGCATACAAATGAAGCTGACAAGGCTGCTTTCACTCCTTGGGATGAGGAAATTGTGAATATATAGTGATATAAATGGTGAAAAACACAGCAGTGATAATTTACAAAATTTAATTTGTGGTGGTCTCGGCCACATTGGTACTGGAGAAGATGTATGTTAAAGAACCCTTTTAATTTACCTGTGTCCCATTACAGAAAAAAGCTAATGGAAAAGATATCACATGTCTTTGCCAGTGACAAATTTTGCCAGTAGAATAGACAGAGATCATTTCAATGCTTTCAGACATTATTTGCATGAGCAGATAGACTGTGTATAGAAGTACCACCAACACAACAAACCTTTATGTACCTGCTCTACCATGAGATTACTCGAAGCTTTACCTCTGTGTGAACCATGTCAAACTTCATTGGGTTCACTCTGAAAATTACAGGTTAGATAACTAACCTCCTATCTGCAGTCCTACAATGTTCCTTTGGAACAGTCTCACAGACAGAGTCTGTTGTAGCATAAAGTGTCATAGAGTGCATTTTCGCTTCATTCATCAGACAAAATCAAAGGGTTTTTAGCTTAAACAAGTGGTAATGATACCTAGAGAAGCACTTTTATTATAAACTCATGTTTTGCATGTGTTATAAATATGTTTTAGATCAAAGACATCAAGGATTCTTCTTAATCTGTAAGAATCATAACAAACCATGTGGACCAGGACAGCAAGAGAGTAATCTGGGGTAGACTGAAGAGATGGAATTTGTCAAGGACAAAGCTAATGCAGAATTCAAACCCAAAGCTTTTCTAAATGCAGCAGTATTTCTGATGCAGCTATTTATCTACTGCTTTAGCTGGAAGGTACCTGGAAGGGTTGGATTTATTAACCACAGCCACCAGCCAGAAGCAGCAACATAAGATCCCCAGGGCAGTGCTGCCTCACAGCAGGAGGGATGTCTTGCTGCTGCTTAGGTGGGCATGTTAAAAAAAAAGTGCTTTCTTCTTTCATCATTGCCTCCTTTCACCTTTTGATGTGTGTTTGCATTAGACCAGTTTGACTGAAAGCATCATAATAGTGTCTAATTGATGTTAATGTAGTGAATATACTAATGGTGTCTAATATATTATCTTTTCTAGAAGTCCAGAAATTACTTTTGTGTCATTTGAAGTTTTGTTGTAGACAGGAAAACCCTGCAGTACCTGAGGATATGCACCAGCCTTCAACTTACCCTTTGTATATCCTCACAACTGAATTTTCACAAACTTTGTCCTTCAGGTGGCATTCTGGGGCCTGATATTAGAAATTTTGATTAAAGTCACCAGGATCCTTTCAACTCACTTCAGTAACCAAAATAATAATAAGCCAACTCTCATAAAGCACTTTTGATCAGTAGGTTCAAAACTCTTTTTAAAGGTCGATATCATTATCCTGCCTCTTTAGTCCGGGGAACTCAGGCACAGACAGGGAAGCATCTTGACCAAGACTAACCTAAGGTCAAGGAAGCAGAACCGGGAGTAGACCTGCATTCCCTCGTGTCCCAGTGCTGTGCTCTCACAACTAATCAGATTGGCTTTAATGGAAAAAGGGTTCTGTCAAAGAGTAATGTTTTTGCCCTTTTTTGTCACTCGTTAGTCTTTTTTTAAGACATGAAAGTAGGACATGAAAGTATAAAGGAGTTCTGCACCCAAGTTTTTCAGATTTCATTCTATGAGTTTAGTTTTGGCCTCATCTAAGAGCAAAATATTGCATATTTGGAGACCTTACTGAAAGATATTTACTACACATTGGAAAAGCTTGTGAAAACCAAACTGAGGATGTGCAGTCTGTAGTAAATAACCTCTATGACAGAAAAGGGGTACCATCCACATATTCCTTGGGTCTCTTCTGAATTGATAACAGTTTTCTTTAAGAATATATGTACAGTCTGCTAGATCCTTAGCAATCACACACATACACCGAATTTTAGGTTCTTTATTTTTCTTTTTCTTTCTGTTTAACAAGCTGTACTTTTACTGTCTATTCAGAACTACTACTGTCATTCTCTCAATGTGTTCTCCTTATTCAGCATTTGAAGGAAAATAAACAGTATGCAAGGAAATGTTGAGAATTATCAGCTATGACCACAATTTGCTTCTTCCCATAGTGTTTTCCTAATTTGCTGTGTTCTGGGTTTTGTTTTTGTGACTTTCTTCCTTTGCAGTATAGTGTCTTCTTTCATCATTTCACTTCTTTGTTGACCTCTATAGTCTGTTCTTGGCTTCTTTTTCTGTCCTCTTTTACATTGTTTTTTTCCTCGTTCGTATTTTGCCCTCTGTCACTTCAAATATTTTCATCTGTGGATTAGACCAGTGTTCCTCAAACTTCTTTAAAGTGTTATCCTTTACTGGCTTCCATGGAAACCCAAGAGTCCCAGGAGTAGGCAGGATATCTTCAGCTTATGCATTTCTAAAGCTTTTCTGCCATCACTTCACAATCCCTTTTGAATGCTTTCATGAGAAAAATATTTGAGAATTTGAGAATCACTGAGCTAGGCCAACATCAGTTGAAAATCCCATGGTGCATAGATAAAAGGTTACCTAAAAATTGGGACACTTTCTCTAGATTTGGAAGCTGGGTAGATGCCAACTGCATCTGTCTCATGGCCAGCATTGCTTATTCTGCTACTGCATGTTGGCTCATCGTGGCTGTGAGTGTGACATGGAAGGGACAGGGCAGAAGTCAGGCATGTCTTCTCCCACGGTCATCTCCAGTAAGTCCTGAAAGTGCTTCTGTGGAAAAAAGAGTTTCTTCAGGGCTTTTTGTCATAGAGTCATAAAATCATTTGGGTTGGAAGAGTCCTCCAATATCAAGTCCAGCCATTAAAAAATAAATATCCAACCTGCTTTCTGAGCTGTCTTTTAAGTCAAGCTCTTTGTTTTTACTGTTCCACTGGGTTTGCTCTGCATCCATGTAACTGGCAGTTACACTAATTGGGTTTATTCTCTATGGTTTGCAGAGGGCAAACATGGAACTTCCCAGGTAGGGGACTCGGTTCCAAAATGGTCCTGAGTACAAGGACTTGATCATTGAAGATGTTTGTGGAGTTTAAAGTTTCCTGTCTCTAACAGTTATGGGAGTTTTCTTAGGAAAAGGCTGATTATCCAGTCTGTTCTGTCCCTGCTTTTTCTCACGGGTGACCATATGGTCACTTGTGCTTATGTGCATATTCTGCCACTGGGCTGTGGGTGTAGCATGAATTGCAAGACTTCTGGGATTTCGTTTTGCATGTTCTCTAATTTCCACAAACCTATGTGTGTGTTTCTGTATAAACTCTTGATTTGATATGCACCCGCACTGCCCCCACCCCCCAAAAACCCCCAAACCCCACACTGAAAAGCAAAGGGGTTTTCCTTTATGAGTCATTATTTGTTTCTGGAGAAGCACCTTTTCACTTTTATTCACAAGTTTAAGAGTAGTAGTAAGAGTATTACTGATTATCCCTTTGCTCTAGCAGGCATGTTATGTTTGTAAAAATAATATTTTCCTTTCTCCCCTCAAGATGGCCAGTGTCTAACAGAAGTATAATTTGCTAGACTATGTATAAATCACATTGTGTGCTGTATCACTTGGATGTACATGATCATGGTTGCCTGGGTTTTACTGGTCTCATTATCTCTGAAGAACATGACCACGCTCGAAGAGAAGATTATTTTTAAACATGATGTTTTCAGATTTCTTTATTTATCTCCGTAATTTTTATATATATAGTAAATGAAGACTATACAAGTGCTCTGAAAAAAACCACAGACTTTAATTCATTAAAATCTAAATTTGAAAATACGGTATCCAACAGGGAACCCAAATTTAGATGCTTAATTGAGTTAGCAGGTCTAGGAGAGGAAGAAGCCAAGGAATTTAGTTTTATGTTTTCAGCTAGGTAATTAGTGTACAGTAATATATTTCTAAAGTTTTCATTTCAGGCATACAACAGGCATGTAAATGAATCAGAAATATGTCTTGAGTTGCAGTAGGATGTTCAAAACATGAGTAAAAAAATGAAGCGAGAAGAAAGGACCATCTGAAAAATAGATTTAATGTGTAATAAGTAAATAATAGTTTCCTGTGAGAATGGAATTGGGTGTCAATATTTATCACAAAGAGTCAGAGAACTTGATTTGTACATTTTTGTGCAGTTTTCCTGCTGGGTTTTATTCAACTGCGTATCTTGTGCTTTTACATTTTAGCAAAGCTACCAGAAGCGCTTCCCAAAATGTCTCAGTTGATGAATTCAGCTGACACTCTCCTTGGCTCCAGTTCCTATACTGCAGAGCTGTCTTTAATGGGGAGTTTTGGATTGTTTTTTTTTTGTTTTGGATTTATTTTTGCTTTTAAGAAATGTCACAACATATCCCATGCTGTGAAATAACAGTATTTGGCTAAGAGGTTTAGCCTTCCATTTATTGAAGTAATATTCCTCCTTTATTTGAAGGTTATTTATTATTTCAGATTTTTATTGTGAAATCTGTTATAAGAAGTATGGAAAGTTTAGAAATTGATTCTGGATAATTCATCTTTTAAATCTTTATGATTTAGTTTGGTATGTCTTTGAATAAGCAACATTCAACATGTGCATAAATTAAATTCCTCTACTCAACAGCAACTTCTAAACAAAACCCCAAGACTAAAACCTGTTCTAATTCCATCACAGAACATTTGGTATACCCTTATTTCAAAAATGTTATCAGATATGGATTCATTAAAGTTGCCTGACTTTCAGCCACGTCTATAAACTTGATCATGGGATAGGGAAAAAACAGTCAAGAATATTCCTGCAAAATGAGTGTTTTAGGAGCTTATTCTGTGACCCTGGGAAATTCATTTGGTGTTTCTGGCCTTTCATTTCCCATCTGTGAAGCAGCAATGATACTTGCCTCCCCTGCAGAAGTAATGTGAGTACTTTCAGACTGTTGGACAGAAGGAGCCATAGAAATATAATAAGGGAGCATATTATATTCTTTTTATGGTAATCATCTTCTCTTTTTTGTTGAGGTTTATTTAAAGCAAAGTAATTGCAGGGGTGAAACTTCATAGGCGTAATTTAGATTTCAAGAAAGAGGGTAAGGAGGAGGAGTTGAGAGTGGTTGCATTTTAAGACCTAAAAGACACCATTAAGTAGCTGGTAATCCTTGAGAAGGGATTCTTTGTACAGGGAATTTATCTTCTGCTATATTTAGAAATCCAGATAGAGTAAATATTTCATAATTAGGCATTGCATTTTTTTAATATTTAATTTCTTAGCTACATTTCCTTTCAAAAGCATACCTGCCTCCATCATTCCAGCTGAAGCAAAAAGTTGCAAAAATGGAAGCAGTGAATTCAAAAGCATCACATGTACTTTCCAAGATTTCCTCCAGAGATGAAAACCTGCATCAGTCCACACCAGGTTGTATCCAGCCATTTCACTGGGATTTCACTGAGCACCTTTGGCAGCTGGGAGCTGTAAGAAAAGGGATTAGCAAGGGTTTGTGTGACACACACTGATCCCAGCACCTGCTGATTGGATTGAAGTAATCCTTTTACAAGTTACAAAACTCTATTATCAGAGCATTAAGAGAGGGAGAGAGGGTGATATACGCTACATCAAGGGTACATTAATTTAGGTAAACAGAACATAGGTTACCATCTAATGTACTTGTGAATTACGGTCATTCTTGGCAAAAGTTACACTCTGGTCTAGTCTGGTAGATAAAGCCTTACACTGACCATGCAAAGATGACACTTCTGTAGCAAACCAAGGACAATAATCTCAAATTATTTTAGATGGCATGTTTAAAGCACAACTGCTCTCTGTGTGCATGCTTAGTTGTTTATGATAAACTTTACATCTAAAAATATGAAACTGAAACTATGGAATGACATTTTTTATTGTTGGCTGATATTACCATGGAAGTTAATTTATTTCCGAGTAATACAACCTACTTGAAGCAGTCTAAGGGATATTATTCTCAACCACACTGAATGGTTTCTTTGTCAGTGAATTCCCTCCCTCTGTCTTTGGGGGTTTTTTTTCAGTTTTCCTTCATCACCTATGATAGTATGTACATTAGTAGTGTTTTAGGCCAAATTACATGTAGAGCTCCATAGTATTTTCCAGTACATAATTAACAAAGCTTCAAAACTAATCTTTTCACTGGTGTAATCAGGTACTGAGAAATACAAGAAAAATTATATCGATACACATCATGGTAGTAATATTGCTGCAAACACAAAGGAGGAAAAAAAGTTTATTGGTGTATTTTATAAAGAGGAAATTCAAATTCCCAAGTTTTTATTTCCCAGAGTTTTTCATTTGTGGTTACTGTAGATAGGAGATCTGGGATGGCACAGGACAAGTCAGAAAAGAGAAAGGAGCCTGAAATGTCTGACCAATCAGATGATGAAATCCAGGTTCCATTAAAGTAGTGGATACAGAACACTCCCTAGGATTGAAAGCATGTGAGACTTTATAGCCAGATGTTAATTTACTGAGACTTCTTTCAGATACAGGTTTTGTGAGATACTGACAACAATTTTATATGTCTATATAAACTCAATATAACTAGTCCAATAAAGTCACATTTATCTACAGTTAATATTGAAAACCTGATGAGCGATGTTAGGACTAAAGCTAGTGTTTCTAACAGTTATGGAGAGATGCTTCAGAGATGAAGCTGGTCTTAATAACAACTACAGGTTCTGCATTATTGTGAGTTGGTTGGAGAAAACTGATTTTGTTAACGTGTTAGTTGGTCAAAAGACAGAAATTGGGTGAGATAGTGCATCCTCTATTTATTTGAGGTCAGCTTTGTCAGGAAGAAAGGTAGGGAAGCATGAGCATAGTTTGGCTCTGCTCCCATGTTTCAGCACCACTGAAAGCATTCCTCATGGAAACACGTGATGAGCTCCCAGCCTTTGGTCTCTGCAAGAACAACACGGAAGTTCAGAGAGAAAGACTGACCTTCTGCAAACATGAGTCCAAAGTAACTTCAGTATTACCATGAAACGGTGCTGGGAGATGAGAAATGTTTAAAAAGTGAAAAAAATTTGGTGCTCTGCATGATCTGAGCATGGCTCAGAGTTCTAATAATGACATTGATCTCAGGGAGCTTTATTTGATCAGATCTGGACAAGTGTGGGTGCACCAAAATAGAAGAATAAAGTAATAATTTTATAAAAGAAGAGTGGGGAGAAGGAAAGAGGAGAAAAGAAATGAACCTTTCTATTGCTGTTTCCTGAGTCCAAACTCCAAACCTGGAAAATAATGGAGCACAGATTAGAAAAGGAATTGCTGATTATCTAGCAAGAGATTTTTCAAGGGTATAAAAGGAAGATAAGTGTAAGAGTGTCATTGAAAAGGATGGGGAAGGCTGGAGTCTTTCCTTTGTGCATTTGCTAATCTCCTTCATCCTTTCCATTGGATAGCTGAACAGTGAGTAAGAATATGCATAATTCTACAAAGAATAAATTTTGCCTGGACAAACTTAATTGCTTTTTATTTAACTAAAACTACAAAACCAGTAGATGAAGTGAAAACAACAGATGTAATACATGTGGATTTTAGCATAGTCTTGAAAAATTAATGTCAATTTTTTAGAGGACAATTATGTGGATTGAAATGGGGCTAAAGGGTGATATACAAAAAGTAATGATCAAAAGCTATGTATGGAAGTGTCTGGCTGAGTACAGGAGTTGCTGTTAGCTCCAGTTATACTTAACTTTTTAAATAATGAAGTGGAAGTGAATGGAAGTGACAATGGCTTTTACAAGTGATATCACAGTCTAAAGTTCTGTACAGGCACAGTGATAGAGGAGTAATTCAAAAGTTTAGACCTGAAAACACATACAACAAATAAAGTTAAATTATCTTTGAAGAAAAGTCACAAGAAGAGATATCTATAATTTTCATAGATCCATTAATCCATGATCTGTGAAGACACTAAAATATATACAAGCAAAATTTATACAGAGCAGCAATATTCTGAACAAGCAGACTGAGGCTGAAATAAATGGATGGGTGAAAATGTGTAGCAAATTAAGTTTGCAATAGAAAAGCAGTTTTGTTGACATCCCTATGAAAAAGCTGTCTCAAATGAGGAGGAGTATTCCTTATTGAAAATATTTGCACGTTTCCAGGAATACAATGTATAGTTCATTTAGAGTCTCAGGAAATAGTAACAAACTGTGTTTTAGGCTTCTACTTTAGATACAGGGCAGCCAAATGTTAGAAAGTTTCTTAGTACGAGAAACAACATTATTTGAAGGCCTGGAAATAGGTAATCAGGTAGGCTTCTTCTGTCTCTAAAGAGAGCACTGTGAGTAACATGAAAGGGAACAGAGAAATTAACTGTGAAGCCACTGATGATGTGGTATTAAGCCAGGAAAAGGAAGAACAAAACTGTGTACAATGTTGAAAGTAAATTAGATTTATGCAGAAAAGTATTTCTCATATATAGTCAATGCAATGTGTACTGAAGACCAAGGAGTTAAAGCAGAACAGCAAGAATGCTGGGGTGTCCCGGGACAGAACAATGCAAAGCTTTGGCTCCTGCACTGTCAGGTGAATGATGTGGATTCGAGTGGTAACTGTTCTCAAGCATTAAGATAATTTTGCATCTATTTCTTCAGCTGACATTTGAAATTCGATTAGGCCTGTCAAGGTGTGTCAATTTAAGAGTTTCACATCTTTTCATTGAAAGAGGCATCCTTAGTCATGAAAAAGGGTGTTTAATCAAGTACCATACTGGAATTATGCAGTCAAAAATAATTGTAATAACCGAACATCAGCTAATAAAATAGGCATTTATATTTAAAATTACTATCTTAACAGATGCAAACCATACTATCTCTCAAGAAGGTATTTGGTCTCTTCTCCCAAGTAACAGGTGATAGGACAAGCGGAAATGGCCTCAAGTTGTGTCAGGGGATCCCTTCTCTGTGGTGACCAGTGACAGGACCCAAGGGAATGGCCTGAAGTTGTGCCAGGGGAGGTTTAGGTCGGATGTTAGGAAAAGGTTCTTCACCCAGAGGGTGGCTGGGCACTGGAACAGGCTCCCCAGAGAAATGATCACAGCACCAAGACTGACAGAGTTCAAGAAGAGTTTGGATGATACTCTCAGTGAGTCATCTTGGGGATTGTCCTGTGCAGGGTCAGGAGTTGGACGTGATAATCCTTGTGGGTCCCTTCAACTCGGCATATTCTGTCATTCTGTGATATTAGGGAAAATTTCTTCACTAGAAGGGTTGTCAAGCACTGTAACAGGCTGCTCAGGGCACTGGTGGAGTCACCATCCCTGGAGGTATTTAAAAGACATGTACATGTGGTGCGTAGGGACATTGTTTAGTGGTGGACTTGGCAGTGTTGGGTTAAGAGTTGGACTCAATGATCTTAGAGACTTTTCCAACCTAAATGATTCTGTGATTCTATGATTTAGAGATTGACCAGACAATTAGAATTTAATGGTTACATTTTTAACCTCATTTAGTCACAGAGCCTGTACTGGATGGCCCTTGAAAAAAGAAAAGAATAATGAAAAAAGTAAAGAAAAACAAAGCAGTTTGACCCCATATTACAACATCAACCAAGCACACTGGAAGTTCTACCAAAGCCAAGGCAGGCTGCTGTGTTCTATCTTTGTGTCCTTGTTCAAGCACACGGAATCTGTCTTAATATTTGCCACTGGCACCATCTCTCTTGGCCAAAGATTCATTGTCCCTGGGACAGCTTTTCATCCCCTGGCTGAAAGCTCATCTTTTGCCTTACAACTGGCATGTCTCACACAGTAATAATAGATATCACAACACATCCGGTCTCTCCACATAACATTGGCACATCCTCCTTATCCCTGTGGTATGTTTGGTAGCAAGAATATCTCATCTATCTGTACACGAGAAAGTATGAACTGGGCTGCCAATTGTCCTGGCAGGTGAGGGCCTGTGGAAGGAAAATTAAGACAATGGAATTTAAGGCACTTCGGAGCTGTCCAAGCAATCAGTGTTAGTTTAAATGATATACTTTGGATTGCAGGACTTGCCTTGATGTGGACATATTGGTGAGACTAGACTTCTACTTTTTCAGCAGGCTTGAGGAGCGTTACAATAACAGTTGTGACAACCTCTATTTATTTTACCTGCTGCTCTGAGACAAGGACAATCATGTGCGTGTTTGACATGTTGGTAATGAATTTCTTTTGTACCAGGCAAATACTGCAGAATGTCTCATCAAAACATCCTAATTAAGGAGTGGATTTGAGTAGACATACAATCTCTAAAATATCAGAAGTTCCACTCAATTTAATGTACATCCAACACTCCCAAGAGAGTGTTTCAAAATCACTAAGCTTCTGTTTAGCAAAATGGGGATGAGCGTAGGGGCTCTGAAGGACTGTAAATGAAAGATTACTTAACTCTGAGGGAATTGTCTGGCTCCTGAATGTTTTAAAGCAAGCTTCTTTCTCAGTAGCTTTTAAAAATGTGCGTAAAGCAGATGTTCGTATTGTACAGAGCCTTCCATGGGTCTGTTTAAATAGTCAAACACCTTTTCGAGGTCTGTCAGGAAGTGCCCTGTGAATCTGATATGTGTGATGTAGATATTGAAACTACTCAAAAAATGGTTGTCTGGTTAAAGTAAAGACTGCAGTGTATTTTCATTTGAAGATTCATTTCTCTTTACACTCAGAATTACCTGGAAAATGAAGGTAAAAGTAAAAACTTTTAAAAATAGGTGAGTTTATTTAAAAGTTCATGTGCGCTAAAAGCAGTCAAATTACCTTAACTGTGTCATATTTGATGATTTAAAAAGGAAAATAAAATTTCTTTTTAAAATACAATCCTTGAAATCATCAAAGAGACAAGTTGGAGTTAACAGGAAGCCTTTTGCTACATATAGCCCTGCCTTAGGAATAAAATGTTCACGGTCTTTTTGCTACAGCTTCGTGGATCTCACAGTATTTTGGAGAGACTCAGTGTTGGCAGATCTGTATATCTGCATAAAATGTCCCTGAAGTCTATGGGACATTGGTGATAGGCATGTCAAAATTAATCACATTATAAAACTGTGGTCTAAAATGGGAAGATGCTACGGGCTGGTCCTTGACTGCCTGATCTCTACTGCATGCTAAACAGCTGCTCTGGAGCCAAGACTATTGGCTCTGTGGTATTGTAAGATTTTGCTATTTTTTTCCCTTTGCCTCATAAAAATTCCTATATACCAACAAGTCTCTGCTCAGAAGGAATTATCTATTTCTTTTATGATGTTCAGTATACATAGCCAGGCACAGAATCACTGGGAGAATAGAACAGGATCTTTAGCCTTCCTCTTTTCCCCAGTAGCAACAACCTTTTGGCAAGGAGAAGCAAACTATCAGAGTATGGTTTCCTCCTGTTAACTTGTAAGTTAAGTCTGGTAACACATTAGCTGACCCACATGGCAGGGCCACGCAGCTCTCCCAGCTCCCCATTCGTAAGGTCACAGCTCTGTCCACCGTAATGCGTTTCCTTCATTATAAAAAAGAAGCAATCACACAGTAGGTGTTTTGATTGTATCTAGGCCACCACTATTCTTTACCTCCTTTAGAAACCTTTCTTCTAATGCAATATCTTTCTGTGTCCTTAAAGATGTACCTTCTGGAAGCATGACTTCTTGAATTGCTTTTCAGTAACCAGGTTTGATTTACAAATCTTGTGTAAAGACGCAGGCCCCCGACAAACTCTGCACAGAACAAAGCTGTGTGTCAGGATCTCTTCTGTAATCAAAAAACTGTTCAGGCTACATGAGAGAGCAATATCCTGCCTTGCTGACCAGGTGGGAAGCACAGTGCACAGCTCATGTTTGGCAGAGGAGAAGCTGCAAGTTTTCTGCACCTTCTGCTAAACCTGTTGAGAGGGCACGAGAGCCTTTCTTCTTCAAAGCATGTTTGGAAAGAACAATTCAACATAACAGAGATTGTCTAGGAAAAAGGTTTTCTAAGCAATTAAACTGCTTTCTATACTTCACAGTAAATCCTTTACAGGAGGTATTTCTAGACAAGGTTTGCTACTGACTGGGCTGTATTATTGAGGGCTCCAGCAGGAATCACTGTAGCCGATGTTTGGATCAGAAGCACACACAGCTCTGCTCTTGACCTCTCAACCCCTGTCCAGACCCTGAGCCTATCTCCTAAAGTCCATTAACATCAACCTACCTTGTAAAGGTAGTGTGGAGTTTAATTTACAAATATGAACTGTGTGTAATATGAGATGGTTCTGTTGTTGCTGTAGGAGAAGATGGCAAGGTTGTATAAGTAGACTTACGGTACCAGGTGATAATTTTCTTAATTCTCATGTTTAAGGGAGTGGAAGATTTCTATTTTTCCTCACCCTTTTTCCTTTCTGCTCTTCCCCCCACCTACTTGGATGATTTTCAGGTCCATAGGGTGAAGAAACAGGGTTTTGGTTCACTTTCCACAAATCTTTGGAACTAAATTCCTGATCCACTGCTGGACTGGATCTCTAGCCCTGGGAGATCTGCAAAAGCTTAAGACTTGCACCAATATGCTTTGATGGGCCATCATTCCTGCCACAGACAGACAGTTTTCTTTGGTGATGCTTTCCTAACAGATTAAGCTGAATGCAATGTAAAATCTTTAACTACACATATTAATATTAATTAACAACACCTTAGTTCTAGGCCCTCTCTGTGCCAGTCCATATGTAGAATGTTTCTGATGACCCAGTGCTTGAACCATGACACTTCTGCTTGGCTATTTTTTAATTCTCTTTGACAGCTCTATCATTGTTGTTACTTGCATATTTGCTTGAACTTTAGTTTTAAAAGCCTTTGGTTTTACAGGAGCTGTTGTTTGTAGTAATTTTTGTCAATGGAGTTTTGTTTCTTTTCTACTGCCTGATGAAAGAGATGGT
Source organism: Manacus vitellinus (assembly GCF_001715985.3). Classification (NCBI taxonomy): domain Eukaryota; kingdom Metazoa; phylum Chordata; class Aves; order Passeriformes; family Pipridae; genus Manacus; species Manacus vitellinus. Next base: position 46,957,312 of record NW_021940535.1, read on the forward strand.
TGTGCTTATGTTTTCTAAGTATTGAAGAAGAAACACTTTCCTCCTGAAGCTCAGTAACTGGATGTTTCACACATTTCCTCTCTGTTAGCACTGGGACATTTTAGCATTCTCATTCTGTATAGCACAAATAAGCTTGAAGTTAAATCCCTGAAGTGAATAAATTAGCCATAAAACTGAGGGTGTTTTTTTTTTTACTCCAAAGCTTAGGATTCCCATGCTTTCCGTCTTGAGAAACATCCTTTTAGCTTAGCTTTTGAGCCTAGCTAAGTAAATGCTTAATGCAGTATTCTTTTAATTCCAGTCCTACATGGAAGATCACCTGAAAAACAAGAATCGTCTGGAGAAAGAGTGGGAAGCTCTGTGTGCTTATCAGGCCGAACCCAGCGACACCACCATTGCACAGCAGGAGGAAAACATCCCGAAGAACCGCTCCCAGGCTGTAGTACCATGTATGTACACTTTCATTCAGATGATGGCGTTTTAAGCTCTTGACACTTTTCCGAATACCCTTTGCACAGTGGTTTGAAAGCTACAGATGGCAGGCAAACAGAATGCAGAGCAGCTTCTATGTGCACTACAAAGATGGGGCTACAGCTATGGGCTGGGTGCATGTCCTCTTGTCCTATCAGATCATGTTTATCTCCTTAAAAGTTGCATATATGTTACTAAAATGCACAACTATGCCACATAACACTGCTGCTGCAGCTGTGCTGTCTCATGAAATCCCATAGCCAGGGTGCTTTTCAATGCTGAAATATACTTTCTATACAAGAGTGGCATCTGTAGCCATTCAACAGAAAGAAGTTTGGCATGTGTTGAGACAAGTTGGTATCATGTCCATCCAACAGTAATACCAGCAGTCTATAGTCAGAGCTAGATCATCTGTTTATCAGATACTCAGCTGTACTGAAAGAGCCCCTTTAGACTTCAGTGGATAAGCTTGCAAACTGGCTTCTCTCTGCAAGGCTTAGGATAAAAAGAGAAAAAGGGAAAAAAAAAAAAGAACCCATGTTTATATTCCTAGAACCTGTTCTTTCCTGTAAGCAGCCACCTTCTGAGCTTGAAATAAAAGTAACATATTTTTCCTATGCAAATATATGTATCTCGTAGATTACATTGGTAATCTATGGGCACACATTTTATTAAGCAACCAATGAAACAAAAATGAAACTGAGAATACATGCACAGTCCACAGCAACCAAAATGCTCTCAATCAGTGTGCCCACAATCCAGCTGGATAGCTTGGCAAACATATGTATCTATTTTAATTTTTAAAGTGCCCTGAAAACATTAATTTTCACTAAGAGAACCTTGAATAATTACTATTCCTCCTTTAGAAATGGGGAAATGACAGGTAACACATTAAGTAAATGTCATAGCCAGATTTAGAGTGAAGATTCTTTGGAAGTATGTAATAATTTAACTGAGCCCATAAGTCCTTGCATATTTGCTTCAGCAGGGTTTGGTTCTTTTGTTTATGTAGTGTCTCTTTCTGCAATACTTTGCTCCTCAGGAGAGGAGTACAGTAGTTTGGCAACATTAATTCTTCTGAGTAAATAAGGTGCTGGTCAGAAGCCTTTTGAGGCAACAGCATCAGTTTGCTGACTTCCATATGTTTTGGGATCAGGTCTGTTGAGAAGCTCTAAAGAAGTCGCCATGAAAGTTAAATTAATTAAAGGAATGCAAGACTTCTGTGCTCTTTTCCATCCTGAAAGAGCAGAATTTAACCAACATGACAGGAAGTGAAAATTGCTCCATGAAAAGTGGTATTGATCCAAGTTAATCTTCCCTCTTAAAGTGTTCTATTCAATATGGACTTACAGTCAGACCATCTTAAGCTATTTCAAGTCCCTGCTCATAAATTAAGCCAGATTGGTTTTGGTTGCTGCCTGGAGGCAGCATGGCAGCTACAGGTGTTACCAGAAATTGGTACTGATTATTTGACTGATGTAGAAACTGTGTCTGCATGATACAATGAACTAAGATAGAAACCTTCAGACTAGACTTGTCTACCTCTAAATCCAGAAGTAACATGACCGTAACAGTGCTAAAGAGCCGAGATTTTTACTTGGGTGTCAAAGAGTCATTTAGGTTGGAAAAGACCTCTAAGATCGTCAAGTTCAGCCATTATCCCAGCACTGCCAAGTCCACCACTAAACCACGTCCCTGAGTGTGACGTCTACGCATCTTTTAAATACCTCCAGAGATGGTGACTCAAGCCTATTCCAATGCTTGACTACTCTTTTGGTGAAGAAGTTTTCCCTAATATCCAATCTAAACCTCCCCTGGCACTGTTTGAGTCCATTTCCTCTTGTCCTGTCACTGGTTCCTTGGGAAGAGAAACCAACCCCCACCACGCTACAACCTCCTCTCAGGTAATTGTGGAGAGTGATGGGGTCTCCCCTGAGCCTCTTTTTCTCCAGGATAAAGACCCCCCAACTCCCTCAGCTGCTCCTCATAGGACTTGTGGTCCAGACCCTTCACCAGCCTCGGTGCCCTTTGGATGTGCTCCAGCACCTCAATGTCATGCAACACCAGAGAGCTGAAGTATTTTCAGAGCTAAGATAGTCTGACTCTTTTCATCATGTTGTACCATGTGGATGTATCAACCTACACTGATCAGCCTTCAGTTCTCTGCCATTGCTTCTTCCATGGTGTATTGTTACACCTGTTCTTCCCGCTGCCGTGTCTAGACTGAATCAGTACTACCTGGACATGGGCAGGGTGACCACAATCCATCTGAAGTTTTAGTTAAAAGCATTTTAGCACATTTAAAAGGCAAAATACTATTTTTACTTTGTTTCTACAATGTGGGAACTTCTATTACAACTATTAGTGCACTGGGAATTTTCCTTTTTGACTGAATTGCACAAAATTACCTGCCTTCACTTCCTGAAGTGGCTGCACACTGGTAAACAGCTGTCGTGTTATATCCCTAAAACTATGTTGTTGATGAGTGAAAAGTGTGGCATAGAATTTAAACAGTATTAAATTTTGATAAGCTGGTTATTTTAGACTACAAGATTAGACTGAGATGAGAAGGCCCAGTTTGCCTGCTTTTTTTTTCCTTGTTAGGCACTAAAACTATAGAAAAAAGTCATAGATTTGCTTCATAATAAATGAAGAAGCAAACCTGATATGATTTTAATATGCTATAGAGTTGTTATGCTACATTCAATGTATTCTCACAGAGTAATGTCTTGTTAGTGTGTCCTTACCCCTTTCATATTAATAATCACCTTGTCAAGGTAAAACAAGATTGCCAATTCATGTAGAAGATTTCATCTTAGGAAGGCCTCAAAGAAGCTTTAATATCATGTTGTATTTGCTTTTCATTTTCCTTTCTTAACCAGTCTTAAAACAATACAGTGTTATTTTTTACTGATTATATAACCGATTTAATTTCTAGATTAACATTATCACAATTTTATCATAGCTTGCTCTTATACCTATCTTCTCTATTTACAAACAGCTTTTAAAATACTTGATTACAGAACACCTTGACACTGCACTCAATTAATTACTAGTTAAAAAAATTATAACAATTCGAGTAACCTGTACCTTCTAGATTAACAAAACTGTATCCTTCTATCCAATCAACAAGCAGATTGCTATAATTTAGGGCAACCAATGTTTATATTTAGTACTATAATTTAGTGATACCTTTTTTTCTGTAGTAATATATGAGCAGCCCAAAAAAAGCTTTCCAGTATTTCTTTTCTCTTTTTGCATCTCTGCAAAACAAACCCATCTCAATAGGGTCAATACTGTATGTTTTGATGTATGTATCCCATAAATATGTACAGGTGTTTAAAGCATTTGGCAAACAAGTTTTTGTAGTGAACATCTATCAAAAGCTGCCCACTGTAGCTGTGTCCATGGGTCATGGTAGATATTAAAGCAACCTGCTTATCTCTGTGTTTGGCTTTCCTGCAAAGGAGAGCAAAGCATGTGTGGGCAGAACATGCACCCAGCTCTGAGGCTTGTGTGCTTTTTAGAGCACAGCCAGGGGTTGCGCACCTAAGATGGAACACCTGAACAGAGGGCACCTCCTCCAGGTTTGTTCATTATCTGTGTCAGGAATGGATGTACGAATAGTGCTCTGAAATAAATGAACTTGATTTCAGTTCAGAGCCAAGAAAAGTTCCATTTCGTGCTGATCATCTATAGGCAAAATAATGATAATCAACAGATTATGATTCTTCATAGTCTTCAAACTGCTCCACTTTTACTCCTTGGTAGTTCTTCTCTTTCTTTCTTCAGTGCAGTTCTGTACAGTGCTTTGTATGGAAAAAAATCAGTCTAAATCTATAAGGAAGAGAATGATGGTCCAGGCAGAATGTGCCAGGTTGATAGTTGTAAGATTTGCCCTGATCTGTGTTGCCTGGGTTCACACAATCCAGAGTTGTCCATATTCCTTGGTTTTAGCCTTTTTTTTGTTGATTCTGTTCCTTCAGAAGTATCTGATTAAAAGGAAACAGAAGACAGAGGGAAGATGTGAGTCTTGCTTTTCCAAGCTTTCAATCCCCATCTAATAACAGAAATGATAGATCTTCATTAAGTTTAGACAGAGGAATCCAGTGCCATTTGAGATGCCTAAAGTATTCAAGGTACCCAGGCAGAACTAGCAGCTATAACACAAGCTCTGTGAGAAGCCTGTGCCTCTCCTAGCTGCTAGCCTGAGTGTCCTTAAAACACCTCAGATACCACTAGAAACCCACACACAAGCATTGAAATCAAGTTCTCTGGGCATGAGTCAGTGAAATCGTAGATTAGGATGCCTAAATTTAAGTGTCTCTGTGTAGCTGCCTCCACATGAGCCAGGTGTCAAAGCACCTGATACCACCAGTGAAGAACCAGTTAGTTCAGTGACATCAAGAGAGCTCTGCAATGGCCAAAAGTTGGTGTTTAGTTTATGGTGAAATAGGTCGAGGATGCCACTGTATATCCTGTGTGAGTTACAGATGCTGGTTCAAGAGGGTACAAGTCTTTAGGTCTTGTGACGTATCTGTTATCCTTGTGCAATGTCTCATCTACTTTACAGTCTCTCAAACATTACATCTTCATGTTTAGCCAACTAAATAGAGCTCCATTAAGTGTAACCACTTCACATGAAGATATCTGTATATAGATGCCAAAACTTAGATTTTTTTAGTCTATAAATTGAATTTTTATATACTGTAAACTCATGTGTGTCTGCTTATATTCTGTCCTTTATCCTCTATCCTTTATATTTTATAATTTATATTTTATATGTGTATAAAATACAACATTGTGCTATATTTTTCCACAGCCACAGGTTAGTCTAGCCATCTTATTTAGGAAGCCTCTCTCTGCCGCATATATCCATCTACATATTTTGCTTTTCTTTCAACTGTGGCTTGGCTGGAGCAATAGCAAATGCAAAGTAGTTCAGCACTCAGTAGCAGCTATTGTAGATACTTAAAATGATGATGAGTTGTAGCTTGGCCAGATTGCACTACCTAGTAACAGCATTTGTCTTTTCTCTCACTGCCTTATTACCATCCCTCTCCTCTCCTGTTTCTTCATTCATCTTTCTCACTTTTTAGATTGATCTTACATATCTTCCTTTTTTTGACATGCCTGTCCTTACTTTTACTTCCTGCTTCTCCTGATTCTCTTTCCTTGCTTCCAGCATAATCAATATGCAGTTTACAAAAAAAAAAAAAATGTTATTACTTTGGTGATTTTCCCTGTAGTCACTCATTGTTACCATAACGTTCTGGTGTCCGTGGTATTCTGTTGCAGTTTTTTTTTCCTTTTCTTCTTTCCCTGCCTGTTTCTAAAGATCTATTATGCAAGTTCCTAGAAGCTTTGAGGTGATAACAGGCATAGACAAGCACAATCTGTTCATTGTCAATATGAATGCTTGATGCTGCAACTGAAGCACACATGGGTGCAAACTCTTGATATATGCGGAAAACACATGTACAACCTTTTTTGCACACTTTTTTTTTCTAAGTGCAAATACAGTCTCACCACCTTTTCACTACCAAAGCCTTAACAAGTCTCACCCTCTGATAAACCCTCCAAGACAGCAGAATAATGACATGGCATTATTCAGAGGGTCTGGATAAAACATTTTGTTTTAAAAAGAAAAATCCTGAAGTTACTTATCTGACTCCTGACTTTTATTGGAGAGTCACCCTGCATCTGTTTGCTAAAAACTCATGGATCACTGTCTGCTCTTTCTCCCTCATCCATTTGAAAACATTTCACATGTTTTCTTTGGTGATTAGTTCAAACACTTTTGCTGTCCAAATGAATGAGGCCAATGTCCAAGTGAATGAGGCTTATCCTGAGTGCTTGCTTAGTTTAAGGTATGCGAGAGACCACATTTGCTGCATGTAACCTGCATTCCTTCTGCAAAGACAAAAGGTTTCAGAGCTGTAATTCTTCAGGCATTCTGTGACAATGCTCATTGTAAAGCTTCCTGTAAAAAGTATTGAGTAGCCCAAGATCTCAGGTGTCAAAAGTTCATTTTTATATTTTGGATTTTTTGTACCATGGTGCCAAAGTGAGGTGGAAGTGAATAATGTGCATGAACATGTTCCCTTTCTCATCTTCTTCATCCTTCTGTTGTGTTGAAACCTTACCAGGGAAAATAATTTTATGTGAATAGTAAAGACTGGCTCTTCATTCATTTGGCATGACTTATTCATCACTGATCTTATTCCAGGAGAATGCTGTTGACATTGCTGGGTGAGATTGAATGACTGTAAACACTTGTACAAGCATCCCTCTGTCTTGCTCATATATTGAACTACCATGGCATTACTGTTGAATGAACTTAACCTCCTGTGAGGTACTTAGAATATTTGATAACTCATTTATTATTCTTCTTTATTAAAATATTGACTGGTACTTCATAGTTTAAAAAGCACTTTGGAATCCTGGTGTTAAGAGTGGTGTCACAGGCCACTAGACAAGGTACAAAAGGGGACAGGCTGTATTCCTACACTCTTATTTTGTCTATTTGAAAAATCAGTGGAAAGATCCTCTCAAAACATCAGTATCCATGTTCAACTGTAGAGGGTTACAGAAAGGGCAACTCCACAACCTCTTCCCACAATATACTGTGTGGAATAGGTTTGCTAAGAAGTATAAATCATGCTGGTTATGTATCAGGTACAAGCTGTTTGAGATTCTTATGTAAAGACTTAGACATCTCTCGCATAAATTATCTGAGTGTGGTCTGGTCTTTCTTTCTTTAGTCAATGGAAGGAAATGGCATTTCTTGAGTACAGTTTGGCCTGTTTCAGACAGCTAAATCAGGATGAAATGATTCATCACCTAGAAATATTTCTTTTCTCTTAGCAGAAAGTGAGTCTAGATGATTGGAAGAGATGCAGACATCTGCATTGTCGCTGTCTAAGTATAGACAAATAAAACCCATCCATTATATACGTCCTGAAATAAAAAAAAATAAAAAAAGGACTAGAGTTTGGGGTGTACCAGCTTTAAATATAATTGAGCTAGCACCAGTAAAATTACAAGTTAAAAAGTGATAAAATAATCTTGATGATGGGCAAACAACATAAGTCTCCTATGTCCAGAACTGGTGTTTTCCTTACTAGTCTTGCCTGAACCAGCTACAATAGCACCAGTGTAAGATATCTGTGTGTGCTCCAGTTGTACTTTAAGTGTAATTGTGATTGGGATTTGATCTTCAAGTCGTATCGTCTCCACGTGTCACTAGTGGAGCACCACACAGCACTGGTCTTTGATCAGGGCAGATTAACTTACTGTGCATCTCTCAACTGTACTTCAGTGTTCCTGCTGTTCATTCTGTAGAGAAGCCAGGTGGACAAAGATCCATCAGCTTCCCTCTTTTATGACCCTGCAAACACAGGAGTGTTTCCTATAATACTGGAAATTTTTTAGTGATTTGCCTAGTTTAAATCTTAAATTCCCTGAACAGCGCATGTTCCCATTTTAATTAAGAGATGTTGTAGCACATCACAGTGCATCTCAGGAAGATAGGCTTTTCTGACACTGAGCCTCTGGAATATCCCAGTGCTTCATTCCTGAGTCAGACTGTGATGCTGTGGCTGTATCAATGCTATGGCTAGGCTGGGAATCAGAAGGAAATATCCTTTCTGATACTTACCATTTACCGGTCTTGAAATGCACATTAATCTAACGTTGTAACTTATAATGGGTAGAATACTGGTATAGAAACTTTCTTCTCTTATTTTCTCCTTTGCAGATGACCATTCCAGGATATGTCTGAAAGGTGAAAGCAGCCACGACAATTCAGACTACATCAATGCTAGTCCAATTGTAAGTACGGTAACATATGAGAAAGAATCCAAATAGTTGATTCCTGTCTTTCCTTGTTGCCAAAATATGCTCACTTGAGGCACCTCGCTGCTCAGATTGTGCAACCTCAGGTTGTGAGCACCTCACAACTCTGTTTCAGGCTGTCCTTACAAATTGAAGAGAAATAAATAAATAAATAAGTACCTTTTCAGTTTATGCACTAAGAAAACAAAGTCCTCATTCTGCCTTGTAATACTGTCGGGTTTTCTGTACTTGATATTATTAACTTAGGGATTATAAAATTCAATGCTATACCCTTGGTGGAGCTTTTCCTTCTCCGAGGAGGTAAAAATAGCTTGTTCTTTTTTGCTTTGCCCTACTAGCTATAGCCATGGGAGGAATAGATTTTGTAGTCATGGAGAGCTGAGCTCCACAGACTTCTGAGCTTCTTCTGCATCAGAAAGTGACATTTCCTCTTACCTTTCTTTCTCTGGTGACCCACTGATGAGCAACCTGGTGTTTCTGTAGCTCTTCTGATTCTCTGAGCTTGCTGTTTTCAAAGCAAGAACAAGATCCCTTACCCCTTGTATAATCATTCCAACTGCAAAGTAGGTCAATCCAATTTTTGCATCCAGATACTCCAGTGTGGCCAAGCTGCCATTTCCCACCTTATGTAAGTTGAATCCTCTCTGGTCTGTGAAAGGTGATAGGGAGAAAAGGTCTCTCTTTGTAGACACAAAATAGGTATGATGGTGCCAGTAGCATTGCCCTGTCATACCATCTCAATGGAAGTGTCATGATATCCATGTGAAGGGGGGAAAAGGCTCAGTGTCCTTGACCTCTGTGGTGCTGCTAGTATTGGAGTCACTTTTTTTCATGCTTTTTATTCACGTTAATTAGGCACTAATTAAAGTTATTAGAGGGAAACTATGAAAAAGAACTTAGGATGGAGAATTAGATCTCACTGCAGTGGGCTGTATGTGCCATTACTGGCTTATTTTCCTGGGGAGTGTCACTCCCCCAGTTAAATGACTTCATGTGGGCAAGGCAGCTGACAATTTGCAACAGCACGAAATTACAGTCTGCTTACTTCCAGTGTTGTTAACAATACTTTTTTTCTTAAAAAAACCCACAAGTACATAAAAGCTGTTCCCTGATCTCTGTTTTCTTTACTTTCAGCAGAGTTCAAAAGCTTCATTCCTTCAACATATCAAAATGCTATATTCTGAGAGTTAGAAAATACACAGAAGTCAACAAACATCTTTGGGATTTTATTGTCTTTCGCTTAGAGTAGATGGGAAGGCAAAGCACCTGCACATTCAGGGATTGCCAGTTTTAGGGGACAAGAACATACATGCACAGATTAGAGTTTCTGGACTACTTTTAGGTATGTCTCTGACTAGACCAAGCTCTATTTGGCACCAGGATCAGCAGATCACAGTAAGTTGGTGCTCCAAGGAATGTGTATCCTGCCTGTAAAGTCATACACAGAGGTCCAGCTCCAGTGCTTCAGTGCTCTGTTTGCATGTCTTCAGGACACAGTTGGTGAGTTATGTTTGGTCAAGCCTTAATTTGGTAGTAGAAACGGAGAGGTTTTTTTGGGAAGCACAGGAGTGGGAGGGGATAACTGGAAGTAAGATATTGTATTCTTGTAAGAGCTTGGTTGTAATTCACATGATTACAACTTGATGTCAAAGTGGACTTACAGCATCTGTAGACAGTGCTAAGCTAGGTTCAGTGGTTGCAGCTGTACAAATGCTGGGATTTACCAAAAACTCAAGATGGGCTACTGAACCTACCCAAAAGTCTGCGTAGACACAGCTTAACTAGTTTTAGTACACAGATTTATTTGGTTAGAGAAGTGATAAATTCTCACGTGTGTATATGCCTGTTGCAATTGTAATTCTGGATTATAGTGTAATTATTTCTTTAATTACACTGAAAAGTATTAGATTAAGTAGTATTGGAGGTGAAGAAACAGGACCAAGACATCCCATTGACAAAACTGGTTTGCTTTGCCAGGATGCCTGAAGCTAATGCAAGCAGAGGATCTCTGCTTCCACAGCTTCAATTCTTGTGTTTTTACACAGAAGCTGCCCTTCTATCCAGCTTTTAATAAGGGTATTTTCTTCTGCAGGGTTAGAAGGTGTTTCTTTTTTTGTCGCTTTCCCAGTCTCAAGAGTTTTGTTCAATAAAACAAGTCACACTGATGAAGCAAAAAATCTCATGGTTGTCTTAATATCTCTTGCAGAAATATTTCTATACCCAGAGAAGAGTGTGTTCACAACTGTTTTATTAGACTGGGACAAGTACCCAGTACCTTGCATAACCAAGGAAAATTACCAAGAGAAATTCTTGAGTTCTTTTTCTTAATGGTAGGATAGAGAACCTACTGTTTGGGGAGAAGTGCCACAGATGACATTTGTGTAGACCTGCTGTTCCAAGGAAAGATGTGCTGCAGATAGTTACGTGAGTCCATTTCACTGAGTAGTCATTTTGCTATTTTGAAAGCAGTAGATCAAAATATGTGTTTCCTGAAGGTGATGCAGTGGGAGGTTGACAGGAGGAAATCACTGCTTTGCAAGCCCATGGTTTGGAAAGATTCCCTGTAAACCGTTGAATTAAAAAAAAAAAAAAAATTAAATATCTTCGGGTGAGTGTAAACATATTTGTTAATCTGGTATAGTTTTTGTAAAATGAGGCAGAATATAGGAGTGGCAGAGAGATTGTCTCTGTTCCTCTCCACCTCAATTGCCTACTGGAATATTGTGTTGGGCACTTGATTCTGCAATATTTACTGTGGTTGTACAGCTGTTGCAGCCTGAGCTGGACATACGTGCTATTACTACTGATCTCTATTTGAGATCTTTTCTGTTAGCAGGCACACGTTCAGTCAGTGTCCTTGTAAGTGTGCAGTGGATGTGGAGTACCAGTACAGTACTGATCTGCCTTCGCTTGCTCTTGCAAAAATCCTACCATTTCTTTCCTTCAGACTGCTGTCTTTCCACTTAAATAACCTCTGTAATTATCATATCAATACAGGGATGCTCCTGGTGCATTTGGCATTGCAGCGCTTGGGTGAGGAGTGAGCACTGTGATGAGCTGCAAGATGGGCATTAATAGCTCAGGATCAGTACAGGCTGAACTGACTGGAAGAGGCTTTTTCCTCCCCATGTGTGTGAGCTGTCTGGTGGAGGAAGAGTGTAAAATAAAGTAATTATATCTGAGCTTCAGAAAGGGAAGCTGCCAGTTGGGTGCATGTCACTGGGTATCTCCAGCTTCTGGGTCAGTGGTCCAGTCTCCAGCTGGGGCTCACTCAACCTTAACTGAAGTCTAAATGAATGCAGCAGCACACCTTAAAAAAAAATCCCCCGTGCTAAACAATGAGCTGGCCACCTGCCCACATGTTTCTTCCTTTTAAAAAGTGCTACCCCTCCTCAATACCTCCTTTCTCTCCAATATGATGTGAAAACTGGGGTTAGATTGGTGGCCTCACAGCAGCTGGGAACGGGTGAGGAGAATCAGGAAAGATTTAGTCCAAATTCTTCCCATAGGTCTTTAATTTCACTGTAGTGTAAGACCAGGCAAAATGAGTCCTTGGGATAAATTTGCAGGGTAGAAATCTGTTTTCCTCCTCTCTGAAATAACATAAAGTACTATGATAATAACTCTGCTATCGGCAGCTGAATGAAAGGCTTGCAATTACAGCACAAGGAGACCCTGACTGTGCAGAATAAAACTGTGATAATTACTTCTGTCATATTTGTACTTAGTCCTCATTAAATTTCAGGAAAATCATCCAGTAGTAAATAATGTGCAATCTTTGCTTTTAAATCAGAGGTCATGAAAGTAAATGGGAAATTCTGTTTTTCCTCATAGGGTGTCTGAGAGAGAAAAAATCCCGTCAACTACATTTTAAAACTCAGTTTGCTTATTATTGAAGACACCAGACTGAGGAATGTCATTAGCACGACAGTTTGTTCAAATACAGCATACAAATTACATCACCAAGAATAGACTCTGAAATTCATAATGGCATTCACAACCAGATTTACTTCTTTCATTCCATTAGGGGTTTTAAAGGAAGGATTTAAAAAATTGTTTTAAATTTTAATTCAAACATGAAGGGGAGGACTAGTCTACCTTTTTAATTTTAATGCTGAGATAAATATGATTACAAAGTTCATCTGCATTTGCAGGATATGCTTTCTTTTACATAAACAAATAAACTTTTTCTGCTTTTAGAGACTGCCTATACTTTGTGTAATAAATAAATACATGCATGGAAGTAGATTTTGTTGGGGCTATAAACACATTAAGTCTGGAAACCACACAGCAGCTTGAATCAATATGAATTTTTAAGGTGTTAGTAGGATTTCAACTTCCTTTCTGTCAAATTTGGTGTACACTGGATCTCATTCTGATCTCATGTGATTTAGGAATATTTCAGCTGGATTCAGAGGATTTAGGTGAAGGTAAATGGTGTGACTGAGACCACATCTCACCCAGCATCTTTCTCTGTGGAAAGTAAGGATCTGAAAAGCTGAAAGGGAAGGTAAAGGGCAGGAATGAATGTGTTATCATTTATGTGAGATTTCAGAATGGTCATTGATGCCTATTGACGGTTTTACTTCAGTTTACAATTTTACAAGGCTACTTAATAAGAATCTACATGTGCCACTCTCAAGTCCAAATACAATACATTTGAGGATTTACTCCCAGAATGTATTGATTTTGCTGTATTCCATCAGCATTATCAGTGAAATCATGCAGCAGCAAAATCTCTATCAAAAAACTCAACAAATTTCAGCGTTCTTAAGGGAATCCTTGCAAAGTCCTGGGATAAGACAGCAAGATAATAGAACTCTTGAAGGAAAAACTAAAGGTGTAGCTTTTATTCTCTAGTAAAGCACAGGTGAAATTGTGGTCTGATGTTAACAAAGGTGAAAGCAATTGCAATAGTGTTCTTTATATTTTTTCCTACTTTAAGGTACCGTAATTCAACTTATATTACAAAGCACTGTAGAAAAATATAAGTTGTGTCACTAAAGTTTTATCTAATTTTTCTTTTGCAAGAAGAAATCTCAATGCTCCTCCTGTTTGTTTCCATTTGCTTTCAATATTGGTAGTGACGGAAATCACCACAGTCAGTGGTCAGTTATAGTAATCCTTGATCCCTAATATAAAATCATGGAAAAATAGATTGAAGCATTATCACCAGAGTTGCCTTTGTTGTACTGCAGTAGAAAATGAGAATTCCATCATAGTAGAACAGTTGTAATAATTGCAGCTTTTTCTTTCTAACAATGGCTGTTCGATCCAGTTCTGATGTAAGCCTTGTGAACTTGATGCTTTGATGGGGAAGAGGGAAGAATCCCATTCTTTTTGAACAACTACTATTAGAGTGATTTCTGAAGGTTGTTCTGATGTAAAATGTTAGCAAACAGTCAATTTTTGGTTTAATACTTGATTGTATGGAGTCTGCAGTTCTCCATTCTTCTCTGGAGAATACATTTTCTATTTTATTTTCATGAAGTGAGAAATCTGAGGGATCCTTGAAAGAAGATAATGACTAGTGACATAAAAAAAAAGCCTTTTACTTGATTCTTGATTAGTTAGTGTAAAACCCATTACTGACTTTATTTCTTTATTCAAACTTCTGTTAACTTTGATAGATTAAGTTGCCCTTAGTGTTCTTGGTGACCTTGAGAGAATCAAAAAGAACATAGCAAAAACATTCAAGAGCCATCCCTACTCACGTTAAATTGAATGTGACCAGGGTAGTGATTTTTCACACTTTTCTTGAAATATGTGGCCTTTAAAACAGTACATGTAATAGAAAATTGATGAAACCAGGAATTTAATTTAATTAGTTTAATCTTTGCTCTTATTTTTGTTCAGTTAAAGATCATTTAATTGTGTGATAGGGCTTTCTGCCATCTTCTATTTGCTCCAAGCAAGAAGAGTTTCTGCTCATAGTTGTTTTTTGTGCACCGCAATGTGTTTGGAAAATAATAATTGTAATTGTAATTGTCTTTTGGATTATTGTTAAACTGCTGATATACTTCACTACTCTGTGCTTATTGTAATGTTTACCACGTTCCAACAGCACCTTTGTGAAAGAGGTTGATTAATGCTGAAATGCCAAGATTGGCCTATTCCTGATTTATCAGCTGATAGTTGAGGAATGTTTCCTCCATGATAGTGCTATTTACATCATCCTTGATTTCTTCTGCCTTTGCTTTCTGGCATGTCTACATACAAAGAATTTATTTTAAGAAGAAATTCAATTATTTTTCTAAGGTTTGGTGTATTCACTATTGGTTACATTTCTGAGCCAGGCTCTTACTTGTCAAAGAAGTGACATCATTTTCAAGTGGATGCAACGGTCTCCACAGGGAGTAGCAAGTCCTCCTCAGTGCAGGTCGATTTTTCTAAGTTAAGATTTTTAGTTCCAGCGTAGGAAACCATTTCAGCACAATGATGATCTTAAGGATTCAAAACAAAACAACTACAGAAATTATTTCAACTATAATGGAGAAAAAAAAAGAACGCTTTTAAGCACGAATTTGCTTAATCACATTTGCTGTTGTTTTCAGCTGTGTTTAGTTCAGTGTCTCCAATTCTTACAAAACTAAAACAAAAAAAAAATAGTTGCCCTTTTTGAAGTGGTTCCTAAGGTTTTTTTGTTAATACTGCTTTCTGAAGAAAGCTAGTTTTCCTCTGGTCTCAAAATACCCACAGTAGTCAATGTTCTGCTATCAGAATTGCTTTTGTCAAAAGGCAAAGAAAGTAAGGTTGAAATTTGCTGTGAGCAATTGCTTGTTTTGAAGATTTATTTGCTGATAAGAGAAGCATCTCAATGAAACGCAGAATAAAATGATGGTGTTATAGACATCCTGGACAAGTTTTTTTGTAACTGTGGGTGGTGAATCAGAAGTAAGCTTTTAGTCTGAATTGATTCAGTGACTTCATTTTACCTGTGTTGTGTTGTCATGGGGAATTTTAATATTAAGTCCAACTTAATTATGTGTCAGAAAATTAGAAACATAAAGGTATTCTCTTCCTTTTTGCAACATTCATTATATTGTTGTTCTTTTAGAATAACTTACATCTGTTCTTTTATGGTTCTTCCATCTTTTATGTTGCACATAATTATGAGGTGCCTTCTTTTGCGCTGACATGTGCCATCACTGAAAATTTTGATAGGCTATGAATAAATTCAGGAGATGCCTGTTAATGCAAATGTGACTCACATTCGTTCTTATTCAGGTCTTTACTTATAGAACAGAATCATGTATTGAGACAAATTCTGCCTTCAGCTACATGGATATAAGTTAACTCTCACCGACTTCAGTGTCACTGAGTCACACCCACACATCTGAGAGCTGAACTGGGTCTCTTTTCTTTTTGTTCAAAGTTTTGTCTTGCCCAGGGTTAGAATGAGTTTGTTTGTTTTTTAATCCTATCAGCAGATCTTCTTTTTCAGCAGAATGAGTCCTAAGATTTAGAACCAAGAAAACCACCCATCAGTTCGAAAACATTCATTGTAACACACTAATCCTATTTACTCTTGATGGCTTTGTTTCTCAGATTCTTTATTTTTTCTGCTCAGTGAATTTTCTGCTCCTTGAATTAAACGTAATAATTAAGGTCTTTAAACAGAACTTCCTCCATTGAGGCCAAATCCATGCATTTAGATAAATCAGCTAACCAGAAAAAGCCAGAAATTGAATTTGTTCCCCATTTTTGCTGGTTTTTAGTTGCATGTGCCCTTCACTGGCACAGTGGAAATGGAGAACATATTTAGATGTGTGGAGCATTCTTAACATTCAGTGTAGAAAAATGTTTCAAATGGCTCCTAGGTTGCTATGAAACCACAAGTACTGATCTCAAATAAATGCCTTTGTCAACCACCATAAGTGATCTTACTCTGCATATTGAGGACATAGGACATGGCTCATCATGTGTGATGATATTCATCTGGTAGCATCAGTCTTTTGAGGGAAAAAAACAGAAATAAAATTCTCTGCTTGCCAATAAAGGATGGAGGGACAGGATTTTAGGAAGTCCCTTGTTCTGCCCTTACATACTTTCTGTCTCTAACACAGCAAGCGATTTTTCTTTCAAATAAATCCAGTCCATGTTCTTTTTCCTTATTCCAGATGGACCATGACCCCAGAAACCCTGCATATATTGCCACCCAGGGTCCTCTCCCTGCTACTGTTGCTGACTTCTGGCAGGTAAGTTAAATACCTCTTTGAAAACTGAATTTATGTCGTAAGTTTTCCTATGCTTCTTGAAACATAAGTTGTATAAAAATATGTTGTGCTTGAGTCACTTTAGGTGTAATAACCTTCATTCTAATGTCTTTGTTAAATCTAGTACATAGATATTCAAGCCATCTATGTATTAAGACAAGCCCTGCTAAAGAATAGTTGATCTGAAAATTATTGAAAACCTCCGGCCAAAGTATTCATGTTTTAGTGCCAGGTCTCTGTAATTAAATTACTGCCAAGGACTGGGTGATTTTGAGAGGGCCTGACCTTCTGAAGAATGTAGCCAGAATTCATGGTCACTCTCCGGATTAGAAAGGACCTAACATTGTGTGCCATGAATTTTCCCATTCTCACATGTCCCAGTTCCCCAATATGCTTAAAGTCTTATGCATTTTCCTTACCACACATAGTCAAGACCCAGCTGCATAAATTTAAATAGGGGCAGAATTTTTTGCAGGATTGGGGCTAAATGCAGTAGTTATTGATATACAAATAGGAATTTACTTTGCATGCAGGTGTTTTACTTGCTAGTGCAGCTCTCAGATTTGGGCATACACACATTGCTGGGCTAGATGTGCGTGATGGATACACTGTGTTAGATATTCCTTTGGAAGTGTAGAAGTGCACCTGACAGGTCACAGGAGCTGTTTGGGGAGGAGGCCAACTGGGTCTTATTATCAACACAAACATATGTTTGGGTTTTTTTGTCTTGCATTATGAGTTTAGAAGCATTTTTTGTTAAGATAATGAATATCTGTGCAACAATTTCAGATGTCATTGTATTTCAGTAGCTTGCATCAGTTGAAATCATTTCTTCATCTGCATTACATGACCTATGATTAGAAAGTATTAACTGATCCCTATTGAAGATGTTTTTCATGTCACAATTTCCTGCTTTTTATGACAAGGAATCAGCACATTTTCAAAAAAATTGTTGAATTTTGGATGCCTGGATATTTAAGTGCTCACTCTGAGATATTTCAGGACTGGTTTTAGAAGGGCAGAGCAGATGCTTTCTACTTGAAGTCAGTTGAGCTTTTGGTCTGGCTTAAATTTTCAAGTGACTTATGGGGTTTACCTTCACTGTTTGGTAATTAGACACAACTGAGAAGACTAATCTTTTTTCCCTTGGAAGGTGGATTCCTTATGACAGGCATGGAACTTGAAAATGTATCTGTTAAGTTAAACATGCAGAATCGAATTCTATATTAGCTGTTCTGTAATGACATTTTATGATTCCTAAGGCCCAGGCTCTTAATTGCATATTTTTGCATATTTATATATTTACATTTTGTATATTTTCAGCTGCACCTGCCCCTTTACATGTTGAAAAAAGAGCCCTCTTTGTATAAGCATTGCAGAAATCAGAATTAATCATACAAACACAGTATGAACAGTTAGGCAACCTGTTTGCATGGTCACAGAGACTACAACTGAAATGTTATTATTTTGTTCTGTGATCCAATCTTCTTCATTCCAACTTCATACTCAAAAGATCTCTTTCTTTCCTTTCTTTCCTCTTGCTATTTTGAGTGGAGGAGTCTTCACTTGCCTTCTGCTCTTTTTGCTATTTCTCCTCCCAGTTATCTGTCAGTGAAAGTTCACTCCATCTCCCCCCCAGATTTGCTGTGAACATCTGCACACAAACCATTTGGAAGCCGTGGTTCACCTTCGGTTCCAGTGTTGCTATATGTCCATTTTTGATGTGAAGTTCTTTTATTGTTTATTCTATTAGGTTCCATAGGAAATTTGGTTTCTGACATTTACTTTGATTATGTCTGTCACTTCAGCATAACAATCTGCCCATGTCAGATTGGTCCATCACCCACTTTTCTTAAACTTCCTATTGAACACATATCAATGTGCCAGTTCCTGTCCCAAGCCTTTTAGGTGCCCCTGGGTACCAACTAGGCATAATAAACAGGCCAAAAGAGATTAACTCCTTACAGAACAGTGCATCCTCAACCACTGCAATGTAGTAGACCCAGTGTAGTAGACCCAAGTGAAAAGCCATGGCTTGAAGATGTTGCAGTTTATGCCCAGTTGCAGGAGTAAACTTAATTTCTGGTTTTCACTTAATAGTACCTATTTTAAGGTAAGGTCTGGGAAACCTGAATGTTCTAAGGAAAATAGAGCCTTAACTGCTGTCAGGGCACAATCCTTTGATATTTATTTAATACAGTTTTGTGTAGTTTGTGGTGCTTCCGTGGTGCTGCCACTGGGGACTGTTTAAAGATTCAATTATTCATTCCTGATGCTGCTTCTCAGTGGTTCTCCTCCCTCTCCCTCCTCCACTTAATCCCAGCTGTTGCTGAGTTGTATTGCTCTTTTCCCTTTTTTGTGCTCAATGAGGCAGTTTTCTGACTGATAGTGAGAAGAATGACTGACTCCAGAGGGATGTGGGACTATTCTGCTGTTCCTTGTCTAAATGCACATTGTCATGCTTTAGCAAGTCCAACAGAAACACTTGGAGTTTCATCACTGTCTATGGCAATATTTACTAGATATATTGCTCCTAATTTTTGCAGAGATTTAGCTGCTAGGATTTCTGAGAGACCAGTTGCACAGTAAGCAGCAGCCACTGCATTGTATCTTGGCTGAAAGGCTGCCCCAACAAGAACTTGTTATAGTTGTTTCCACTCTGTAGGTATTTCAAACTGATTTCTAGAAAACACTGGTCTAAAGAGCATTTGTTTTACTTGAAAGTGTAAGGCAACTTTACTGGCATTTACAGCACAGCTGATACCCATAATGAAATCCAAACTGCTTCTGATTTTACTGTGTAGATTTCATGCTCAAATTTCTGACACAGCTTTTAAAACTGGTTTCCCTTAAGTTTGCATTAGATTCTTCCACCAATCAGTGACTACATCTATGGTAGCAAGCAGTGTGGCTCACTATGAATGGATTTGTAGAATGTCACAGCACTTTGTAGGTTTTACTTCAGACCAACTGTTCATTAGTCCAATGGACTGAATGTCTCCTCGCAGCAGAGAAGGCTAAAGATGTATCTGGAGGAAGCTCCTTTCCAAAGGACCTCAGTTCCTGAGCTCTGACACTGTTCTGCTGTTTCTGCTGCTCTTGGTCTGTCCACTACATGATCATGTGGTCACATCCATTATCTCTATTTAAGATCAAACAGATAATTAATTTTGGGTGATATTTTTTTCCTAGTTTTATTGGCAGGCTCCTCTAAAACATCTTGTGTTGATTCAGTGGCCAGTATTTTAGTGCAAGTGCTGTTAGACACTTAGCAATCAAATTCCCATTTACTGTTTTCAAGTTGCCCAGATCTGAACAAAGATCATAGTTAGATGAGTGTCTTCTCTTTCCCAAACTAGACAAAGCTTTTTCATACAACATTGATGACACTTGATCCAGGCTCATCTCATTTAGCATTCTTCCCACAGTGAGCAGATACAAACCTAGTACCACTGTGGGACTGAAGAGGGACAAGTTTCATTGATCTCACTAGTGACCACTTCTTGGAAGATTATGTCTTTTTGGTAGGGTGGAGAAGAGGAGGTGTCATTCTTCAGTACCATCTAACTTGAGCCGATAGAGCTGGACATTAGACTCAGAATTTTCTGTATGACTTCCTATTCATTTGGGTTTTCAACTTCCTATTCATTTGAGTTTTCACCTTCCTATTCATTTGAGTTTTCACATTGACTTGAGAGATCCAGCTTGATGGAAGTTTTTCTTTCAAAGACACAGTGTTTGAGCTGGATATTGGGTAATTTTCAAATGGTGTTTAAATTTGTATATGTTGTGAAAAATAATAATGATAAAAAAAGACAGTAGTCTTACACTGGCTTTTCTAATGGCAAAAGACCACTTCCAGGCATCAGACTTCCACAGTTATCTCTGACCTTCCAGTTTACTTCTGCAGCTCCTTAGTTTCTTGGCATAGCTCCTCTCAGTCAGCAAGTGCCAAGTTAGTTCCAACTTTCCTGGCTCACCCATTTCTTTGAAAACTTTCTAGCCTGCAGGAGTTGTGTTGTCAGTCATCTCATTGATCTGTTTTGCCACAGGGCTTCCTAATCTGTCTGCATATTCTGTGTTTGTGGCTCAAGCACAGATTTCATCTCTGCCTGCTTGTCATCTCTTGGACCACTCTAGAAGTTTTCCAGCCGCTACTTTAATTAATTTTTAAAAGCCTCCAGCTGATTTAAGTCTTCATTTAATTTTATCTGGTCTTGTTTTCATCTTTTTACCAATTACTATTTCTGAGAGATACAACTTTCATTGATTCTATTTTGGTTCAGTGGGAATTCCACCTCATGATTCCCTTTCTTGAAAACTGGATGACTCTCCTCATATTTTACCTGAGTGGTTAAACAATTTGTCCGGTCTGTGGGTTGTTTTCTTCTCAGCTGGAAAGAAAATTCATCCTCAGGACAGGGTTTTGCTTTGATAGAGTTCCATTTTATTTACAAAGAAAGTACAGAGTTTTATTTCCTTGAACAAAGACAGAATCAAATAACAGGCAATAACTTCTTTTTTTCCAAACCTCATTCACCCAGTGTTTTACCCCCAACCTCTCTTTCAGCTTTTCTTCTACCAGGATCACAATGCTAGTTTGTCGAGCTGTGCTGGTGGTTTCTTTATTCCTTTTACACATTTATGCTGCTTATCGGGATTAATCATCTTGCCTTGATTAATGCTCTCTCTCTGCATTAAGCACATGAGTTTCTAGAGAAACTCATGGGTCCATATGCTTCACGTTTCTCTTGTTTTTGATGATAACTTCTGTAATTTCGGTTATCAGGCTTCATAAAAGAGTTTGCTTGTTTCTTACATTTATCTTGAATGAAAGGTGATGATTTTGTCCGGCAGCTTCAGTGAGATTTCACTCAGCTCTTTCACATAGCGCTATTAAAATTCAACATCTCTTTGAACATAATTCAAAAGAAAGAGGATGTAGAACATTTCTGATCTATAACAAGTTTTCGCAGCAGGAGTTCCATGTTGTGAATAATTCTGGAGGCATAAAATTTTATTATTTTCCGTATGTGCTGGGCTATAATTCCACAAAGTATTTGACATGAAGAACACGTCTTAACTTGCAAAGTATTCTAAGAGGCAAGGATTGATAATATGCAAGCAAACTATTCCTAGGAGTTAGGATATTTAGACCCAATTGTCCTTGCACTGAAAAATTGTTCTTAATTGTGGTGGTTTTATAAATTGCGTGTCTGCTAAGGTTTGTCATCTCCAAATAGAGATTCCTGTAGGAGGCCATAAATTTTTCCTCTTGTAAATACCCTACACTGTGTTTTGCTATCATAAATCTACCCACATTTGCCTTTCTTTGCCTCCTCCCTTTCGGAGGGTAGTGCATTTTCACTTTTTTTTTTTTTTAACCTTATTAAATGAAATAGAGGGAGGGAACAAGCACATCCTGGCATGTTTTAGTTGCTTTTGAAAATGAAATCATATGTGATACATAATTTTCGTAAGCATTTGTTTTTCTGTGATGTCCTCCCTCCATGACAAACATGATTAATCATTCTCTGAGCATTAAATAACTTCTACAGAAGGAGTATAAAAATATGATTTTCCTCATTTTGCAAATGTTCATTAAGGTTCAAAGCACCTACAACAGCAAACCTTGAGGTTAAATACAGCCCACACTTGTAGTTTAGGCCAGAAAATTCCCTTGTTTTTTGACTAAATAGATCTATAGCTCAGGATAGATAGTTTCCCAAATATCTTAGTCCCTGAAGGGCTCCCATGTGGAAAGGGTGACAGAGCAGATACCACTCATGAACAGCACCGGGTCAGATGCAAGACCAGGAAGGCAGATTTACAGTGCTGCCCCTTTGTGGTTAGGCTGCTCCTCTAGGAAGCAAGGAAATGCTTCATCTACATGTTCTGAATCAAACCCATGCTTTTCACTACCCCATCCTTCCTCCACTTTTAGCCAGTACATGAAATAGTCTTGGAAATGCTCTTCACCCTACTTGTTAAAGCTGGACGCGTCTTGCCAACAAAAAAAGAGAGAGGTCCCTGGAGTGGAGGTTTGCACTGTTGTAGTTACATTGAGTGGGGAAACCTAATCTTTGCTCCCTTGATTATTTTTTACTTGTATTGCAAGACTATTAAATGTAAAATGGGGAAGGAGTCCCAAGAATAAAGTCCACAGCCCTAATGTGAGCCAGGGATTTCAATTGCCATTTGCTTTTCATTGCCCCAGACCTGCATTTCTTAATCTAAAACTATTTTTAATTTTCTCTACCCATTTTCAGGAGTAAATTATCAGCACCCACTCAAAAACTGACTATTGGTTTCCTCTCAGATCAGACTGGAATGTTAAGAACTGATTCCTGAGTCTCAGTCTCGAGGACATGATAAATCTTTGCATGTCTGATCAGCAGCACTTGGTTCTCTCTTCCAGTTTTGGAATTCAACAAAAGAAGTACAAAATACTGTCAGTTGATTGTTTCCTCTGCAGAAAGGATTACTCATCAGTGATCTCCAAGGGCAAATCCCAGTGGCAGGAGACCATGTCCCTGTAGCTGAATGAGTCTTCCTGCAAAATCAGTGTTCCAGGCCCATGGGCTGAGTAGGAACAACTGTACCAAACCCTATTCAGCTCTAATTGCTGGTTTCTGTGCTCCCAGTTCAGCACGTTTTGTGAGTGCTGAAATTAATTTACGGACTAAATTACTCTTCTGCATTTTGTTATGTGCAGAACATGATGCTTTCCAGCAGTTTTGGTTCCCAAGTTTTATTTTCCTTGCCTGGGATGAGACTTCCTGCATGTCTAATCAGTTCTCACCTTCAGAAAGAAGAGCAGATGAAAACCAGTAGAATGCAATTCAATGTGTAAAATATGCATATTTTAATTTAATAAAAGAAAAACAGCAAGGGAGATGTAGGCACAGAACAGTAGCCCCTAGAGCTCTAGTAACTTGTCAAGCCATGAGAAATAAATATAGCATTAGAAATTCCATAGGCGTTCAGTAAAGGAGTGTGCATTTGCCATGCTCACTTCTAATTATGGCTGTGGTTGGAGAAGGTACTTAGAAGTGGTCCTTTTAAAATTTGTATCCCTTTACTGCTTAGCTTACGTCTTTTCAATACTAAAGTGCAAAGCTAATTACTGACGATTTTTGTGGACTTTTGCTCCTTGATGTGGTTTTGTCAGCACTGCAATTCTAAACAGAGCTCATATTTAAATTATTTAATAATAAGGCTTGAGTTAGGAGTCTACTGAGAAGAATAAGAGCAGTTTATGTCTCTCTGAGAAAGCATAAATTATTGCAACACATGCAATCATCTTGAGTTTGCCTTTCCCGTTGACTTCCAAACAAGTGATGCTGCAACAGCAGGGGACATAATACAGGGAGCCAGACTGATGACTTCATATTTATATATGGCCCTCTCTGAAGCCATCTTTTCAGCTGCAGTCAGATACTTTTTAAATTAAAAACAGATTGTTGATCATTAATTTTTCAACATACAGGTTGGCTTAACTGTCAGGCACTGCTATGATTTTGCAAGTGGCAATTCTGACCTTGCCAGATTTGACCCTTTTCATATCAAAATGATAAGTCATTTTCAAACAAAGTAGTTTGCAAAAACCATTTGTATTACTTTTTGACTGGCATACATTGTGAAGTTCTAGTTGATAAACAAAAATCTAAATTCCCCGCCATTTTTTTTCTTCAGTTAAAAGGTCTCCTTTCTTTTAAAGCTTGAAAGAAGTCGCAGTTGAGTTAATTATTTTCACAATATGTAATGGGAAGAATATTATCTGACCCAGCAAGGGTTAGTACCTTGCTTTGTTGGGTTCTTTTAGGAGTTGTGTTTATTCATGTTGTTTTGATTATCATTGAAATTATTTGGGTTCTCTTTGCTGTTTTTTCTGCTTTTCCAAATCTTTGTATTTTCCAACTATATCGGAAGCCTAAAAGACTGAAAAGGCACATTCTATAGTTTGCTGGAAATCTCTCCCAGAAAGCAGCTGGTGTGATTAGCCTGTTATATTTAGTGAACTTGCTGTATTTAACTGATTATCCCATCTATTTTCTACATTTAAATCATCACATTTTAGAAACTTCTCCACTAGTCTCCATTAAAAGAAGAGTATCTGGGCAGAGCTCATATCTTGTCATTTCCCCATCACTAAAATTAAGAAAATGACTGAAAAATAAGTTTGGGGAGGATCATTCATTACAAAAAGAAGCTTCAAAAAGAAGGAGTTTCATATTAACCATTTTATTTACAAGCTAGTAAACATTTTCAAATATAAGCTATCAAAAAAATAATGTTTTATCAGATTTATGGCAGTTTTGTAACACTGGTTCTACTATTTGTGACTTTATTTTTCTCCTTGCTTAAAAAACCAATTCTGTGCTCCTCCTCAAGTAATTCATACTAAATATAATTCATCCCAGTGTGGAAGTCCTTTGTATGGGACTGGCATGCTGGATAACCACAGCATGAGGTCTACACACTTGGTGCATTTCATCAACAGGGAATCCTGCGGATCTCAAACACACTGCTCATCTTTGGGTTGCAGGATTCAGCCTTTAATTTGCAATAAGTGGAACAGGATGGTGTCATTCTTGTCTAAGAAGTGTTTTGAGAATGATGCATACAGCAGAACCTCATTAAAGATCATTAACATGTTACTCTCCAGGCCTATAGGCTGAGGGCAGACGTCACACAAAATTACACACTGTTCTCCCTTTCCAGCCAAGCACACTCTGTGAGCTCTGCAATGAGCTCCTGCATGTAACTCAGACTTTATCTCTTCCATTCAGAAGACTCTGTTCAACATTTCTTCTTCTCCTGGAAGTATTACCATAATTTGCAAACTACCTGTGCTAAGTGATTTGAATAAGTTTAGTTTTATATATTTCAAATATATATGCATGTATGAGATATATATAAATGTTTTGATTTTATAGACACTTAGAGTCTAAGGCTTAACTTCGCTGGGCTCTACCTAAACGTAAAAGACTCTGCCCTCAGGGCTTGATATTCTCTTCATTTTTCTATCACATGCATTGACTTACTTTCTATTGTGCAAGCACACAAAGTTCAGAAGTATGAGAATTACCATGAATTCGCCACCAAACCTCCTCCTTTATTCTCTAAGCCCAGCTGAAATGTCTCTTTGGTAGCCAGAGGCACTTCTCCAGAGGCTCTACTGGGATTGTACACACCTGGTCTCTGTAACCAGTTCTTTTGCTACCAAGACATACTCTTTGGGGCCACTTTCCAGTTCATGGACATATCTCCACCCTGAGCACAGCAAAGTGTCAGTGCTGGGAAATGCAGCTTCTGAAAAACTCATCAAGGAGCTAAAGATGGAGAGGTGAACCAATACCAGTATAAAACTCTGTGAACTGCTTTTGATTTGTCCCGCTTCCCCTTTATTTGGGAAGAAATCTAGATACCAGCCAGATGTTCTAATATTTGAATTAGCAAGGAAACAAAGAAAATGCTGTAGTGCTCCAGTCACAGGCTGTGAGCCTTAGTGGAAATCCCATCTCAATTGTAAGCACAGGAGATGCAGGGGCAGTTGTTGTAACAGGGATGATGGCACTAGGTGGTATTGCCTTCTTGATTTAGTAGATTTGACTCCTACTTTTCACACAATGACCTAAAAGAAATATTATACCCCAGAGTAACTTTGAAATTGTTTGTTTAAATTAACTTTCATTTGGATTTATGCTTAATGAAATCTTCAGAGATGCAGACAGCCCTTCTCTAATGAAATGCTCTATCTTTGAACCAATGAACAGGGTTGCCAAACTGTAAGAATTCCTCTCTAAATGAGTGGGCTTTTATAATGTTACACTTGGGTGGCACAGGCAGAGTGCTCGATGATTAGTTTATGGTCTAGATCATTGTATTTTTATTACACTCATAAAAACTGTGTTTCTCCTCATTTTCGTAATGGCTTCAATGAGCTTCTATACCTTCTAGAGGCACATTAAATCGTTATGTGATGGAAGTACTGATTTAGTGGGGCTAGTTTTAAAGTAAGATGCATGTTTTGAATTCTTATCTTAGTCTGATTGCTGACTGAAAAAGTGAAACTACGTTAGAATGAATGAAATCTGTAACATCTTCCTTACATATAAAGAAGGTTCCCAGCTGTGGCCTGAAATGCAGTACATAAAAGATACGAATGACAAATCTACATCTGTCTGTAAAATGTCTATAATTTTAAAGTATTTTTAAATGGTTTGTGGCATTCTGAGATTTTAACATGATGATGAGGGAATTACAGTATTTTTATTTAAAAAAATCTTTTAAGGAGAAAAAAGAAAACAGATAAGAAAGATTATTTTTTATTCTTAAATTCCACTGTAATTTTCTCCCCACTTCTATCAAAATGATAAATAATCCTATTCTGTGCAAACTCTAGATTCATTTCTCTAAATGATTCTAGGCTGGTTTTAAAAGTTGTTTTAATTATGTTGCAAAATGAAAAAAAGGGAAGAAAAATGTTATTTGTTTTTCTATATGCAAGCTCTTCTTAAAAGAGAAGACAACATCATTATCCATGAATGGGAAACCTTTTTATTTGATACGTAATTAAAAAAAATAATCCTTGAATTGAATGTATCATCTCATCTTTGCACAGTTTAGACAAAGGCCTTTTTTGTTGACAAAATTTACATGTCAATACAGTTGCTTATAAATATTTCTGTGAAATAAACATAACCCTTCACAAAAAGAGCAGTTTACTCTACATTTAGTAATTTTATATGCTAGTAAAAAGACAATGAAAGTTGTATGCAAATATAACATCAATGTACAGCATAATAATAACAGTTTTTAGTAATTATGCTGCTTGGTATTAATTCATAGGAGCCTTTTTGTTCAGCCATGGGCTGTGTTTGGAACAGAGATATGCCAGACCCGAGCATCTCTGCTTGTTTGCTGTTTGTGGAAGACATCCACAAATGCTTTAGTTGAGGATGTGCTGGATTCCTGTATCCTACTCTGTGACTGGTCTAAATTATTAAGGGATCATGCTGGCAGTGAAGATACTCTGTTTTCCTCTGTTCCTGCAGTACTTGTGCTCTGTGAGAGCAGCAGCAGTTGGACTTTCCTTCTATCTCCAGAAAAAAAAAAAGGAAAGTAAAAGGAGAAAAGAGAACTAGAAAAGAGAAAGGGCAAGGAGAGAGAACAAAAAAAAATAAGGAAAGGAAAATAAAATATAAACAAGAAAAAGACAGAGAAAAGGGAAAAGAGAAAGGAAAAGAAAGAAAAAGGAAGAAAGAAAATAAAGGAAAAAATGAAGGAAAGAGAAAGTAATGCATGTTTGCAACAAATTTTTTATAAATGTGCATTTGGAGGGATGATTTATTCCTCTGAAACATTTCTGGAAGAATAGATTTCGTTTGGGTTTTTCCTGTCTTTTCTTCATTATTTTTGTTCAGGTGCAACTTTTATGGTTGTTTCAGTAATGCAGCACTTTAATGACTTTTGCTACTTGGCAAACTGAGAAAAGGCACAGGGCTGAGAACAGAAACAAGTTTCAGTGTGTGTGACTTCAGTAGGTCCGTGCTGCTTTAGTGTTAAATATCAAATCTTAAATAGCTGGGTGTTCTGCTAGCATCATTCAGTTTTCCTTTAGTGGATCTAAAAGTTTGACAGAAAAGCAGCTGAACACAGTACCAGGAGCAAGGAGAGATTTTGTGGATGACCCGAACTGAATTTGCGGGAAATTCTTTAATATTTCATGGACGCCTGCAAAATATGGTGCCAGTTTATTCGGGGATTTGAAAGCAGCTGCAGAGTAAAAGTGTCTAATGAAAATGAAATAAATTTCCTGTGAATGGAATAAATTTTGATTGTGTGTCTGAGTGCAGTAATTATACATGTCACGCAGTAATTAGGCAGTCACAATGTGGCCACGGTGTCTTTCTTTGTCTGCAGATGGTCTGGGAGAACGGCTGTGTCGTTATTGTCATGCTGACACCCCTCGTGGAAAACGGAGTCAAACAGTGCTACCACTATTGGCCAGACGAAGGGTCAAACCTCTACCACATCTATGAGGTACCTACACAAAATATCTGGTTGCAAACGTGACAGTAAGTGCACGGGTTGGTTTCACACGGGGCGAAACGGTGTTGAAACCGATCTAACTTGGAGGTCGAGCTGAGGGCTCTTAGACACGCTTGGTGTGCCTTCGAGTGCTTTCAGATTTGCAAAAAGCTGGCGTGCAGCTTTCATAGCCAGGTAGTTTCCATCGAATAAAATATAGGAAATAGTGAGTCAAATATTACAATTTTAATAAGGGCGGTAATTTTGCTTTTCAAATGGTTTTGCAAGTGGTTGATATATGAGAGCGTGTGTTTATATTTTATAGGAAAATAGTATTTTTAGAACTAGTGAATTTTGCCTTAGGAAAGACATATGTATATCTTTGCAGAAAAGCCTCTATATTGCTGTAGTAATTAATCCTATCTATTTTTACCTCTTGTCTCAGTCACAACAACAAATATATATTTTTATTTTCCGCTCTGCATTTCTAGCCCAAAATATCATATCAACAGTTTTCTTGCTATGTAACATTGACAACGGCTGTCAGATTTTTCCAGTTGTCCAGCTGTGTAGAGGAAGAAAATAACACCACAATGCCAAATACGAAGAAATGGGGAGATATTGTGAAGAAATATTGTTATTTAAGCTAAAATGCGAACAAACTCATTGCCTGAAAAGATGAGCTCTGCAAAGAAGCTGCATTTTTTAATGCTTATTTTTCTTCATAGCAAAGAAACCAAATTTTCACTTCTCATATGAGTTCAACTCAGATTCTTAAGACCTCCAAGAGTGTCCTGGGCAATGCACTTGTGGGCAATTCCAGATAGAAAGCAATTGCCAGTCTAGGACATTTTCAGTACAAATGACCTTTTGTATTCACATAATGTTATAAACTTAGTGAATTTTCTTTTGCATTAAAATTGTCAAGATTTTTCTTATGTTTTCAGTACAATAGCAGAGGCAGCTAACCCCTTTCTGACAACTACACTGATTACTATATCAGTTTTATTTTTTCTCCCCAGTACTGGCCAATTTGCTAATAAAAATAAAATTTTCATGCATTTCCTTCATCCCAGACCTCTTACACCTGCAATCCTGAAGACGTGACTTGCAACCAAAATTGCTGATCTCTATTTGTTCCTTCCCGTGGGTGTAGGTAAATCTTGTCTCTGAGCACATCTGGTGTGAGGATTTCCTCGTGAGGAGCTTCTACCTGAAGAACCTGCAGACAAACGAGACACGCACAGTGACACAGTTCCACTTCCTTAGCTGGAACAATCAGAGGGTTCCTGCTTCCACGAGATCACTTCTGGATTTCCGCAGGTAAAGCACAAAGTATGACTCTTTGTTTAAGATGATACTGGTCTGAGGAACTAGACTAGTGCTTTTATTTGTCCTTTAAAGATTTTTGTTTTGAAAGGGGGTTCCTCAGCCTGTGATGTCACAATGCTAAACTAACACAAATATCTGCAATAGGTTGATGTTTAGTGTTGTTTCACACAGAGATGTTTCCTGGTTTTAAGACATACTCATTTCCCGTTCAGAGATCAATACCTTTCCTCCTTTTGTACAGTTCTTCAGTGCTGCTTCTGTAATTCTTTGTTTTTCAAGAATTTATCCATTCTGAAATTTCCAGGCTTTTTGTGTGGCTCCTCTAAGATCCTTATTTCAGGACTCTCACAAATAAATTAGGAAGTATGAGCATACTTGGAAAAAAGAATCACAATGGAGTCATATGGCGATAACATCATTCCCATGGGAGCATTTGCTCATAAGGATCCAACAGTGAGGTCTGTAGACCTTTGGCTACAGGAAGGTGAAAATTTGAGAAAGCAGACGAAAATGTTGACAAAGCATACCCTCTGGAATTTTAAAGAAAGTCCATGTGGCTTTAAAATACAAATACACAAAGGCAAAAACCTGTGAAAGTCCTTGCCACCTTCTCTAACGTTTGCTGTGTCTATCTAAATTTTAATTTGAAAATTAAAGCCATGCATGATAAATACTGGAGCGAAATAATCTTCATTTGATTGCAAACCGTGCCCAGTGCATCATGTGTAGGTGTTAGCGTGTATCAGCTAATCCACAGTGATGCGCTTATGACTAATGAAAAGAATCTCCGAGAGGTTTGGGGAGTTGGTTCTCAATCCACAAGCGGCCTGTGGGATCGCGTGTTGTTCTCTCTGCACTACAATATTATCTACAACCCCCCGAAGTGATTATAAGGGGCTCAGCGCTCAAAAGGTCCAAACTTGTTTCTTTCAATAAGTGCTGGAAGCTCTGACTGACGCCAGTGGAAGTTGTGCAGTCTGCACCCGAGGGGAGAAGCTGGCATGTATCCAACAGGAGCTGTTTGCACAGTTGTCTGTTGGCAAAATTTTACCCTTAAAAATTTGGGACTTAATGCCGCCCTTCATCCATTCAGTATTCTTGTACATCTTGCAAGGCTTTTCAGAGCACAGAGTCATCTCACACGGTGCAGGTCGGGTAACACAGTACAGCTGCTGTGAGTCACTTGGGGCTGTGACCAGGTGAGAATGTGAGGATCTGCTACAGGCCCAACACAAAAGCAATAGTGGAGAAAGGAAGCGTAGGATGGAGTTGAAATTGTAAATTGAATTTTCAAGGTCTTCTTCTCTGGGTTCAACTTGAATATGATTTTTATAGGTTGATTTCCCTTTGCTTGTGGTACTGAGGAAGTTGCCTGTAGTGAATTTCTGCGCTGAAAATTCTGAGTCGGTTCCATTAAGCTGTGTGAGGTGCAGCACAGAGCCAATGCAGCGGCCGACTTCGCTCTTTTTAAAGTTAGTGGGAAATCTGGTAGCAATTCTAACTAGAGTACAAATGAGCCTGTACAGCCAGGACATCTGAAGTCTGGAGTGCCTCAGCCCTGACTTGCTTCAGTAAGGATTGAGGTCCCTGCATGAGCTGCAGGATTAGATCTACAGTAAGTCACAGTTCACATCGCCAAGAAAGCGCTTCTTAGGGTGACATTGTGTAAGGGTTAAATAGCCGAGCTGAAGAAGTGTTGTGCAATACTTTGAAAAAGAAAAATGATAACTAGATGAGAAAAGTAGTGGAGCTGCCACTCTTTGTATTTAAAGCCAGTATGGGAATGAACCTGTTAAGATTTAATTGAATTCTGAGTGTTCATTTCACATGTATTCACAGTCCAGCGTAGGGGACTGTAATCATTTGCTACGTGCAGATTTTGTACAATGAACTCATAGTGCTGAATGCATAGTAAAATTCCGCCTGAAAAGGAATTTTGGCATGCAAAATAGCTGGTCTATGAATCTCAGTTTTCTTGGTCATCTGATCTTTTGTTTTTCTTTTTCTTTCTTTTTGTTTTTTGTTTTTTTTAATGACAAAAAACCTAATGCACTATTGCTAAAATAATGTATTTGGAATTCATTTATACAATACATGTTTTGCACCTGAAGCTTTCTATTTAAAGTACAAACTCCGCTGGATTACAACAGCTGAGTCATAAAGCCCCCAGAACAAATGCCTGACAGTGCTACCATACTCTTAGTAGGGTAGTGCTAGGAGGGGACTACTCTCATTTCTTTTAATCTTATCTATGTTTTTATGTGCATTCAGTGTGTTTGTATATATATATGGATATGTGTGTATATTTATATATTCACATACATATATGAAATTAAGCATATACATAACCAACCCTCTATTTTTTATAATTCATCACCAAGAAAAATTGGATTCCCAAAATTACCTTGCCCAGAGTCTGTCTGTGGAAATATGGACCTTAAAATTTTTATTGAAGTAAATTTTCCTAGTCTCTTTGAAAACTGAAAGCTTACATTTCTCTTACTATGTATCAGACAGTGATTTAGATGATTTTGCATCTAGAAGATACATTAAACCTTGCTGAATAATCTATCATACTGTCATAATGTAGGTATAAATTGCCAAAAAGAGATTATTCTATATATTTCACAAATCTATACAAAAGACAGTCCCTGAGAGGTGAGGCTACTACGGAAAACACTGGTCAGTTTTAAATGCTTCTGGAGTCCTAATTTCATTTTGAACAATAGACCAATCATTATTGCTCTGGACTAGCTTGTTAGTCATGCACTGATATGTGTCATTAAATATTTCTTGAGCCCAGAGGGAGCACATTTACACTTTAAAGAGGGACTGCTAAGCTAAAAGATAATTAGCATCAGATGTGAGGGCTTTGCTTAAAATATATATCTATTATGCTATCACTTCTCGCTGTGTGCAATGGCATTTACTAACACTGCTCACTTTAAAAATGGACAAATTCTTATTTTGCCAGCTAATTAGCGGTTGCCAGTGTCATTTTTGTGATGTTGCAGCTAGTAATATGAGCCCAGTTGCATAGTCACAAAAGTGATCATTGGAAACTGTGACTCTGCTGCAGGGACAATGTGGGAAACCCCTTTTCTGAGCCTCTAACGACCTCTGACCTTTGCTTGCTGATGGTTTGCATGATGATTTCTTTTTCACTCAATGAGCCAAGGGTTGGTTTGTATTACTAATCATTCTTTCTAAGTTAATTCTTCCTGTATATGTATATATATATATATATAATATATATTTTCTTCAACATTCAAGAACTTTGCTTACTGATGAATTTTCAGCTCACTCTCATTAGCCAGAATTAAGAATGAAATGAGATGTTGCTGCATTTCTAAATATTTTCATAAACTATATATAGACAAAGCTCTGAACCAGCTGGATTGAAACCCTTTGTTTTAATGTGTTTTCTGAAATGTGTGATAATGAAAATGTTTGAAACGCCTTCAATAAAACTGACAAACATAAGGTGTCTTTCCCTAACATGTGTCTCTGGCTGTCTGATTTACTGAGAGGTCTGATAGATTTAGATCAAGTTTGTCATTGAAATTATATTAGGACTTTGGTAGATGGCTAGTCACAACATGCAAATATCATATTAGTGGGACCATGCAAGGAACAAAGGAACCACACAAGCAGAAAGAAAAATGGTAAATACCCCTCTGTAGTGATTAGCTTTTATTTAATACTTCAAATGCAAAAACAACTCTTTGCTAATACACATGATGGGGATGGGGGGAGGATGACCAGCTGCACATCAGGAAATGCAGGCTGATTGTATCACGTGTCTGTAAAGACATTTCAAATATAACTTATTGTACAATACAAAAATAAATATCAGGCTTTATATCATATAGAAGCAGCTGATCCTCAGATATGTCCATCAAGAATTGAATGATTCATTCATGTGTAAAGTCTGCTGCAGCTTAAGTCACTGAGGTTTTGCTTGGTACTGCCTGTGTATATATGTATTTATGGACCTATAAATGGTCCATTTAACTTCTGAAGTCAAGTGCTCCTCAATGACTTACCACTTATTTCACACAACATTGTTCTACTGCATTAATTACTTACATCCAGGGCATATAAATAGAGACAGGATGTCTCTGCAAGTATGATTTACATAAGTAACCAAGAGAGTAAGAATTGTGAAAAACTCCTGAATTCAAATGTTTAAAGGGAATAATTACAAGAACTTAATATTGTTTTCAAGTTTGGTTAGAATATTAAATAACAAAAAGCAGAATGGGAAAACATAGTTTCATGGGATATCACCAACACCTTCATAGCCTGTTTGGGTTGAGTTCCAGGTATCCCAACACCCTGTCAGAAGTTTAGGCATCCTCAGGCTATACTGTAAGCAATGTTTAAAGATATATGCATGTTTTCACAGCACAGATGTTGGTGAATAGTTGAACAGCCAAGAACTAAATGATTCAGTAGGTTAGTTATGCTTTAAAATTCATAATAACATCATACCACTGTTGCCAAATTTCAGCAGCTCAGTTCAGTTTAGCCATCAGGATCCTGTGTGACACTTGCACTGAGATGGGAACTATTGAAGGGTCTGGACACCCCTTGAAAGCTGCCCTATGAAATGGTTTTATAGGAGACCTTCTAGCTCCAGTAAACTCAAACACCTCATCAAATAATTTGAATGGAAGGTTTTGATTTCCTGAAGCAATGCTTTCCCATTTTAGTCTTTATTCATCTTGCCTTGTTAACATATGTGTGCATATTTTATGGGTTTTTGGGCCTGTAACATACTTGACATGCAAAATATATCCTAGAGCGAAAGAGAGGGCTTGGGATTTGGGGTTTTGTAAGGCAATTTAAATGGAATTAAACCAATTTTGTGGGCTCTGTTCTTAGACTAAGTGTCTCGGTTTGCTTGAGCACTAGTTAATTCTTTCATTGAGTTTACATATCAGCAGACCTATTCTATGACTGTACTTTTATTGATTGATTTCACATATATCCTCTTGCCACTGAGACTGTTTAACCAGGAAGCTGTTGAAAACAACAATATTTAAATATAAAATGTATAAGACTTTTGAAGTAGAACCAAAGCAGTAAAGCTTACTGATGGATTTAGTTATTTTTACTACAATGCATTACATTTTAGAATTTTTAAGAAGCCTTTCAGGAGATTTGGTATTTGCCTTTCTGGGAAGAAGTAGTGTTACAAATCAGCACACATTGTACAAAGAGTACTGGATTAGCCATTTTTAATTTTGTATTCAGTTTGATGCCCCTTGATATTTCTTTGAGCAAGCTCATGAACCCAGAGTTTGCTTTAAAATTAAAGCATCTCAAGGTAATCTTAATTTTGGAGATACATGAACCTTTTGAGAAAATAGTTCATTTATTTTGCCCAGACAACAGTAATAATGGGATGTTTTCTGGGATTTCTACAGCAGCAAAGCAGAAGTAAACTTTAAACAAGATTATGTACCTAACAACTGCTCGTTATATTAAGAAATTATCATCCTGAGTATTTCTTTAAAGACAGCAATATTTGCATTTTCTTATTGCTTATTTTTGACAGTTGGCTAAAGAAAAAGTTATAATGTGCTTAATTAATTTTTTGTGTCTGTTTTATTTCAGAAAAGTAAACAAGTGCTACAGGGGTCGCTCTTGTCCAGTAGTTGTTCATTGCAGGCAAGTACAATTTCTAAAATAGCTTTAGAGAGATCTATATGTGTTAGAATTTAATATAGATATAAGTTAAGTGGGCAAGTTAAAGCTTTAGATTAATCACTAAACAGATAGTGAGGTAAGCTGAAGGTATTAAGTTGAATTCAACTGGGTTTTAATGCTAACTAATACTTAGGATCTGTTTTCATAATAAAATTATCCTTTCATATGATTTTGTAGACATCGAGCTGTGACTTAACAATGTATGGTCAGACTTTCCAGTATAAGTAGCACTTCAATTTCATATATCTTCAAAATTATGGAGGTTTTTTGCATTCCCTCCCAATTTAGCCTTATTTTATTAACAGATAGTTATGTTTTATTTCTTCTTTGCTTGCTTTTAGAGATCATGGTAAGAGGGCAGTGTCAGGGAGTGGAAAACTGCCTGAGTAATCCTTTAATCACAGGTTATTTTTAGGCCTGACAATCTGATAGATGCACACGAAGGCTGTCAGGCAGGTCAATGGAAAACTTTACTATAATGTTGTGGTTTGCCATTGGAGGTTCTGAGTTGTAAGGAGAATGCTGCACTACTTATCAAAAATATCCTTGTAGATAATGAAGGTAGAAAACCCGCCCTGCTAAGAGGCAGGATGTTTGCCATGTGGCACTCCACTTTGGGTGGTACTGAGGAGGGAGGGGATGTGTTTCTCACCTGGTTCAGCTGAGTCACCTTCCACTGGATGCAAGGAGGCCTCAGCAGAGGTGAATGCTCCAGAGGAGGCTTGTTTGCATTGCCTTCAGGAAACCTGAGATAATAAATATCTGAACCAGAATGAAGAGCCTTCAAGTTTCTCGTTGTTTCCTTACTACAGTGGATGGAACTATGTACCATCAGCTCATCAGTTTTTGTTTTTATTGATCCTGATCGCTGCCTTGTCTCTCATTATTCAGCTTAAGTAATAAGATTGTGTCTTTATTCCCTTCATAGACAGAGAAAAAAAATTATTACCTCCTTTTCTCTAAACAGCGATCTAATAACTGGAAGAAAAAAAAAAAAAACTCGTTCTACAGAGACTTAACAAAAATTAAGTTTCATAGTCTGCCTGTAAACAGAATGCAATAATGCACTTCATGCTGTTCTATTATTTTTCTTTCGTTAATTCTTGTACACAAATTGAGCTATCAATAAAAATAATGGCTTAATTAATAAAACTACATACCAGTCTAATTGGTCACACATGCACCTTTGTAAAAATTTTGGGGAGGGAAGGAAAAAAGCTTTTGCTTAAAGTCTTAATTATGTTTGCTAACAGCATCACACTGGCAATTACATGTTGCTCTCTGAAAGGGACAGAAGCTGCATTCAGATTAGGGCACTTTCTCCCTCATGAGGCTCAATCTCACATCTCTGAGGAAGGGCTGTTGATACATAAAAGTTAAAGCTGTTTCTTAGGAATTACATTATAATGTTTTTTCTGGTCGTTGCAACCAAGGAAGAATTAAAGGGAAAGGTAAAAATAAAAAAACAAACCACTTATGATGTATAGTGAGGAAAGACTGCAGTCCCTCCATAACCAAATATTTTAGTTCTTGAACAGGTCTCTGCATTCCCTCTGAACACTGTGTTCAAATGCATTTTTGACTGTTCTGGTTAATGTTCTGGTCTCACTTATTCTGTGATTTTTGATCTCAACTGACTGTGAGGTCATTGAAGAGAAATGGTATCCTAGTTTAGGGTTAGTGACTTTTCGACTGTTGTTTAAAATGTTTTTCTCACATAAACACAACTTGGCTTAAAAAATCAAAGCGAAGGCCCATTATCCATGCAGGCTAGTGGTTAATCTTCCACAGCCAGCTTGTGTTAATTCAGTTCAAGCTTTCTCTGCTTTCTCAGTACCCTACCTTAACCCCTCATTCTCTCCTCTCCCCCATGTATAACAGTATATAACATTAAAGGCAGGTACCTTCACGTTGAATCTAGATTCACATTGATAGGCTTTATTTTTTCTTTTTCCTTTTCTGTTGGCAGCGATGGTGCAGGAAGAAGTGGAACCTACATTCTAATTGACATGGTTCTCAATAAAATGGCCAAAGGTGAGAATCGAAAGGCTTGTTACTTCCTCAGTACTGAAAAATGTGCTTGTGTTGCCATGACAACAGTGGGGGAGCAATAGTCACAGAAAATCTGAGAATAAATTAGAGGCAAATTGTACTCTTTCCTGAATGTTCTATAGTTTTATTTTCATAACAATTTTAAACAGCAAACCCTAACGCAAATGCTTTGTGAATGAGCAGGTGTGTTTGTGCTGTTGAAAAGTATTTGAATTTTTAAATTTATCATTTAAAATAGGACTACTGTTTTTAGAATTAGAAGCCTCGGGTCTGTACAGTTCTGGTTTAGTGGTTCCATGGGTTAGGTCCTGGGCTGGTCATGACTTGCTCAGTCCCCTGTCACCTATCCAGCCACGATGGTCAGTTGTGATCACTTTGCTTTTTGTAGCTGCCCTTTGCCACCAAAGGACCTAAAAGTGCTGGTGCCAGACAGGGCCTCATGTGCTGCACAAATTTGTCTCTTAGAAG
Organism: Manacus vitellinus; assembly: GCF_001715985.3. Taxonomy (NCBI): domain Eukaryota; kingdom Metazoa; phylum Chordata; class Aves; order Passeriformes; family Pipridae; genus Manacus; species Manacus vitellinus. Next base: position 46,995,459 of record NW_021940535.1, read on the forward strand.
GAAAAAGACTGTAGTGAACAGGAACAGGGGACTGAAAATAAATCAGTTAATTCTCTGTTTCAAGTTCTGGCACTATCTGTTTGATGCTGAACATTGTATTTAACTTTTCTGTTTCTTAGTGTGCTTATCTGTGATATGTAATTTTATGAAGTGGGAAATCGTCTGCCAACATAAACATAAACTGTTGTTTGTTTAAAATGAAGTCTATAGATCTCTAGAGATTGAGACTGTTCCTTTATTTTTTCTTGATTGGTAAATGGTTCATGATGGGAAGTACTTAAGATACCCTGAAATAATTTTTGATAGAATTAAAGAAATTTTTAATACTGATACTGTCTTCAAAAGGATGGAAGGTGAAAGCAGGCATGTAAACCTGACAAAAAATATACAAAAATAGTAATTTACCTTTACTGACTCTCAACATGAATTCTTAAGCCACCTTGATCCAGCATTATGCACATCTGTGTATTTAATGAAAAAGGATTAGTTCTAAAAACATATTAATTTATATAGAGAAACAATAATATTTAGATCTTTGAGTTCTAGTCACTTTACAGTTGTTGTTTAAAATCTTCTAACACAGACATATTTTTATATGTAGTTTAAAAATACACTCCATGCTTTACAGTCATCTGCTGTTGCATCCTGAATATTCCAGTCCTCTGGGACATGGTGGCATCCTGTCCCTTTAGAAAGAAGATTTTAGCATTTTTTTCCTCTCTGGATTCTGTTAACATGTCTCGTCAAACATGGACTGAATTTTCTGCCTGCGAGCATCATGTGGAACTTGCTGCTGATGCTAAAAGAAGTTGTATGTTTGCCTTCTCCTTTGCACCGTACTGAAAATAAATTTTTCAGTGGGATGAGATTAGTTTTTCTTGCTCATTGGAAAATAGGTTTTTGGTCTGTGAAGGAATATGAAGATATTTCCAATGCTCGTTACATGCCACGTGACAACCTAGACTTTAAAAATAGAAGCAATGGTACATCGTAAAATTAATGCAGACCTTTGTTAAGTGTTTGTTCAGCTCATTTCAGTCATCACCAGTGAGAAGCCATAGTGAAAACTAGATTTAAAGTATATGCAATTTATTGGCGTAAAGAAGTAAATGAGAAGTATTTTCTAGCTCGGGGCTTTCAGCCACTTAAGGGAGGGTTGACTTTGTTGTAAAAGCACTGAAGAATGCCATTTATTGACTCCATTGTACCATGTAATGTCAAATTCCATTTTAAGTGTGGGCTTAGCGCTTCACAATACCAGACAAGTCATGTGAAACTGGCCAGAGAAAGGCGTCACAGGGCTTTTTGGAGATCGGTCACCCCCATTTTGTTCTTGACCTGCTCCCCTCTGCCCGTGGGGGTGTGCGACGTGAAATCCCCTGACCTGGTGCTTTGGCTGGAGTTTAAATGAAAGATCAAAGGGCAGAGCGGGCATCTCAGCCCTGCTGAGGTGGGCCTTTCCCAGGCTGTCACACTGTGCGGCCGCCAAAGGTTTTGTTCGGGCGGGAGCCGCGGCCCAGCCTGTGCGGCCGGGGCCCTCTTTGTCTGGCCTGAGAAGCTGGAGGCCCAGGTTGAGGATCCAATGTTCATCAAATGATCAAAGGCCTGAAGCCCTGGACATGAAATCTTTCTTTCCATTTCCTTTTCTTAGAGAATGAATTGCACGAGTGGCAAAGAATACCCTTTCCAAAGCTTTTATGTGCAGTGCGAGGGCTAACTTCAGAGTCCTTCAGCGCTGAACATAAAAATGTAAGTGCACTTTCAATCTGGGCCCAGCTGCAGGGCCAGCATCGAGGAACCCTTCTTTCAAAAAGGCTTTTAAGGATTAAGGCCTTCAGTCTTTCAAAAAAAAAAAAAAAACCAACCAAAAAAAACCCCTACACTACGGACTTTTAAGAATAAACTTAGAATAATTTGAGTTTCTTGTTCCACTGTCTGGTTTATTAGAAAGTAGACAACAATGCATTTTTAAATCAAAGTAAATAGAGGAGTACTTAGTTTCAGCAGTGGGAAAGTAGAAAGCAATCAATAAATGCCTTGGCTCTTTAGTGGGGTCTTTAATAGGGTAGGTTGGGAAAAGGAGCTCCTTTTTCATGTAATGATTTACTTCCCTGCATTCTGTTAGACAGTTAACTGTAAATGCCTTTGTCATTTACAATTTCTTCTACTGCTCATTGAATTAGTGCTAACACTTACTCTGTTAAGCACATAAATTCATATCTTCTACTACCTTGCTTTTTGCCACCCCTTATATTATTTAAAATGCTGAAAGCCACCAGCAAGGGACTTGATCATAAAGCCTAAAGCAGGTGAAAAGAAATCAAGTTGGAGAAGATTTTGTGCTAGACATCTGCCATGTCAGTTGGACAGCCCCAACTTCTTTGAGGAAGGGAATTTTAAGGAATGAAATTTTAAAAAATCAAAGTGTCTTGGTCTAGGACACTTACAGAATGGTAAAAGTTGGTGCCAATGGCAGAAATGCCCCTGTGGTGTACTTAGGGGGGATTGAGCTGATGGGAGGACATGCAGGAGCTCACAGGAGCACTGGGATGGATTTTCTATGGGGGCAGGTTCTTAATGAATTTCACTTTCCTGAATGCAGTAAATGCAATGACTGCATCTGTGCACTGACTCCAAACAGCCACATTAAATAATCTTCTTAGATACTGGAATGGTCAGAGAGCAGTGATGTCTATCCAGTGCTACCATTCCTGTGTCATGTCAGCAGAAATTCTTAAAGGCAAAATGTATCCTTCTGTTCAGTTGTACCAATAATTAAAGCTGCTATTTATTGTATAGTTTATTACTATCATGTTTTTCTTCCTAGATTCATTCATATGCTGTTGCCTAGAAAGTTTGGACAATTGATCCTTGACGTCCCATTTGAACCTGGTGTTCTATGATTCTTTGATTCTGTGATATGCAGAGTAGTTACAAGACCCTGATCTTATACCCATCAAACTAATAACAAAAACTAAACAGTACTGAATCTGACCTTACCGTAACATATTTAAATACTATTTAGCATGTTTTAACTATGATATCTATTTAACTATGATAGCTCCTTGTACACAGTTACAGTTTTAAGACAGTTAACAAATCACCTCTCACTTCCATGACAAACTGCTTTAGTACAAGCTTTGGTTTTGAGTTAGAAGATGAGAAGTGACTTAGTTCAAACCATGTGCATTTTCATGATTTAAATAAATAGAGAAAATGATAATGGATTGTTTCTGTAGATAACAATGCTTGCTGGATTTTTGATAAAGACTGTTTTTCTGAGGCTGATTTCTGCTGAGAATTTCAATGTTCTTGATGTATTTACAAGTTTTATCCTTTGTTACTAGTGAAGATAAGCTGATTTAGATTTAGTCTGCTTGATATTCCTTCCTCACCCCAAACTCACAGTAACTCTGAGCTGATCAGGTTTTTTTTTCTTTTTGTGTGATCTAGAGAAAAGTCGAGAATTTTCTCATTTCATGTCTTTCCCGCAGGCTTATTGTAGTGACTAAAAGTGTGATATATTGCAAGACATTTTTATTGAGTTTTTCTGGCACCAAAAAAAAAAAAGAGAAAAAAAAAAGGAAAGGAAAAAAAAAAGAAAGAAATGAGATTATGAGTCTTCCCACTTTCATTTTTCTGAACTGAGAGGTTTGGATAGTGTAGATAATAGTTTGATTTTTAGATATTAATCCAGTCAGCAGCTGCTTAGGGTTTGCTGACCATCCATTTTCTTGTGTTTGAACTAGCTGGAACGAGATGAGTCAAAGGAAAGGCAAATATGAATTTTAAAATCCTTTTAAAGTATTGATTTCCAAATTCTAAAACCCAGCAAAAAGATTTGATTTAGCAAAGCCAAACCCACAGTTTATTCTCTTGTATTCAAAAGCTTGGATTATAATTGATGAGCACACACTCTCTAGCCTGGGCTGGCTGTTGAGGTTATCTCCCCAAGTCCTTTCCTTGCCCCTGCTACCCTATTGTCTGAGGGTCTTGTGAGTCAGCTCCTGAGCAGATGCAGTTTATACCGTGACATTTTAAGGCAAAACAAAAGATTCCTTAATTCGCCTTCTGACTCATCGTGATCAAATGATTTGGGCTAATCTGAACCCTTGCTGAGGTTTTGCTTATCTGCTGTGTGGATTTAACAATCATAATGAAGTTGTGGGGTTAGCTCCTCTCTGAAAGGATCTTATGAAAGGAAATGCTTGCCCATACTCGTGTTAAGATGGATTCAATCTGCTTATTTTTGAGTCCTTATACAAAGTCTGAGAAAATTCTATTGTTCAGTTGTGCAGATACAAGTCCAGAGCTGACTGTTTCTGACATGCTTTTGGTGAAGAGGGAATATTTTTTCAGCCTAGCATCCAGGTACCCCCATGAAAATAAAATTTAACATACTACATGTCATACAGTGGTTAGGAGAATATATGGTGTAAAAGAGAGATTACCTTTTTTTAAAGGTATCTAATGTTAAGAGGACAAAACATGGGATTAGAAATAGGTGGTATTCTGGATAAAAATTTACAACAGAAAAATTCAGGCTAATTTTTTTTATGTTCCAAGTTTGAATTAGTCACATTGCTGATGTTTGAGATTTGGATGAGATAGATTATTATGTCTAGGAACACAGAAAAGTAATGCAGGCCAATGGATCCAAAAAACTGGGGTTTGCTTTGTGTACCGTTGTGCTATCCATAAGACTGCCTCAATTCTCAGCAGCAATAATACCAACCACTTAAATCTGAAATGTTGCTATTTCAATTTCCAAAGGAAGTTCCCAGTGTCCATGTAAACATATCATATGTTGTAAGGCCGGTTTTTCAAATAAGCTGCATTTATGTATTGTAACTTTTATGTAATGAGTTACCCTGGAAACACAATTAGGCAAATAGTGCTCATTTTACAGCCTTTCCCAGCAGATAATTAATCACAATGAGAGCTGGGCCCCCAGCTACATGCAGAAGTGTATATAGGGAATGTATAGGATAGTTTTTATGGTCCAGCCTGAGATGCTCAGCAAGCTCTCAGTATTTAAGAAAAGCTGTTTAAAACAGTGTTTATTTCCTTTGAAAAACACATTTTGACATATAACACTTTAAAGCTTTAGGCAGGTTATTCACTGTATAGAGTCACTGATTAACAGTTCATAAAAGGAAGATAAAAATGTAGCATGTTCTACAAGCTTCTGTTGTGAGATGCATTAGTGACCACGGGGAAGGTGTTGTTGGTTGATATTTTCTAGTGGATGTTGGATGGTCTGCATTTTTAGGTGGTTTCCTTTATGAGATACAGAAATTTCAAACAAAAAGCAAATAAGTTATGAATGTGATTTCTTTGATTTTTTTTATTTTTTTTATATAGTTTAGTGGTCAGGGATTACCCTTAAAGAGCCATATTTCTTGAGCTTTTTGCTATTCTGAGGATTTTACTGGAAAAGAATTGGAAGTAGGAAAGTATGGTAGAAGGCAATCCTAATTATCCAGAGTTTGGGGCAAATGAATTGTGAAGAAAGACTGATCAGACATGGGCTTTTCCTTGGGAAAGGGAGCACGAAGGGGGGTCCCCATAGAGCGTTAGAAGACCCTGAAAGAAACGTATTGATGTCAGTAAGCAGCTTGAGATAGTGACTAATTTGAAAACAAGGGGTCATTGACTGAAACTAAGGAGGAGACAAGCAGATAAGGAATTTCGGCGGCATTTTTTCACACAATGGGTAGGTTAGAATATGGAAAAGTGAAAAAGCTGGCCATGGAAGTACCGTGCCACTGGTTCGAGAAACAGCTGAATAAATGTTTGGGAAAGGAGGTTTATATACAGAGTGAAAAACTACTTCTTTTTCAGTAGCTAATCTTATGCAGCAGAGAAGTGTTCAAGGGACTGGATGGTAGTATTCTTCCTGTAAAGGGTACAATGTATATTGCCTAACTAAAGTGTGGGTTTTCCACAACTTATATAGCTGGACCAGTTCAGTCACTTTTAAGGATAAACTCTGTTAAAGAATGAATCCACAATAATTGCATCTTTTATTCAGGTCACTCCATGTACTGTCTTGTGAAAGCATTACCACCTACGTGCAATGTAAAATGGAAGTATTGTAAATCATAATTCTTACAATATAATAGTTTCATGTGAGCGAGCTACCTCTGTGTCCCCTGGAAAGAAAATTCGTATTTTCCAAAGGGGACTCCAAGATTTTTTAAGGCCAACTGAGGCATGTTTTCAGAAATGTCACTTTTTCCAATAAGCGTCTAAACTTCATTCATGTTCAATTCAGCACATGGAGATCGACTGCCTCTCAGGTAACTTATCAATAGCTTCTGGAAGAGATACTAAAAGAAGCAAATTGTGTAAAACTCTATAGCTGCTGATCCTGGGAAGCACCTGTAAGCCAGCAGTGGCAGCATATTCACAATTCTTTCTACAATGTGCTTTGCATGTGCTTTGTGTGTGTCTGCAGGTGCACGAATAAGCTGAACTTAGATGTGTGCACTGGTATTTTCTAGTGTGACCATGGGTGATTGTGGGACATCTTATACCATACAGAATATAACTCATTAACTTCCTTTCTTGCATGTAGTAATTTAGGCATATTCATTTTACTTTCAACTTCAGGGGAGGGCGGAGGAAATCTAGATGTAAAAGAGAAACAATTCCTATATGGTACAGAATGCGATGTGACAATTCTCACGCACAGTTGGAGTGAGGAAGGATTGGTCCTCAAATTAGCATCCATTTGCATTCAGTTACAGTGAGTGGTTTCTGCATGTTTTTTCTGCATTGACAAAGGATATTAGCTTAAAAACTGACATGTCAGCAGTGAGTTCTATCCTTGCAAGGCTGTTAAAATCAGTATAAGCTTAGAAGCATTATTTTCCTGTAGCATTTTTTAAAATATTAGACTGCTTCTAGGTGTTCCATCTTCAGTGTCACCTTCCTTTGGACTGTGCCAAAAGCCATATCACATTTATGCATTTATAAAAGGCGGTCCTCAAGTATTAATGTAAAATGTGTAAACAATAACACATTATGTAACGTATAGTCTGTGTGTATATGACTGTCACAAGTATTATAATTACTTCACTTTTATTACCATAAGTACTCCCTTCCTACTTACATGTTTGCCTTGCCCATTGGGTTCTTTTGTTGAAGTTGTTTCAGTTTTAGGTTTTCAATTAAGGTAGTGAAATTTTAATTTTGTTAGGTGTATATAAGTAGTTATGTATTAGTCTGAAATTATCAACACTTCACTGATTTAGGTATACATTGGGCCCATCCCTAATTACATACACACATGCACACAAATTTTGTTCATCTCAGAGACAGAATAAGCTTTTTATGAAAATGCCAGCCTCAGTACATTTATCTTTTTTGTTCTCTTTAAAAGTGTGTCCCTCACTAGGTTTTTGCTGACTCTTTTCTCTTTCCATGAAAAGCTTCCAATGATCCTTCTGACCAATAGCAGAACTCTAGTAGTTACAACAACAGACATCTGGATAACTACAAATGAAAATTGCTTTTATTTTTGCAATTTCTAGCTGGTGGTGAGCTCCCTTTTTTATCTCTAATATTTACAAGTGTTTTTATTTAATGGGCACTTAGATAATGCAAGTTGAAGGAAGAAAATACTCTCATTTCTTTGCAGCATAGCTGTTACTCATATAACACATTTTTCACTTCCGTGGCCTTCACTACACTATACTGCAACTGGTTTATCTTTTCATTGTGGTTCCATGTTGCTCTGCTTTTGTCATTTCCCTCAAAATCACCAAATGGGGAGGTGAGGGAAATGGAGAAGGCTACGGGCACAAAACACAGACCTCAAACACCATTGGATTTGGCAGATTCTAGCATTTGTGAACCCAAAAGTGCAGAACAGAAACTCAGCTCTTTTCAACCCAGGTTCATTCCAGCTAACTTTAGCCATATAAAACATCTAGTGTTAAGCATCTCACCTAACCTAGTTGTCTAGGTCTCCTCAGTCATCAATGAGAACGATATACACCTCTGGAGGATAATTCTCAGGCAAATGAATTGCCATCAGAGTTTACCTTCTCTCTCTTAGCTGTTGGGAGAGGAGATGACTAACTCCAATTCAAACTTCAAGGATGGCTGGAGTAGATGAGATGAGGTTGGGCCTTTGAGACTAAGCTAGTTAGTAAATATTACCGGTTTGCCATTAAAACTAATGGTCAGTGAAGAAGTGGTGTTACACTCCCCCTAGTTATGACCCTTTTCTCTTTAATCAGATTGAGTTTGCCCCTCATATGGTGTGATTAAATGTTTTGCTGCAACATTAAGTACTCAATGGGGCAAACACTTGCTGGAGCAGCTACACGAGCCATCCTTTAGAATTTGTCAGTAGGAAGCTGGAGGCATCCAGGGCTTTAGGAGCATGGCAAATCTATAGCATATCTGTGCTACGTCCAGCTACATTAGACATTGGAAACAGCAAAGCTGTGACAGTGTAATAGTCCATGAGTGCTGATTTACCCTCCTAGCTCCCCAGAGAGCCCAATTCTATTCCTATACACTACTGCAGACAGAAGTATAGATGGCTATGTTTGTGTATCAGGCTCTCAACAGACCTGAGTCTAGTCACTGCCTGTCCTTGGGTCTCCATAATTCACTGTCTACCTTCCTCCTATGGCAAAGCTGAATGCAGAAAAGGGCCAGAAAATGCAGTACTAAAGCCAAGAAAGCCTATTTGTCAGAATCTTCACACAGGGAGGGAAGAAAGGCAGCACAAAGCCGCTGTGCACAAGTGTGCTTTGACCATGACGCATCACTTTTAGGCATGAGTCATGCAGTCATCACCCAAACATGAAAAACACTTGTATTCTTCCTAAACACAGACACACTCTGATTAGACAGCTCAGTCTCCTCGCAGGCACTGTATTTTTTTCCCTTAGTTTCTTTCTCAAGTGTATTTTTGGTATTTCATAATATCACAAGTGAATCTTCCATGGCGCTCCTGACTGCCTGTGAACACTGAGCCGTGTGGGATCTGAGGCTAAAGGCTGCTGAGCAGCAGCATCCTGAAAATATTAATTGGATCTTTTTCAGCTTCCAGCAGCAGTGGAGTAAAGGACTGTATTAGTGACTCTTCCTTCAAGATTCTAACAAGCCAGTTTTTAATCTGACCTAACAAGTCCCTTTGCCCTTCAAGGCCTAATTCAAAATCTATACAATATAATAAATATAAAAAGATGCATTAAGCAGGTAATATCTGACTAGAATGAAGCTGAATACTTATCACTACAAAAAGAAAGGCACTTGATGGGTCATTTCTGTATTCCCCTTAGTACTCCATTTTTTTCTGTTGGGAGAAATGCTTATTCCCACACAGATCATCATAATTTCCTTAAGGAGAAATGGTAAAAGTGTTAATAAACCCCCCCTTTACAACCAGCAGCATGACTCCTACATCATATATTCAACTTTGTGATCACTTCATGATCAAGGGGAACAGAAAGAGAGCTGAGAAAGGTGTAAAGGGTATTGGAAAAAAAATAGACTGTCTATCTAGGTCCTCACCTCTCTAGTGTCCAAGCACCTTGTAATCATTAATGGACTTGCTTTCATAACAACTCATTAGGTAGGAAAAAAGTGGTTCATTTTATAAATGATGGTGTGAAACATAGGGTGAATTTAATGATTTAGCCAAAGTGGTGCTGGAAGTCAGAGTCTCAGTCTGGAAGAGATCTGAAATATATCTAAACATAGCCCCCAAATGACCAAACCATCCTTTAGGACTCACAGTAACAAATTTGGAGCCATTCTGCAGAGTTATAATCATATCTTTTTGAGGATATATGCCGGTAGATCTGAAAGTTGTTCCCAACTAGAAAAATCCTTTTTAATTTAATATTTATGAGTGAAATGTATTTGTGAAACATTCACAAAGAAAACCCTTCAGTTTGGGTTATTTAAAAAGAAACCCCCCACAAATAACTGCTTTGATGAAGTATTTAAGCATCATTTTATTTTTATAAATACACAGAAAATTCAGAGCATCTAGAATCTAAAATATTCCTTTTAAGACAGGGCTTTAATATAAAATTCCATCAGTTTCACAGAATATACACTGCACTTTTCATTAGTGCTGAATAAAATAGGACTTTTGACTTTGCTTTCAGCGTATGCTCAAGCCCATTACAGAAAAATCTCAAAGATTGCCTTAATTAAGCCAAAATTTTCATGCATTTATATAACAAATGCTGATTGTTCTTATAACCTGGAAAAAAAGAAGAAAAAAAAAAAAAACACAAAAAAACCAACCCAGCACATTTTCAGGTGCACAAGCTCTGTAGTTTGCTGAACCTGAAAAATACTGTTTGGTGATATGCCTTAATTTTTCCTTCCCAGCTGATACATTTAAAGATTTTACCCCTCTCGTCAAACTTTGTCATATTCCTGTGCCATCACAGTGACAGCAATACTGCTACAATGGGGAAGGGATGATCTTCCGCAGAGTGTTTGTTGTGTGTCTTGTGCTTAGCAAAATAGGTCCCCTGCCACGCTCAGGGGGATGAGAAAAGAGGGAAGCTTTCATTATTATAGTCATAAAACTAACGTTAGTTAATTCACTGTGATTTTAAATATTGTAGGCTGCTGGTCACCTCATGGAGCCCATGGCAGCAGAATTTGGCCAGGTCGTTATTCACTGAGGGAGAAAAAGGGAACTTAACTTTTATCCATGTTTTCATGACATGCTGGATACTCCACTTAGGCAACTATCTAAGGGCAAACACTTTAACCCCTTGAGATCTGCTAATCAGGAGCACCAGCTGTTAAGTGCCAGCGTGCATCCTGCATTCATGCCTGCGGGGAGAGAAAGGGTTGCAAAGGATATGACCCTAAACTTCAGAAACCGCTTCTCTCCTTGGGGGCAAAATATCATTCAGCTTGCATCTTCTCTTGTTTTCTTTTAGTTTATCCAGTTAATGTTCCTGATGTGGGTTGTTGTGCACTCACTGTGAATGCTTCAAGCCTTTTGGAAGATGATAGTTAATTACTGAAGTTAAAATCTGGCTTGCACTGGTGTGGAAGTGCTTTCAGAGGTATTTACTCAGCGAGCTCACTGAGCTGCTAAGGGAAGGGGAAGGCTGCTACTATCTGGCTCACAATGAATTACTGCAAATGCATGTTCTGTTTTTTAAAAAAAGCACATTGCACAGTCATTTTTCACAATAGTGCTGGTACAATATTAGATCAGTCTCACACTAACTTACATTCGTACATTCATTTAAAACAAGCAATGAAATCCATTGTGTAAAAACCTGTCACAAACACAAACCAAATTTATTCCCTGCAGAGTAAAATACAGTCAAAAGGTGAAAAGGCAGTTCTTTATTGTTTAAATGCTGCTTCTTTTATCCCTCTCTTTAGTTTCTGAAACCAGTAGCACTGTTAAACAGACAGATATGTATTGATGGGGAGAAAAGATAGAAAATATTGCCTTTTTGACATATTTTGTGTTCTCTTTTACAGATGTCAATGCTCTCCAGCCTAGTATTTTTAACCCTTCCTCTAGATTATTTCTTGTATGACAGTAAATTGAAATCTGCATTTATTACTGGACTTCATAATTTACTACCCTGAGAAAAACACTTCCAATAATGGGATATCCATGGAATCAGTGGATTGAGTTCTTCCAGCTTTTACTATAAACCACTGCATCAAATGTACTTTGTATGTGGGCTTTCCAGATAAGCAATGTTTAAAATACCTTAGCAGCGTGTGGATGTTTTGTAGCCATCTCAGTAAAAGCATGACTTGACCCCAATGTCCTGAGAAGCAATATCCCTCTCTCCCAATGTCATGTAGCATATGCTGTATTTTTTGTCACCTGAAAAGGCTCAAAAGCATAAATAAAATGTAATTGGTTACTATGGAATGTTATGCCATACTGCTGTACTCTCAGCTTAAAGAGAAAGACTGAGCGTGGCAAAGAAGGTGTTGAATTTGTGTCAGATTTCAGCAAAATAATTCCAAAGGGAGTTGAAAGCTCACGATGTACTTAAACACTGAGCTTCTCTCACCTGTAAAGGCAGGTTGGGTTCAGACCTCCCTTTGTGCCTTGAAAATCTCTTCCTTTGTCTGTCTCTGTCACCGGAAAACTTTCTACAGGCTATCGCACACATCAGTGGAAGTGAGCTGAATCTACATGGTATAACAGAAGTCTAGCTTAAGCTTGAAGAGAAAAAAAACCCTCATCACAAAATGAGATTTAATAGGGGACTAGCAATATGCATATTTAAACACATTTGTTTTAGCCACAATAAGGGAATAGCTGCAGAACATGTAGATGCAGAGGAGGAGGAGAGGTTTACTCATGTATACAGAAAACAAGTCATGCTGGCTTTATCCTATGCCATTGATTTCATCCCTTTTCCTTTTCTTATTCCAAGATATTTTTCTTCCAAAACAGAATCCTTTGCAACCCTAAGCTTTGTTGACCAGTCTCTCTAAGTACTTAGGTAGTTCCCATCACGATAGTATCCAAGGCATTCAGAGGTGGAAAAAAGGGGGTAGCAGACCACTCCATATCTCTGCTTTGGATTGTCTCTAACCCCCTGGCATCTCAACAAGACACTTGATTTGGGCAAAATCATACTTCCCTCTCCTTTTCCTTTTAATTACCTATGACTGAGGATGTCAGAAGTGCTTTTGGGTGACCTGCTGATCACAACCCATGGGTTGGGGGACACTAATCAGCAAAAACTGACATTTCTGGGACTTTACTGACAAAATACTTCAGAACAAGCTTCCCATTAAGCACACCAGCCCACTAGGACTGTTCTTATGTTCCATTGCAAGCATATGCTTTGCTGATTTGCTAGATCAGGAATTTTTGATCAAGTGTAGTTCATACTATTAGTCATGTCATTCCCTTAATGATGATAAAAAGGAAAGTGTCAGTTCACTAGTAACTGCCTGCAATCTGCATCACAGAAATGGACAAATTAACTCTTTCAAAGGTAAGTTCAGAAGCCTGTCTGGCCATTAAGGAGTGTTATTATGCCTTGTCATGAACCTTTTTCCTTTTTGTCCTGAGGCTACAGTAATTTCCAATAAAGACCATCCCTCACTGGTGGGGTGACATATATGTTCACAGCCATGTAGCACTCGAGCCTGCCAGCTCCAGTGGGAGGATCTCCTGGTTCATCCTTGCAGCACACAGCTCAGAGGACAGCTCAGGACAGTGGTTAACCTCGTGCATGGATGATAGTGTCTTAAATTTTTCTCATATCTTAATTTCTGAGAGTTGCTCTGATGTTGAGCCAAAATGCTACTGGGACATTTTATTTCCTGGTAATCAAATGAAGCTACAAGTAAGGCTGTAAAGCATGTGCAGTACTCACACAGCTCTGGTCCCATGGATATCTGTGGTGAAACAGGAAAATCCCACCTAACTGCACATTTATGTGTGAGAATAAACACAGAAATGAGCTACTGTGTTACACCAGTGTTAGGGTTTGCAGCCAGAGTACCTTTACTGATACTTTCCAGGTGAATTGCCACTGGAAAACCTGCAACAGATTTAAGTTATAATTATTGTCACTATTATCAGATTTTACAGCATATGTAAGTATGTATTGGTTTGCTCTGTTGTAAGAAGATTTTGGGGGGTTTTAATTTTAAAATATAATTTTTTTTTTCAGAGCCCATCCCTGTAAATCCCAGTGGTTGGAGAGGGCGGGGAGCAGGGAGCAAAAGTCGTACATACAATACCCCAACCCCTGGCAATTAGCAAAACTATCTGTCAGATAACCTTTCTAAGTTGTCACTATTTTATTTACTGAATTAATTAATTTCATTTCTGATACAGCTGAAGAACATATTTTCATTGATATGAAGAACATATTGCAAGTCAATTATTCTTGTAGAGCCAATGTTATTTTAAATTATCTTTTCATATCTTTTATCAAGGATACCAAATGAAATCATTCACTATTAGTTACTTTTCTGAATTTTTTAAAAGGTGGTGCTGAGCTATAAAGTTGAGTTGGGTAAGTGAGGAGGTGAATGATGTTTACATTGACATGAACCTAATTACGGTTAGACAAGCCCTTAAATTACAAGAGTTGTAGAAAGAGTGATAAGCATTGGGTCCAATTTTAAAAATCCAGTTCTGAGGACTAAACAAGTATGTTTCCAGATGTATGCAAGTTACCTATTGCAGGAACAATGCTTTAGGTGCATGGCCCACAAGTTGGCCACTGAGACACCTGTGAATAGTTGGCCATATTTAAATGCCTCCAGAAGGAAGTCGTGATTGGCACAGGCTGGGCCAGGAAGTTCCTAGGGCCAGACAATGGAAAATGGTTGTCAAATTGCACATCCAAGGGCCACAGTCTTCTTCAGAGCTGAGTATCCTTTAAAATAGAAACAGATTGCAGAATTGTAGCCAATCACTGCCCTTGATAAACCATCTCATGACAAAAGTCAATGTACAAAAGAGAAGAGACCTGAGGTCAGCACCTTGCTAAGCTTCTCAAGCTACAAACACACATCTGCCCTAGGAGAATGCATGGCCAACCAGGGCAGCAGGGAATAGTGGAGCAGAGATGGAGGTACACTTGAGCTAGGATGACCCTTTGCCCATCTGCCTGATGCTTTAGCACCATGAGATGTTCTTGCAAGATGCAGAAGGGAACAGATGCACGAAAGCCAAATTCTGTAGATGAACTTTTCAGCTCGAAGGATTTCCAACCAGTCTTGGAGCTCATACAGGAAGGACCAAAATCCTGATTTCCCCTCAATTCCTCAAAAAAACATTATCAGATTAGGCCCTTAAGGAAAATGAGGAGGGTGGTCTTGAAATGTCTTACACTAGAGGAAACTGAGGAGGAAATCAGTATCTCCCTGCCCCCTTCAGTTCTCTAGTCTTATTATAAGAAAGGGAAGAGGCCTGAGGACTTGCTTTGATCTCCATAGATCATGTCCTGAAAGAAAGCACCTCCGTGTGCACAGAGGAAGGGAGCTGTTGGGCTGTCTGTGTCTGTTATCTGTGTCCTGGTGCTCCTGATCATTACACAGCAGCCATATCCAGAATCCCAAAGTATAACCTAAAGAAAGTGCCTTAGATTTTCCAGATGAAACAGTGATGAAACAGCAAGATGGTCTGGCAGGTCCTGAACAAGGGAACCATAGGCAGGTTTTCTGGATCTCAACTGCAAGTGACAAAAGGTCACCTAAACCTTGTTTTTACAGAGTTAATTCTTTGTGTGGTTCAGGCCCTTAATTCAGTGCATACTCTTAGAATTGACAAAGGGACACTCAGTGGCCTTGCCATGACAGACCCTTAGGTTCTGCAAAATATATTCTGCTCTAGGGGAAGAGACATTTTTAAGAATTTGTTTTTCTTCGGCTTCTCTTGAATTAATGTTAGTAAAAGGTGCCCCAACCTCTTATTTTTCGATATGAACACAAAAATTGCAGCTGCCTGCCAAATCTGCTGAGAGATGGATGTAATAATTTTCAATTGGACTGTTAGCCCAAAGGGAACCTGATAGCAAGAGATTGACAGATGCAGCATGGATTATCTTGTGCTCTGAACTCAGCCCAATTTGTGGTTTGTTGCAGGTGCTAAAGAGATTGATATTGCTGCTACCCTGGAGCACTTGAGGGACCAGAGACCGGGCATGGTCCAGACAAAGGTACTGTCAATAAATCCACTGGGATTTTAAATACATTAAAGGTCTTTCACAGTAGTTGTTTTCATGACAGAAGAGAGAGGGTATGACCTAATTTAACGCAGGTCGCTTGCTGATTACTGTTTGGCTCCCTACCAACTGAGGTTTATTTATGCTGAAGATTTATCTAGGTTACTTTCTTTAGTGTTTACTGTTCTTTCTTGTAGCATCTCCAACATCTATCTTGATTACCATATATGAAGGGCAGTCAAGACAACAATCTATAGCCTGCTAAAGAAAATGTGCATTTGAAAGAATGTTCTTGTTTCATCCTGAACTATGGATTATTTGCTTAGACTCTCTGTGCTTTACTGTGCATGTAATATTTTTTTAAAGCTTCTATTCATGAAAGAAAATGTAACTGCTGCATTTGATTTTTTTTAAGGGGGAAAAAAACCCAGACTTTTTAAGTTAAAGGAAATAAAGTTTTGTAGGAAATCTAGTAAATTTTAGTATCTTTGAATGGAAGAAGCTTACATCGTGCCTACAGCCTTGTCCTTTGTGGATGTAACACGGAAACTATGTTTGTACCCTTTGGTGAGGTGAATGTCTTACTCTCTAATTCCTGTCAGTTGTAATAGTTTTGACATTTTTCCACAATGTAAAACTTTTAAAGATAGCCAGTAGTGTGATTGTAGTCCCTTAAATTAGAAATGAAACTTACTATTATTAACAATTCCAGTGTTGTATGGAATGATATTTTACAGTATTTACTGCAAGTTAAGAGCTGCAAATATGTCAATAAAGAAACTTGTTCCTGGCATGGAGACCAAATAAATCTGTTTATGACATTATAAAATATCAAATGGTAGTTATAGTCCCGAACTGAGTAGCAATGTGACAGCACTCTGTCTTGGCCAAGCTGGAACTGACAGGAATTTCTGCATCATTTAGGGAGCTGAAATTGCTGAGGGGCAAAGGTGAAATAAATGTGCTGCAGAAATCAACATCACTTTCATAACTTTTTCTGAATCTCTTCCCAATCATTCTATTTTCCCACTAATACGAGGGGAAATAGTGCTGAAGAACAGCTGGGGGAACGTTAATTATTATTTACCAATTAAGTAAGTGCATGAAAAATAAAGATAAGCCAGTCAAAGCTAACTAAGCTTTATCTGCAGGTAAGACAAGAAAATCACACAAATCGTTCTTCTGCTTTGATAATTCAGACTGAAAAAAAAATGCAAATAGCACACAGTATTCAATGTCATATATATTTACTCTGAGAGAAGATGCAAGTCCTGGACTACTCTGTAAATGCCTCCAAAATATATAGCAGCTCTGTAGCAACACAGAGCTCATATTCCAGTTTCTTTTTCAGAGCAGAGAAATTATGGTTTGTTGCCTTCAGCAGAAGAAAAAACATCACTCCAGAACCAAAGAATGAGGTTATGTGAACAACTTCTCTTACTTAGCTCGGCAATAGTTACCCTAGTTCCATGAAAATCTCCCTTAAGACATGGTTTTTTCCCTCCAAACATCTGTCTGGAAGAGCTCCAGAAAAAAAATGTATCCTGTGTTTTCATCCAGGATGAAAAATTTTCTCAGGATATTGCTTATCTCTCCTCTTGCTCCTTCTTCCATCATTGTCATTTTCTCAAAACCACCCAAATCACTTATTCAAGCTAATGTCTTGCAAATTATAAATATCTGGTTGCATGCTAGCAATGCACGATCCCCAGAGAATTTTTCTGATGGATTTAAACAAACCCCTGTGCTTTCCCAACTGAATACAAATAAGGAATATTAGACTCTTGGAGTAATTTAAAACGATGGATTAAAAGTCAGGTTAGAAATGCCAATTAGAGAATATCCCCAGGCAAAATAAACATCAACTTCCTTCAGCAATGTTATTGTGTTTCCAGCAGGCAGCGCTCCACATTTCCAGTAGGCATAGGAAAGATTTGTTTGCAGCATTTTGTCTTCTGGAAGGGATCTTTAATTCAAAAGCATTGTATATAATAAATTCTAATGAAATTATCAGAACAACATTCTGCATTTCTGGGAAGCATAATAGAGGGTTTGTGGGTTTGTGGAATTTTTTTTTGCAGAGGAATCATAAAATAGAATTGATATGCTACATGTGAGAGGAAAAAGTAATGAAGGAGGAAGTGTATTCTCTGTGATGGGAAAAATATATATTTCCTTTTTCTCCTCTCTCCTTCTATATCCTTCCTCTCACAACCTGTAATATCAGCTAGATTCTTTATTGTATCATATATGCTACATGTACCCAGTTTGTTTTCCTGTGAATTTTTATTTGTAGACTTAATGAAATATAGCTTATTATTTTTTATCAAGTATAGTCTTGTCACCTCTGCATTATAGGCAGACTGACACCACCGAATGCCCATCCAGCTCAGTTTTCTAGGCAAAGCTAGATGTTAAAATTCATGTCCAGGCAACCTTGTATACGCCAATAGCATATGTGAATGGCAGTGTAGCTGTACAGACTAACAAACTGAGCTCCTTGAAAAATTGCTCTGTGTTCATCCTTGTGGAAGAGTGTGGAAGGTGTGTAAAGGCTTCTCCTTGGACACTGGTGACATACATCAATGAAAACTGCACTCTCTGTGTTTTACCTGTGTGTATTATGCAGAAGGATGGAGGGGGAAGAGCTCAGTTGCACCATCCCAGAAAGGCCATGTCCCCACACATCTTGTGTCTGCTCTACTGCAGTCCCCTTTACTGCAGTGTTTCACTGTCAGTTCTGAGCTCTGGACATAAAGATCACACTTTGTAAGTTGTTTTGCCTCAGCCATTAAGGTCCCATCTGAGGTCTGCTGGTAGTCTCCACTGAATTTGTCTCCAAAATCCATACTGAGTTCCTGTTGCTCAGTCCACAGTCCCCAGGCAAGACAGACACTCTTGCTCGGGGGTGCAATGATGCCCTGTGCTCACGTCAGGGGTGACTGGAGGGTGACCTCCTTGAGGGGTCAGCTGGTCTTCAGCTTGACAGATCATCATAATAAGGTGAACACATCCTGAACCTGCAAGCTTAAAGGGCAGATTTGCTGAGTGAGTTACTTTAGAGCAATGCAAGTTATTTTCAGCAATGGGACTAATAATAAGGTCTTATAGTCCTCAATCTTACAAGGTTTTCCTGGCTGTGGTATACTCAGATGAAGAATACCTTACGTAGCCTCATTACCATGGGGACCTTCCCTCATTCTAAACTGATTCTCACATCCTGAAAGAGGCCCCTGCTCATCTCTGGAACTTGACTGCATCACTGTGTCAGCCCCATCGTGTTCAGATCACCTTCTTCTGTTGTTGTCCTCCCCATTTTCCAAGGACTGGCACGGTGGGGGCCAGCTGTCCCACTCAGAACTGAGTGCCAGCATTCCAGGACCACCTGCTTGGTCCCTCTCCTACCAGCTGCACCACAAGGGTCTCCTACTCTGCCCAGGCTGCTCCACAGGTCTCTTATCTCACAGGGCTGCATCAGTGGGGTCCAGTGACTCCTGCCTTCTCCTGCAAAGTTCTCTCTCCCTGATGTACTTCTCATGCATTAGCCTCAATGTCTTGAAGCCTTTTGAGCTGGTACTAGCTCCCAGTTTGGTTCTGGCGCAGCATGACCACTGGCATGCCCTCTCTGCCCCTGCTGCCCTCCAACTCCTCTCACACATTCACTGTGCTCTAGTTAAAACACAACTGCATGGCCACCTGCATGGCCACCAGCATTCCCAGCCTTTTCTTTAATTGCAGAGACCTTAGGCCATGCAGGGAGCCATAGGCAGTCATATACACCATTTTCAGGGCTAGTGAGGATGAGTCCTACTCTTTAGGGTGAATTGATGTCTGATTAAAAACTGTTGGCTGCAGTCCAGCAAATGTACATGGATGCCACTTTGACAGCACCAAGCAGAAAGCAAAGTTCTCAAATGTCATCATCACTCAGAAATTATTCTGAGTTTTTATTTCTTTTTCTGCCTTGGCACTGTGCCCATCATTGCTTCTCTGAAGTGTCTTCACATGGGAGATGATTCTGCATAGAGGTGAGACAAGGCAGAGAAGACTGGCACTGGATTGCAGGAATTAGAAGTCAACTGCCTTTCTGAACTGTGAGTTGCACACCTGTAGTTTATTCTTTTATCCTCCGTGCAGATTTCTGCAGGAAAGTGAAACACCGTGGAAAATGAACACTATTAGTCCAGTAATCACCTCTGGGGGCTGTCTGTGTTCTGCAACCATGCCACACAGCCCCTGGCAGCACAAACTGAGGGGCTAGAAGTACCAGACCACCAGTTTTCTAATGGAAGGTACAAACAGCAGTGATCCTGGGATGTTTATAGGGTGTATCTCAGACCCCCATTCCCAAAGTCCATTCTTCAGCAGCTTGACTCCAGCTATCTTAAAACTCTGGAGTACTTCTAGAAAATCAGAAATGCCTCCACCGTCCTTACCTGGTGTCTTTGATTTGCCTATCATTTGAGTAAACTGCTCATTGAAAAGTTGCAAACTCCAAATCATTTCAGTAAGCTAAAATACCAAGAAAAATTTCTTGCTTGAAAAATATAACATCTGTTAACCTTGAAGATTTAACAGTCCTTTGTCCTTCTGTAGGACTACAGAGTTCAGGAGCAAGTTAGGTTTGCACTTAAAAGTAGCAGCCATTCATGGCTGTGTCCTTCACACCTCTGCCAGCCCAGCACAGAAACCTGTCAATCATTTTGATGCTGTGGTTACAGTAAATTAATAACTGCAAAAAGCTTTCCAAGTATTTATTATATAGGAGTGGTCTAAACACTGTTGAGTAATTTGTGGGTGTGGAAAGGCCATTAAAAATAGAGGCTTAAAAAGATCAGTGATAGGTAAGCCAAAAAGCAGATATTGTTCTCTATAATAGATATAAGGTGAGGAGATATTTATTCTAGACTGTTTCAACTAAAAAGAGTCCTAGGAAAAGCCGAAGCCTCTGCTTTGCAGCATCTCACTTATTGCGTATCTCAATTATATTAACGAGTTCCCATTTCTGTGTCAGAAGTAAATGGCTGGTGATCAGCTACTCCCAAACCCTTCTGACCACGCAATGGCAATACATCAATTGTGTCCCAATAGCTTATGTTCTGCTTCTAACATTTTTCTCCATTAAAATTACTCTGGCTTCAAGATGCTGTCAAACATGTTATATGACATCAATAATCCCAGAACATTTTGTTCTTTTCCATTGCAGTGCACAGTTCATCCTGCATATTCATATTTTTAACAATGTCTTGAGGATGTTCAGCTCTGGAATAGTGCACCAGGCTTTTGGAAAGTGTTTTGTTTTATTAATCAGAGTTTGTGTTCTCTCTGCAGGAGCAGTTTGAGTTTGCGCTGACAGCAGTTGCAGAGGAAGTGAATGCAATACTCAAGGCCCTTCCCCAGTGAGCAGCTCAGTCTCCTGAAGGCTCCTGCAGAATCCATCCCTCGTTTTCCTCATCCTCAGTCCCTGTGAATGTTCTTGGAAACCGTGACCTGACCTTAACTGTGTATCTTCTGTTGTAACCACGTAGTGATAGGGTCCTTACAAACTCCTTTAGCTGGTAAAAGTTCAACAGTTAAAATGTGTATTCTGTTTTTTGGGGTTTTAAACAAATTTTTAAAAGTACATCAGAGCCTCGGATTAAGTGACAGAACAATCCATCTAATTCCTTTCACATCCTTGAAGCCCTGAATGTCACACTTTGAAAGCACACATTCATGTTCTTAGTAGCAAATATACGATATTGTGGGTAATTAGTGCAGTCAATATAGTCGCAGAAAACGGTGTTCTGTTATATTTGTAACTTCTCAAAAGCCGAATAAGAGGGAGGGCCTGAAGAGGATGGTGATTGTTCCCACACAATGCCAAGCTGGAGCATGAAACAGTGCTGAGGGTGTGAGTAAACACAGGTCCAGGAGGCTCTGGCAAGGAAAGCTTGCACCTTCTCATACCAGGCTTTGGCAAGCAAATGTTTTCTTAGCTGTTGTTTACTTTTCAGCTTTGTGCCATGAGAGGAAGAAAATCTGAACCATAAATAAAACAGGCTCGCACAGTTATTGCAACTGGGGAGGTCATTTTGGTCACATTAATGGGAAGCTGGGGGATAACAAGCACAACAGCTCTGACCATGTACCTGCCACTGACAGCATGGAAAACAGAGGGTAGACTCCCCTCAGGTGATGGGAAAGGCCCTGTCAACAATCAGGTAACTGTCTGGAGCTGTTATGGAAACGGATTGATGGTTTTATGGGATTACTGAGGAAGAAAATGGGACTCTCCTCTTTATATTTTTGCATTTCCCTCTGTAAAGTTCTACAGTGCCACCCTTTTTAGCCAGGAAAATATATTTCTGTAAATGCCTGGCTGAAGGAGAAATCTCGTATCTGCGTTTTATGATTCTCATCTAATTTGTCTGATCCAAAAGTTCATTGCAGCTTTCTGCAGAGACTCTGCTTGCTCCTTGCTCTGAATGATACCTATTTTAACTAAGCATGAAGGGGTAAAGCAACACACAGGTTGAATTTCAGAGACTCTTGTGTTCTCAAGATCCTCATGCCTCCTGCTGAAAAGTAATGCTAAAGTATGTCTGTAAATGGTTTGGTTTATGGAATCTTGCTTCTGTGAATTCACAGGTTTAGTTGTGGCACTCTTCTTAAGGAATTTAAATTATTGATAGAAAGTACTCTGATATGTTTGAATGAAGGGCCTGAGAGTAAAATTATCGAAGGTACCTAAGTGATCTAGGCTCTTAATTTCATTTCCAAAAAATGAATACTTGGATTCTTTTTCATATGTTATCCTACATCTCCATGACTTAAAAATCTGGGGTGCTTTTTTTTCCAAAATCTTAAGTGTGTTGTGTGCTTGAAACCATATTAGGCTAATTGTTTAACTTCAGTGCTGGAAAATATATCATTGAATTTAATTTGGGAAGGGGACACTTTTATAAACTTCTAATCAATGAAATGTAAAAGATAACAGTATCACAGAGTTTTGCTGGCACAGAGGTAATGGGCATCTATTGAAATCAACCATGTTGCAATTTTGTGTTGTAGGTGTGGATATTGGTGATTTTTTCTTTTTAGCAATTAAAGAGTTACTAAAAAAAAAAAAAGCAGAAGGCTTGTAACTTTTTGCCATACATTTTTGTATGCTTTACTTGATATGTGCTGTTGCTTAATTTGTGCATCCCATTACTATAGCAGTGCAGAGCAGTTACTGCAGATGCCATCATCCTCTTAAGTACACATACTGTACATTAAGCCACATGTTTATTTTATGGCCTAAGCATTTTAGAGCTTTCCTAGCAATAACTAAAAAAACTAATGGAGTATAAATGAGAAAATTGCCTTTTTCATTTGATAATTTAGGTTTAACAGGATTCTTTTATTACTTTAGCTAACACAAAATTGCAGATCAGGGCAGATGAGATCGGTTTGAGCCGTATCAGCAAGTGTTTGAAGTAGATTTACTGTGAGCCATGTACTGCAGCTTTCTGAAAATACAGGTAGTTGTATGCAAACAAACTGTCCAAAGAATCAAAATTTGGGCATCCTAACAAGGCCTCTGATTATCGGGCAGAATTGTTTCCCCATGCGAGATGCTGTGCCATTACCTGCTGCCAATGGACTAATGGGTTTTTAGCTCAGATTTCTGCCCTGGGATTCATTAGTGTTCGCCTTCTGACTGTCCCTGTGCATACCACAAACATGCCTGACGAGCCTTTCGTTTGCACTTCAGGAATATTTTTTAATTGTTCTTTTGCAAATATTTGCATTTCATAATAGCAATTTCAGGGTGATCCCTATTAATTCACAAGCAGCTGAGTGTGGGACTTAAATATTTCTCTTCATGCTTCAGAGTTTATTTAGCGTAGATTAGAGGGCATTAATCTTCCCCAAGGCTAATGGGGCAGGAATGTATTGTTTTATTCATACTTGTAGGCCAGTTTACACAACAGAAAGATGCAGTCTTACTCAGAGGGTTAGAGTATCTCCCACTGACCGTCATTGACAATCCTGCTATTTCAGCCATGTTTTGTACAGTTCTTCCACAAAGAGGTGCCAGGCTTATTTTGTTGACTGTAAACGATCACACAGAGTATTTTGTCTGTGCATAGCACACTGTTCACACCTCTCAATAAAAATGCCATGTTTCTGGGGGTGATAATCTGCTGCAGGGTCGATTAGTGAAATGCAGGTTTCAGTTGCACCAGGGCAATCCAGGGGGGTTTGATAATCCATTCCCCAGGAAGATGCCAAAGCCATGGATGAAGCCACAAAGATGGATCTGCCACACAGGGCAGGTATTTGCTTTCACTGCAGTTAACTTAATCCTTGTGATCTGTCAAAGGATGATGTTCATACCAACACCCGATCACTTAACCTGACAGTGAACATGGGGTGGGTCCCATGTCCAGTGTGAGTTGAGCTTCTACCTTAAAACCAGAATCACCTGAGAGCCTGAAGTCAAATGAGACCCACTATCTTTCCCTGTTCAATATTCTGCTTGATCTTTAGTAAACTCATTGCAATTGAAGCTTGGTCAGGTGCCTGATGTGTGGCCATAAACAGCATGTGTTTAACATTGACCGTCCTCGCGTTCTTGATAAAGACAAATTGAATGTACAGGTCCTGTTTGTGTGGTTGAATCTTTAAATGACATTTAAGGGGGTGAGCTGCAGGAGGGTGATTTAACCCCACTGCTCACAGTTTCCTTCCTCACTGGTCAGAGGGAGAAAACCCTGTTTTCCAGCTCACGCAGCTGCTGTCCCCGAGCAGGACAGTGACCTGACCAGACCCCGGGCTTGTGTAGTCACAGCGTGTCCAGGTATGTGGGATGGAGACATGGTTCACCACCGTTGATAGTTCACAGGAGTAACAGCACAGTTGCTCTCTCCAGCCTTCGCCCTTCCCATGATATGGGTCGGGACTTAAAGGGATGGAGGGGCAGGGCAGCACCGTTCCCCAAATCCCAGATCCTCGAGGTTCAGCCCTAGCCACAGGGAAAACAGTGTGGGGTTTGCTATTGGCTTCACATGTTTCAGGTGTGAGCTCTAACCATTGCTGTTGGCCATTGTTGGTGGGACCTGGTGCAGCCCAGGTAATATCCAGTGGAAGTCCTTGGCAATTGTAAGGGCCAAGAATTAATTTCAGCAGAAAATCACATATCCAAATCTCAGTGCAGCAGCAAAACAAGCAAGATTATTTTTATACAAGCTTCTAAACATTTAAAACATTTAAAAATATTTTTAAAATCTACACCCATGACTAAACCTTGTCCCTGTCTCTAGCATGCATGCAGAACCAATCCCCATCCATCCCCAGGGGAATGACAGCTATAGTACCTGTAAGGAGTTCATGCTTTATTAGTCAAGTGGAACATTAATAAAACCTGGCCCACTTCATAATTTCCAGAATAGTCATTAATTAAAAAAGCTGTTTATTGGAATAGAAAACAAGTATTTGATTAGCTTTGTTACAGAACAATAGCTCTCCTAATTTTTATTCTGCATATTTTATTCTTTCTTTAGAAAATTCTCTTAAGAAGCATTTGAGATAATTCGCTTTTTAAAACTGTACAGTTTCTATGGGTTTGCTTTTTAAATGACAGTATACTTTGTAGATTTGATTATTATATTTTTCTGTTAAGATTACATTGGGCATTACAAAAGCATTCCCCACCACAGTGAAAAGAAAGCAATCCTGTTGGTTTATTGTAAAAGAAAAAAAATAATTAAAACAAAATTGCAGAGCTGTGGCATACTCAATCCAATTAGAGCATGACTCTTTACTACTCTTCATTTACCACATGAGAAAAAAAATAAAGTTACACCAGCAAGATTTCATTTGAAGCTGTTCATGCATGCTATTTGTACTGTATTTGATGGCATAATATTGTTTTGTTTACAACCTTTTCTTTCTTGTCATTCTATTATATTCTTTGTATGTATATAGTTTAAAAAAAAAAAGATTATACAAAGTATTTTGTTCTACCTCTGTAAAAATCATATTTGTGAATAAAGTCACATTGTCTGTGGATTATAGTATTGTGAATACAGCATTAACAGTTGGTGCTTTGCTTTTATTTGGGGGGTGGGAGCAGTGCCAATGCCTCTTGCTGGAGAGGTGGATTTTGACTATCCAAGGTGGGAATGTGGGGCTGACAGAGAGGGGCACAAATGCCCTGCTGAGTGCTTAGAGATGCAGGTTTAATCTGCTCTGAGAAAGGATTTCAGCCACCTCTGGCTTGAGTGTGTGGCCTGTAATATTGCACCTTCCAGGGTTTTGATCAAGGCAGACTCCTGTGTTCAGGCCAGAAGGCGAAGCAGGCAAAAGAATGACTAAGTTAAAGTGACCGTCCTCGTACAACTGGCAAGTGAAAAAAAATTGGTCTGTGGTGTGTGTGATCGAGTGTACAAGTTAAAAAATGGGTTAAATGGTATTCACTTTCAGGAAAATTAAAGGCAGGAAAATGTTTTGGGGCGGGAAAAGCTGGTGGATCAGAGCATCACAAAATGGCCAAGGATTTGTAGTTTTAAAATAGTAGCAGGATTCATAAAAGGATTTGAACAGGTAATGGAAAATACTTGCTATTATATTAAATAAGGTTAAGAGGAATAAAGTCTAAGGTTCCTGGACAAGCACAGCATAAAATAAACAGTCTTTTCCCTGGGGGATGGGAAGTAATTTTTCCATTAGCACTGGCCATTATATGAAGGTTTGTACCTCCCGTGAAATATCTATTGTTTTCTGTCATCAGAGCAGTCTTTGGGATTACACAGCCCTGGTATGGCAGTTTTCTCATGGTCTTGCAATATGTGTTAAAATTTCACTTATGTTTTGAAGAAGACTTAAAATATTTTGTCACTTACCTGGAAATAACTAGAAAAACATAAACAGGAAGGTAAAACCGTCCTGGTCCAGCTCACATCCTCCCCATCAGAAGAATCACATTTTACATTCTTTAACCTTGTTTATGTAGTTGCATGTTTTAATATCTATGCCTTTCTCAGTGTAAGAAGGTGACTTTCATCTTGGAAGCAAAATATATGCACCATTATAGCTATTTTCCTGTTGGTGTAATTTAGGAGGTCTTTCATCTCCAAGATAGCTTTCTGAAACCTCTGGTAACATCAGATGAAGGACAAAAAGAGAAATGCATTTAACTGTATAACTACTAGATCATTATGAATCTTCAAGACAAACACAAAAGCCATCAGTTGTGCATACATTGACTCACGCAGGCAGTGCTTGCTTTGTTTTCATGCTGCACAGGTACACACAGCTCCCCGGTGTTCCAGCTATAGGACAGTGCCTCAGCTCTGCCAAGGGACACCACTTTGTCACTGTTAGTCTTGGGTTTGAATTTATGGTTCTAGCTTATTATCAGTATGGCAGACTGGGTGTTGGCTTCTGCTGGGGCTCGGGAAAGAGCTGGGTTTGCGTGTCAGCCTGGAGCACCCCCAGCAGACTTGAATGCTCCTGCTGCACAGCCCATGAGGTGGTAACACTCCTCCCTCCTCTAAGCCTGAGCTGCTCATGCTTTTGGGGAAGCAGAAGGACACAGCACTCAGTAAACGGGATCAGAAGGAAAGAGCTGCCCATCTGCTATGCCTCTTGGTGCCAGCCCAAAAGGGAGTCTGGCTAGTGCTCCCAGGTGAACTACTGCAGCCTCATGTAGAGCATAAAAGCCAGAAACTTTTCCAGTTGCCCACAATTCCTCAGGATTTTATTTTTAGAACTTATTGTAAAACTTAAGTGCTGGTGGGGCAGGTACTTCTGTTCTGAATGCTGAGCAAAGACTACACACCCACAGGGAAGGGTAACTGGTAGGCTGGGTTTAGTCTTGGTTTATGCATAGAATCTTTCAAGAACAGTGTGCTTGAAACAGCTGAGTCCTTGGGGAAATTCTTACTGCAATGAAGTTAAGTCAAAAATTAATTTCTCCCCTTGAGAATGCAACAGTTATCCCCCCACATGCAGGTAAATCAGCAATACAGGTAAAAGACAGCATTGATGACCAACCAGGGAGATTCAGGGAGATGGTTTGGGCTATATGGCTGATGTATTGTCCTGCATCAGATTTTTCTTGTAGGAATTTTGGCCAGAGTTCTCAAAGATATAGGAGGGTGTTACTCCACCTTTTCCAGCATATATTACAGGTGGATTTCATCTCAAACAGCCTCTGAGCAGCTTTTGCATGGACTTCTACAGATGAACAACTCATCACAAGCTTCCTCTATAGTCAATGAAGAAAAATAAGCATTTTTAGGGTGTGAATTATCTAGTTTGGCTGTCCACTTCAACATAAGGTTATTCATCCAATCCCCCCCTCACTCTGAAACAGGGAGCACCAAAATTTAACCATGTGCTAGGTAGAAAAGCATTTCTTTTCTGTATTGTAAACCTATTCCCTTGTAACTGTATTGGATCACTTGGGAGAAAAAGGAAAGTGATTTCTGATTGTATAGACCTTGAATTTATAGACTTCCTTATCCTATTCCTCCTTAGTTTCTCCTGTTCCACATAGAAGACTCATTTCTCCCCTTACAGAAGCTGTCCTGTGCCTTTGATCACCCTTCACCTTAATTTGCCCAATTCTGTTTCTGCTATGCTCTGAGGTACACAGGCCCCAGGCTGTGATCCACTGTCACTCAGTGATGTTTTTATATTTTTTCCTTTTCTTTTGAATGTCTAACATTTTGTTGCCCTTCTCCACTACTGAACACTGAAGAGGTGCTCACAGACCACCTTCATTCACACTAAATCCTTTTCTTCAGGCCATCATTGTGTCTTTATTTTTAGAGATGTGTATTTTATGCTGTACATTAGTTTGTGTTTATCACCAGTGATCTCATCTGCACAGTCCTAGATTATCACAAGGTCTCTCCATGATGTTTCATAGCTACTTTTGGTTTTATAACCCTAGATTAAATGTGTCATTCACACTCAGCCACCTCACTATCATCTCCTCTTTTTTAACATGGTTTATATTGGGGAATCACTACAAAACCAGTACCTTTCTTCACAGATCTTTCTTATGTTTTAATCACTCATTAACCCACAAAAAACCTTACTCTGAATCCACTGGCTACTCAGTTTCTGTAAGAATCTTTCATAAGACAGCCTTTGCCAAATGGTTTCAAGAAAACCAAATACACAATATCACCTACATCAGCACACTCACTGGTTCCTTCAAAGCCTCTTAGTAGGCTTTTGAGGCACAACTCCCCCCTGCAAAAGCTATGTTGCTCCCCTCCCCTTTACACCATCAGTTATGTAGGATCTAGACACAAGGGGGTGGATGCAGCTTATAGAGTAAGACACCTACTAAAATAGCTTTGGTATCCTTTTGCAATCAGTGGAGAACTACTAAATAGGCTTTAAATGGAGCTATAGAGCTCATCTAGTGCAACCCCCAGGCAACACAGCACTTGGAGCACATGGCTCAGGTCATTTCTGGAAAACTTTTGAGTGTCTCCACAGGTGAAGACTACTCTTGGTCCTCTTAGTGAAAAACATCTTTTGAAGACCTAGTTGAAATTTCCCTCGATGCAGATTGGTTGCCAATCAGCTCCCCAAAAGGAAATGCCCACACTTGTACAGACAAATCTCTCTCTAGGTTTCACTACCAAGGTTGTCATTTACTTTAGAGGACACTAAGGCATGGGGCACACATGGAAGCATTTATATTTAAGTGTCTTAATCCATGAGCTGAATACCACACTCTGGGCAGGATTCAATGCTTGTTGGTAAGGTTTGGAAGACACTGCATGTGCTATGGGTACCCTGCCTGGCCTCTGGCACTCATGCTGAATGGCTGAGAGCCTGAGGGCTTGTGTTTTGTTTGCCAGCCCTGTGCTGATAGCTTAAATCCCCTGATGTGCCTCAGATGATGGTGGATGCCAAATCATGTGTCTAGCAGTTGGATTCTGTAGCTTCTACCAAAATTCAAGGAGGGAATTTCAGAGAACAGCAGTTTCCCAGATAACCCACCACTCCTAAAGGGGCAGCAGCTTCTGAAAACCCTGCCATCAGTACTGGATTCAAGGCAGGGCTGTGAATTCAGCAGCAGACAGCACTGACTGAGTGTATGCCAAGCCTGGTCATGAGGTGCTGCAATGACCACAGTAGGGCACAACTGGAGAACAGCCCCTATGCTGGGTAGCACTTAATGGCTTTGTGCACCTCACAGCTGGTGACAGCACTGCGTGGGATCATAGGCACTGCTGCTTTCCAGCACGAGAGGGGAAAAAAGGAAAACTGGCCAAAAACTTGAGTTCATGTAAAAAAAAAACCTATTAAACAGCAGTGTTCTAACAGCATTTGTTTCTAAACATGGCTTCCACTTCCTTCACACAGGAAGTCTGCTTAATTTTCCAGCAGGTTTCATTTGTGTTGTCCAAATTAGAAATGTTTGTTCCTGCATGTAGATATTACGATACAGAGTGAGCATGAGCAAGACCAGTTCTTGTGGTGTTACTGATGTTACACCTAATCTGTTGGGCAGAAGCCAAAGAGAACCCACAGCTCTGTGATCCCGATAAAAGCATTGCCAAGGTTGAAAGGAAGCCAGTGCTTTTGTAAGTTGCTGAAGGGGAAAAAAAACTCTACTGCTTTTTCCAGAATTACCTTTTGATTATTTATACATTTCTTTCCATGAGCAGGAATACATATTGCTTTTTGAAAAGGGAGATTGATTTAACATCTGGCGTGTCTAGCCGTGCATGGTTGAAGGAGCCGGATAAGCGACCTGACTTAGTGAGGTGTTCCTTAGAGAACAGAAGGTCTTTAGCATTGACTTTCTTATCTGTTCTACTGTTCATTCTAAGTAGGGCCTGCATTTTTATTTTATTTTATTTAAATAAGGTAATATAGAAGCTGAAGTAACAAGCTGGGATCTATTAGGATTAATCTGAAATTAATTACACTTCTGCCCATCCCATCCATTTCCATTGCAAAGACCCTCAAGACTGCTCCTAAGCAGTTAGATAGGATTTGGACTTCCTTAAAGTTATAGCACTAAATGCTGAGCTTTTTGAAGAAACACTTAGGCTATGTTTGTTATGTTAAATTACATTCTTTATTTTTCTCTACAGTTCAGAGGGTAAAGACGTTATAACATGATGAAATAATGAGATGACTTGAGAAATAAAACATTTTTTGATGCACTACTGCCTCCTACACTTTCAGGTATTTTGTTCTGAAAGATTTCATTATAGCTGTGTTTGCTGAACCTGACCCTACACCACATCTTGCTTGGATTCTCAGTTGTGCCAAATTCCTGCCCTGCTCAGCTTCCACCTCCTTTATCCTCTATGGCCAAGATGCCAAATGGAGATGGACATGCTGTGTAGCCTGGTGCCCCTCTGACACCCCTCTGACATGGGTGTGAGGCATAAGAATAGAAAGCTTGCAGGAAAGATGTGGGTTCTTACTCTTTAGCAGAGAGGATACAGCAGAGGTTCCCAAATCATCACATTCACCAAGGAACGTAATAGGTGGCCAGCATTGTAGTGGTTTGCCAGTGTTGTCATCTCATTACCAAGCAAGTTCCAGTCTCTAATAATCTTGTTCTTCTTGGTACGAAAAAGAATGGGTTTTGTTGGTGTTATAGATATTTATTCTGGGAGAACTTCACAGATCATTTTTTTTTTACATCTAACTTGCTTTTCTGTAACATCTAACGTGCACAAAACCACATAAATATCCACAAAAGTTCTTTTTTTAGCAGAATGCTGACTTGTAAAAGCTTTCGTAATTTTCCTTGTGAATTCCACTCCTATAAAAGCAGGACTTATGTAAATGGCAGACACAAACAGCCCTGCCATACATAACCAACGCTGTTCCCCCCTCCTAAAGCAGACTCCTGCAGCTACATTTACAAGTCTAGCTGCATCTGACCAGTATGAGTCACTAAGACCATCACATTTTAAATGCTTTTTCAGAATAGATGGCTGGTGTTGCATGAGTTATGCTATTTCTAATGCATGTCAATTAATTAACAATTTAATGCTGGCTGAAAATGCCATTATTGCTTTTACTTTTGGCTTCTGTGAAAGCTCATTTAATATTGTTAAGTATTTTAAGTCAGAGAAAAGTAATTTAATTACTTGTCTGAGTTTCTCTTTATTGTACAGTGAGATATGAACGTTTGGGCAAGAGGGAAAGGGAGCATCAGGATCTTGATAAACTCCTCCTGCCTGAGCACAGTATCAGGGAATGCACTGCCGTGTTAGACCTTCCAGGAGACAAGAGATGAGAGCACAGCAGTGTAACACTAACAGATATTTAAAAGCCCTCTAATAAGTATTCACTTACACACACACTTTCCTCTCACCATCCCATCTGCTCCTCTACCCTTCAGTCAGTAATGTAGACATAGGAGGTGGGATTTGCTTCTGCTAATCCAAACAGTTAAAAATTAAGTGGTAGTCCCAGTTAATCCTTTCATCTTGCTCCCAGATCAGCAGAGAGAGAGAAAGAGTGGTAAATTACTTAGCCCAGAATTGTTTGTGGGCTGAAAGCGGAAAAATACTGTTCCCAGTGGAACATACAGGCTGGGCGATAGGTAGGCAGGAGGTTACTGAAATAGCTTCCTTTGCAGAAGGAAAGCATCATGAGATGTGGAGGGACTCCCACCTGCCCATGGGCTTTCCCCTCAAAGTTACCATTCCCCAGTGTGTCCAGGGCTCCAATCAGGGAAACTGCATCTCTCACGGGAACATTGCACTGCCTGCAGGCAACTGCTAGACTCAGCTCCCACAAACCCTCCCTGATATGCCAGTAGGACTGCAGCACACAGCTGAGAGTGAGGACTGCCCCTGTATAAGCCAGGTTTTTATGAGGATTATGAATAATTGACATTTTGAAGTTACACACACACAAAAAAAGACTTTTGCTTTTGTTGTTTAGCTGGAGACTATAAAACCAATACCAGATAGTGTTCCAGCTCTTAGGGCTATCCCATGTGCCGTGACAGAGGTTTGCTCTTCTGCCATCTTCAAACTTTTAATTTGCTAGGTACTCATGATGAGAGTGCAGGTGGTGGGCAGTACATCTGGGATCTTGAACCAGAGCTGAGAAGCTGCCCTGGCATGGTGTGAAATGGCTCAGGAATAGATGGGGATGGAAGGCAACTTGTTTTTACAAAGTTTGAAGCCACCTGCATGGTGTTGCAGCCATATGGGTTAGTACCCTGCCCAGACCAGAGATGCAGAATCACCTCCTGGCCCACAGTCCTTCTTTTCATCATATATTGGCCAAAATTTCAGCACCAAGCACAGGAGGAAGGAGAGATCAGCATCAAGGAAGCTGAGCCTCACCTCAACATGAGATATGCTGATAATGGCATTATTTTGTGAATGACAAGATCTTTGTCCCCTAGAGAGACGGACATAAATTCATTAACCAAGTGAAGGGTTCAGAGGTGAATCATGACAGGCCTGGTAATCTGATAAAAAGAAATGTTTCCCTATTAAAATACAAATGAAAATTTTTTATTATTGTTACTTAAAAACCTTGCCTTTCCCATTGAAAGGCCAGCAGATAAAGGATGTCATACAGATCACTTTTGTTGGCTCTGTGAAAAAGTGAGCTATGGACAGGAGGGGATGGGGCAGGTTTGCACTTTTCACCTGGCTGGTCTGGCTACTTTACTGCTCTTATTCCTTATGTCTTTTCTCCTTCCTGTCTGCCAGGCTACTATAATCTGGTCTACTTTCCTATTTAACCTAACATCAGTAGCTCCACTGTCTCTGAACACCTTCTGGGGGCAACAAAATGAGTTTGTAGTGCCTTGCTAACTTTCTTCCTGATACTTTTTTTCTAAGATTTTTGAAAATGCATTTTGTTGGACAACTAATAGGACTGTGCCTGTGACCTTTGACTGCAGATTTATGTTAGTTTTTCTGCCAACACCGTGAGGGTTTTCCCCATTGTGGACCATACCTTACCTACAGATGTTTATCTGTACAACTATCTGTTGCTGTTATATATATATATATGTATATATATATCTCTCATAGATCCATACATAAATAAAAAACAGCAGGTGGGGGGAAAAAAGAATAATTAAGAGCACAGCTATGTGGACAGCCAACAGATGGATAAATGTACCTCCAGACATTTATGCTGGATAAAATAGCATCAGAGCACTCCTACCAGGCACATGTTCACTTACTCATGGTTGGGCATCTATAGCTTTTGGTGTAGGAGACGTCCACCCCTTCGCTGCCATATTGGCTCTGCTAAGAGCTGGGAGTCATTTTGCATGTGCTGGTGTCCCTGTACCTGGTTGGCAGAAATGCCTCTCCCACCAGTCCCCTCCACTGACTCCACCAACACAAGGTGGTTCTAACTGGTAGGAAAGTGCAAATCTGATAGCCTCCCAGTAACATATTTCTCACTGCAGATGTGATTTTTGATGTGTTTGAATTAATTAAAGGGACACGGTTAGGGACAAAGCTCTAAAGAGGAAGTCTGTAAATTTGGTTTCCTACTGGAACAAAAGGGATGAACAAATACTTTCATTAACGCCACATATAAACTGGGATGTGCATCTAGAAAATGGCACAAACTGAGGCTGACTCTTCTCTCTCCCTTATGTGGCCATACAGAGTGGGTCAGGGTGCAAAATACAAAGTCAAGCTATCTGAGCTGTTGCAAGGATTCTTGGGGCTAATTAAACAAATAATTGAAAAATTTTAGATTGGATTTTTTTTTTTTAATTGAAAAAGTCCACTTTCCAACTGGCTCGAAAGTCAGCTGCTAAACTGACAGATTTCTATTGAAAAAAAATCTATATTTGGTGAAAAATTCAATGAAGAAAATGTCACTGAAAATACACTCTTCGGGACCCTTTGGTTCAAAGGACCCTTTCCTGAGGCTTGGTTACCCCAGACTGAGAATTTAGCCCAGTCCCCGCAGCTTCTGCTTAGAGTAAGAAACTCCATTTTCGTTTTTTCTTGCATAAACATTCGGGCTGGATTCTGTGCATTTGCCACCTGCAGGATTTTGAGGGGAAAAAAATAGCACCTATCATGTCCAGAAACATTTGATCACAAAAATCACCTCAGACTTGGAGGAGCTTCATGGCTGCAGAGATAGTCACAAACACTTTGCCTACTGTTAGCCTAAAAGACAAAAACTAGAAGGTAATTTAGAACACAAACAGGTGTTCAAAAGGTTGTGATAGATGTCATTTCAAGCATTCTGACCCTTGGGATTTTAGTCCTAATGATTCCATGCCTGGGGGTTGACATGTGTCCTCTAGTTTCCTGTCCCACACCTGAGACTCTTGGGTCACCTGCCATGTCCTAAGAGGACAGGAGAACAGTGACACTAAGCTCACCAATGCATTGTTCACATCTGTAGCTGGTGGTATGAGTTTTCCTCGTTGCATCCACCCCAACAGGCAGTGGGGGATTGCCCTGGTTTAACCCCACCCAACACCCAAACTCCACGCAGCTGCTCGCTCAGTCCCCCGCCAGTGGGATGGGGAGAGAATTGGAAGAGTAAAAGTGAGAAAACTCGGGGGTTGAGATAAAGACAGTTTAACAGGTAAAGCAAAACCCTCACACACAAGCAAACTAAACAAGGAACTGATTCACCACTTCCCAAGGGCAGGCAGGTGCTCAGCTATCTCCAGGAGAACAGAGTTCCATCACGCAGAACGGTGACTTGGGAAGACAAACATCATCTCTCCAAATGTCCCCCACTCCCTTCGTCTTCCCCCCACTTTATATACTAAGCATGGTGTCATATCATGTGGGATACCCCTTGGGTCAGATGGGATCAACTGTCCTGACTGTGTTTCCTCACAACACCTTGTGTACCTCCAGCCCCCTTGCTGGCAGGGCAGTACGAAAAGCAGAATCAGTGCTGGCTCTGTGCAAGCCCTGATCAGCAACAGCAAAAGCATCTCTATATTATCAACACTGTTTTCAACATAAATCCAAAACACAGCCCCATACAAGCTACTGTGAAGAAAATTAACTCTATCCTGGACAAAACCAGCACATTATCCTCCCTTTAAATCATTGCCTGACAGATACATTTACTGCTTATTTCCTTCTCTTTCTGAGTGTTTAAGAGAAAGTTTGGGACTCACCACAGTACTCGTTTTGGAGCAGGTAGGATGAAGAGATTTATTGTTCCAGACACAATCCTGACACTGCCTAGTCCCACAGAAGAGGTGTTAGGAATTCTATCCCTACCCAGCCATACTGCACAAGAGGAATACTGAACTCTTCTGCCTGACCCAGCTGCCAGCCTACATCTCGTATGCTCTGTGCTACCACAGCAGTCATTCCCATGCTCACCAGGACAGCCTGTACTTGCATATGCCACTTCCTTTGCAGTCAGTGCTTGGAAAATCACCCCTGCCAGCTCCAGGGACTGAAGTCCTTCATCTGCAGCACAGGGATGGGAACACTTTTAATAAGGCTGACGGGACACTGCCCTGCCTCCGAGGGCAATCCATGCTCCTTCACCAGTCACTGCTGTGGCAGGTCCTGCAGGAACCATGGATGGTGTTCACACCAGCTTCTTCATGGGTCTAATTTACAGGTCTAAATTAGCAGCCTGAAGTTATTAGCTTATCAGTGGTTGGAGGTAAATGCTGGATCCCTTGACTAAGCAAACCTGCTCCCATTGCGGCAGTGGGAGCTGAGATCTCACCTGCAGTATTTAACCCAGACACCAAATTTTGTGTGAGCACCACTCCTCCCTCAGAGGAAGGTGAGCCTGACCATGTCCCTGCCAGTCCCCTGAGCAGGTCATGTTGGCTTGGCCAGCCTCAGTCCATCCCCAAGGAGTGCAGGGGCAAGGCAAGCTGCACCACTGGTTGTTAGAGTGGGAGAATGAATAATTGTCACAGACTCAGTTAGGAGCTCTCAGACAAATTGCTGAGACATATCAAATGTATGTGATGGAAGACTAAAAAGTGAAACTCTAAAATCATGAAATTATTCTTGCTCTTAGCTCCCCTGGGCCTTATCCAGCAAATGCTTGACTTGGCTTTTCCATATAGCACTACTGGTTTCAGGAACAATGTTCACAGCGTGTTTTATAGACCTGGGTCCTTATTTTATCCATCTGCATTTCTCCTCTAATTTATTGACTTCTCCAGCTCTGATGATTAGGTCAGGCAGTGTCACATGCTTCAAGTACTGAGGCCAATTAACACTCTTTCTGGGTGACCAGGATTGCTGATCGATTAAGCTGCTCCATCCCACTGAGATTCCTTGCTGTTACAAAGGCAGTCACATAGTCATATAAAATGCATTGAAATAGAATTAATGAAAAGGCAGGCCTGAATGACAGCTGAAATGTTTTTTTTTATTTCTGGAAGGAACCCAAGGAGGGGTTTATTGGACTCCTCTTCCCAGCACTTGCAAAGAAATAACAACTGTTATTAAAAGAAAGCTTTTTGGGGAGGGGAGAGGAATTCAGTTCAGCAAAATGGATAGAACCAGCTAAAATAATCTCTAAATGAAATAACCCTCCTCTTCCAGAAAATGGTGAAACTGGGAAATCATAGCGATAATAAAATTGAGACTTCTTCTAAAAGATATACACATTTAGCATACTCCCATCTACCCAGGAAAGATGTCTTTTTAAACAGTATTTCAAAGCTGTAGAGCTCATGTTCCTTGATTTTTTAACACTCAAATTAAAATGAAATTAACTGAGTGCAACAATGTACATGGTTGGAAAAAAGAAATGATGCTAAGAGGCACAAGAGTCTGCTGGATACCCTTGCAGTAGGTAACAATGGAGAAATGGAGAGGGTATTCTGTCTGCTGGAGGTGACTCTCAGCCCACATGGTACTGTCTCTTTCTGAGAGTGGATCAGACCAGCCCAATCTACCACCAGAGACATCCCTTGGACGTTGATCCGATTTTTCTCACTCCAGACAGAACAGCTAAGAAAGCAATCCACTTAATTGCATAAAAAGCAAGCTCTCATCATTTTTTTCTGACTAAATATATCTTTAGAATAGCATTGGGCAGTTGCAGGGCCAACACTTCAATGCAAGTGAAATTTGGATGAATAGCACCACTAGCTACTAATCTGCATAAGAATCATTGAATCATGGAATAATTTGGATTGGAAAGAACCTTTAAAAGTCCATCCCCTTTCAATAAGCAGGGACAACTTCACCTACATCAGGTTGCTCAGAGCCCTCTCCAACCTGATCTTTAATGTTTCAAGGGATGGGGCACATCTACCACCTCTCTGGGAAACATCACAGTGTTTCTCCACACTTATCATTAAAATTTTTTCCTTATATATTGTCAAAATCTACCCTCTTTTAGTTTAAAACCATTACCTCTTGTCCTATCACTGTAGGCCCTGACAAAAAGTCTATCCACATCTTTCTTATAAGCTCCCTTTAGGTACTAGAAGGTGCTTTAAGGTCTCCCTGAAGCCTTTTCTTCAGACTGAACAACTCCAACTGTCTCACCCTGTCTTTACAGGAGAGGTGCTCCAACCCTCTGATCATTTTTGTGGCTTCCTCTGGACTTGCTATAAGAGTTCCATGTCTTTCCTGTGCTGGAGATCCTTGAACTGGACACAGTACTCCAGGTGGGGTCTCACAAGAGCAGAATCAGGGGCAGAATCATGTTCTTTGACCTGCTGGCCATGCTGCTTTTGATACAGCTCAAGATACAGATGGCCATCTGGGCTGCAAGCTCACATTGCTATCTCATGTCCAGCTTTTCATCCACCAGCACCCCCGAATCCTTCTCTGCAGGGCTGATCTCAAACCCTTCATCCTCAGCCCATGTTGATACCAGAGTTTGCCCTGATCCATGTGCAGCGCCTTGCACTTGACCTTGTTCAACATCACCACTTCTCAAACTTTTCCAGATCCCTCTGGATGGCATCCCATCCCTCAGGCATGTCAAGCACACCACACAGCTTGGTGTCATCAGGAAAGTCACTGAGGTCACTTTCTCTCTCACTGTCCGTGTCACTGATGAAGGCATCACTTAGCACTGGTCCCAGCACAGATCCCTGAGAGACACCACCTGTCACCCACCTCCATTTGAACATTGAGCCACTGACCACTACTCTATGGATGTGAGCATCCAACCAATTCCTCGTCCGCTGAACAGTCCACCCTTTAAACCCATATCTCTCCCATTTAGAGAGCAGGATGTTTTGGGGGACCGTGTCAAGGACTTTACAGGAATCAGAGAAATGTAGCCCTTCCCTTGTCCACTGACAGAGTGACCCCATCGTAGAGGCCACTTGGTTGGTCAGGCAGGACTTGCCCTTGGTGAAGCCCTGCTGGTTCTATAGAATCACCTCCCTGTCCTCCACGTGCCTTAGCAAAACATCTGCTGGGAGGATCTGTTCCATGATCTGGCCAGGCACAGAGGTGAGGCCAACAGAGGTTGGTAGTTCCCAGGGTCCTCCTTTCTACCCTTTTTTAAGATGGATGCAATGTTTTCTTTTTTCCAGTCACCTGGGACTTTGCCTGACTGCCATGGCTTTTCAAAAATCATGGAGAGTGGCTTGGCTGCTACATCAGCTAATTCCCTCAAGGCTCTGGGTTACATCTCATCTGATCCCTTAGCCTTATGTATATTCAGGTTCCCCAGGTGGTCACAAACCTGATCTCCCAGTGGGAGGGACTTTGCTCCCCCAGTCTCTGCCTTGCAGTCCACTTGAGAGGTTTGGAAAGAGAGGCTGCCAGAGAAGACTGAGGGGAAAAAAGGAGCAAAAGTTCCTGTGTGTTGTGAATTGTCTACACAGGGCAGGGCCAGAGCCATGGTAGAGAGGGGAGCTGAATCACTGGATGACAGCAGCTTTTATCAACTTTTTTAGGTAGCTGGAGCCTCAGGCCTCTCAGAGAAGCTCAGCATAGGCACTCTAGCACATTTCACATTAAATGATG
Source organism: Manacus vitellinus (assembly GCF_001715985.3). Classification (NCBI taxonomy): domain Eukaryota; kingdom Metazoa; phylum Chordata; class Aves; order Passeriformes; family Pipridae; genus Manacus; species Manacus vitellinus. The sequence continues at coordinate 47,035,039 of NW_021940535.1, forward strand.
CTCAACTTTCCATTTAATCTTTTGTAAACTGCCAAGAAATACTTCTCTGACACTAATGCAAGCTGAGCTGGCACTGAGGCTTACAGCCTCTGAAAAAAAATAATCGGTGAGAGTGCAGTCAGAAATGAGGCTTGGGAAAGGCAGAGCAAAGCTGGAGTGAAAGGCAAGCAGAGGGTTCAATCTGCAGAGCAGGGATCTGGGAGCACCAAGGTAGGAGAACACAACACATAAGACATTTGCGTTTTCCTTTCAGTCGAAAACTGTTATTTACCCAAGGGCAGCCCTAATGTCTCTGGCTCGGGAGAGCATCCTCTGTACCAGGCACAAACCCACCACGAGGTCTGCTCCAAAGGTTAAAGCCTAACTGCACAAGACAGATGAAAGTTGAGGATGGAGGGAGGCAAATTATATTTTAGCTGAAGGCAATGTAGAAAACCTGAAGAGGTTCCCAGTCTGACAGGCTGGGTTTGTGTGGCAGAACATCTTCCTGTGGGACAAGGTCCAGTTCTGAGTCTTGACTCCTTGTCCTAGAATTTTCATGCATGGCAAATCCTGTCTAAGCCTGGCTGAAGATCTGACACAGCTTTGTAGATGCGAAGTATCCTGTTAGCAGCACTAAAGATTTGGATACAACAGACCTACACAGGACACTGTGAAAACGGGATAGTGTTGTCTCCAAACCTTCTCTTGGGTATGTGGATGATTTCCCCTGTGATCTATACCTTCTGGCTCCTTGGATTGGACAGTCTCTAATGCCAGTCGATTCATCAGCTTTCTGCAAAAAGAAAGTAATTTTGGAAAGCTGAAACATGGTCTTAATTAACATGCTATTGTGGTTAATCTGTTTTACCAATCCCTTAATACAGAGAATCAATAGTTACAGACATCAAAGTTGATGAGTTCTCTCATAGGAAAAGAAAAATCTATAAAACATAGATGGTTACACTTCTCAAAGCTGCAAATTAAAAACAATGAGTTTCACTAAACTGTACCCCAAGGTGAAAATTGCTGATATTTTAACTGAGCCTACAGCTGGCTCCTGGGCCAAAATTATTGTGCAGCCCTTTGAGCAGAAGGAGGACTGGGACAACTGCCTTCATAACCTTCCTACCTTGAATGGCACCTCAGTGCATAACTTGGTGGATTTGCAAAAATAATAATTTTCTTAGTACAGTCCAACCAAAAGGCTGTGACAGTTATCTAAATACAACAAGCCTCGCAGACTTGTTGAGAAAATTTACCAGGCACAGTATTAACTGACATTACCTGACTTTTACTGTGATTGATGAAAGTCAAATGTAAATCATAAGATACTTACCTGTCAAAAAATTCTCTGCCAGGGAGTATAATATTTTTCAATTTCAAAGTAAGCAAGAAAGATGTATCTTTGCAATAATATGGTAACTTCTTTAATATTCTACAGACTGAAAAAAACTAAGATCTGGCCAACTTCCACCTGCCTTGGTGGAGTGGAAACCTGGTCACTGGGGGAAGAGCTTTGTCCATCTTTGCAGTTGGTTGCTGTGGTCTATTTAAGTTAAGTACCTTTCAAATTGATCATTCCTGTAGGGTTTTCTCCTTTGCCTCTGGTAGACATGTGAGATCAAATGGCTATCTGTGTCTAATCACATTTAATTTTACACTTGCAATTTATTTTAAGATTTTTTTTTCCCTATAGGGCTGCTACAAAAGGCCAAAAAGATACTCGTACTTCTCAGATAATGTGAATCTTGGAGCACTCGCTGTAGGGAAGAGTTGTAGTTCTGGCTCCAGGAAGGTAAATAACCATTTACCAGCAACTTGAAGTTTCAGTGCCAAAGTCTTGCTTCATTCCTTGTAGCCTCCCTACACTAAAAGCCATTTCCCTTAGGTACTTACAGGTCTGACAAAAGAGGACTTACTTAATCAAGTAAATTCATTCATGAGGTATTCAATGAGACACAAGGAGCCTTGATGGTACCTTTCCTTGGACATTTAGCGGTGACATCATCCCTTTCAGTGTGAAATGACCACATCAGAGCACAATTTACCATAAAGGTTGTAGCAAGCACATGTTCTTCATATGTTCAATACTTCTCACACAGAAATACTGAAATTTTCTAGCTTTTAAAGATTTTATATTTTCCTTGGAGAATAAATTTTACAGAGCTGCCTAAAAGCCAGCCAAGAATAGAATAAGGAACACTGAGTAAGTGCAGTAGTCAATCCGTGCTCAGAAGAGCTTTTGCAATCTCAAATACCATTGTTTAAGCCTTTTTTTTTTTCAGCTGTTGCTGTTTGAACATGGCTTTCAGTCAGGAAGCTGAGCAAACAGGTACCTCCTCTGTAAAGGAAAAGCAGTTTGGGGGGTCTCAGGGTGTCTGAGCAAATAGCTGAGTTCATGGTTGGAATTCTTGCTGCTGCACACAGGGCATTCAAGTAACATGGCTTTAGCTGCCTGCCTGCCTGAGGCGACATGCAGGGTAAGTAAGGAGCAGCACCATGAATCCAGTTATCAAAGTAGATCCTTCATTGTACATCTCCTGTTATTGCAACTTCTGTGTCGGGAACATTCTCTCCCAATTTTCTAGTAAATCCTGACTGCTCTAGGCCTGAGTTAATGATGTGATTTTTCATCTTTGGAGCAGGTCCTTCCCAGTGGTCGGTTTTTCTGGACTGGTATAAATACTCTGGTTTTAGTGAAACTTCAGTATGGTGTACCTTACCCACAGTGTTATTTCCTGTGCTCCTACAAAGACTGATGTCGTCATGGCAGCATCTGAACAGGGAGTCCCACTGGTCTCCCTCGAGGGACTGTGTTGTCGCTGGGGGAATTACAGATGTTCAAAGAAGGAAAAAAAAATTTAAAAAAGAGGTAAGTACCATTCCTCCTGGCATTAAGCAACCAAATTCCCAAAGGATTTTTGTAAAGCATACTGCATAATATCCGTTTCTTTATCTGATTAAAAGCTCTTCTTTGTTTAGTCTCGCATTCTTTCAATTTTCTAAAAATATTCACACTTCTAGCTGAGATGCTGCTAATTGGTGACATCTTTGTATTCTGAGTCTTACTCATTTCTCATCAAATGTAGGAGTCAGGCTTCACTGACTCTTTATGTTGGTGTTAAAAGCCTTGCGCACTGGACGTACCTTCCCTGTTTTATGAAAAACAAAGCTTGGGGTTTTTTTTTCCCTTAACATGCATGAAATTTTCAAGGTCATTTCCTGCTAGGGCTCCTGACCTGCCTTATTATTATTGTTTTCATATGTTTCTGTTTTATTTCTATGGCACTCTGTTTATAACAACTGAGAGAAGAAGCTGTGTGTTTTAAAGGTCTGCTGGTGAAACAAAGTCACGTCCATGAATAATTGAGCCCAAATCCAGTGCTGTAATCTATGTAGGCAAGATGCAGATCCATTAATTCCATTAGGAGTCCGTGTGTAGGACAATCCTGTGAAGAAACCCAGGGAAATCAATGATTTCTGGTGAGTTAAATTCATTGACAGGAATAGGACTTGCATATGGAATGGAAGTGACAGCACATGCAGGATGAAATCCTGGCCCTGTACATGTCAGGGATGGGAGTTTTGAGTCAGTAGTTTAGATTCCACACATGATTAGTTGTTTTCCTCCCTCCAAGTTTTAGAGACGTGCAATTATTTGCACAAGTAGGACAGGACTGGCAAATTCAATAAGGCAAGATTTTGATAAAGGTCTTTTGCTAATTTAGTACCAGACTTGGAAAAAAATATATAGCCTTGGGTTGTTGAATTTAATGAAGTGCATTTTGGAGGTGTTCTGAACTGGATGCATTAGCAAATAAGCCAAGAAAGTACCAGCAGACAGATCAAGTAAGATGCTTGACTTAAGGACTCCAGCAACTGAAAAGCACACTGAGGAGCCAGAAGTAAATAAAGCCACAATGTAATAGGGATGCAATGGGCTGCTAATTGCTCTGGGTTGAGCTGACACAGAGGACCCTACCTGGAAAGAGAGAGAAACTGGGAAATCTCTCTAGAAGATGCCAGGCTGACATTGCCTCTGTTGTACAGTAGAGCAAGCCATCTCTTATTATCACTTCTATCTCTCATGCTGGGTTTTGTAGTGTGATAAAGAATTAGGTTTAGCAAATTAGGTAAGGGAAAGGGAATTTGGAAATGACACCCCCAATGATTGATGATGCTAATAAGTATTGTGTCAAGGAGATCCCCTTCCCCCATCAAACAGGGCACATGCATGCACAGCCTTGCACACTGTCTGAGCATAAACATCACTGTACACAACATATATTGAGGTATTTAGAGAGGGGGAATGAAAAATGTACACAACAACCTTTGTTTATGCAAAATCCGTACAGTGCTGCTAAATATACACACACTATTCATCTAAGTGGAAGCATGTAAAGAGGTACACAATTTATATGCACAGAAATACGTATATTTTAAAAATCCTCCTGTGCACATATCTCCCTTTACAAAAAAGATAATGGAACCAAACCATGACAGATGATTGTTAATGTTGCACTGCAGGAAACTCCAGCTCAGTTCCCTGGTTTTGCTTCATTTGAGGCAAAATTCGAACCATTCCCCTGAGGGGAAGGTGTTCTGCAGTGAAAATCTTTTTGCTTCAGTATATTCATTCAAACAGGGAGAACTGGCAGTAGGGTTATGGTAGGATGTGGGAGAGGAGTTGTACTTCTCTGCTTCAAATGATTTAGAATAAAATTTGAACCTGCCTGTCACACATCAGCGCTTTAACCACCAAGCCGTATGAGGCTGCCAGGGTGGCAAGAGTGGCAAGTGTAAAAATAAATAAATAAATGAATAAGCATATGTGTGTATATATATATATATGACCATATTTGTCCCTAGGTTGTCCATGAGGTGAACCACAGCTCACTTAACCATCTTTCCAGGATGTTTCCAAGGCACTGGACAGTCAAGTGGGGAAATTCTCCATGTCCTGTTTTGGTTTGAGCTGGAACCCTTAGTATCTTCTTAGCTACGGGCAGCATCTGTATTCAGGCACCTTGAATAAACACAGCAGTGAGTGGAAGCTTAACAATATTTCTGTGACTGAAATAGCACCCAGCTGATAGATTTGGGTGCTGAAGGATACCTAAATATCCTTTGAAGAGCTGGACCTCTGTTGCTATGGTGATGAGAACTGTATAAAAAGCTACATGGAACGGAATAAAATATTGTTTTTAAATAGATCCGTGGAGATCTACGAGTTTATTTCTTTTTTAGGTTTCATACCCATGCACACTGCTGTGTGCCTGCCACAGTTCAACCTGCCTCTTTGGTTTGACACATGGGATTAGGTGAAATGGCAGTGCACTGTGTGCTCTCCATGCAGCTGCCAGCCCACACTGTCAAAGACTTGTAGTACAGAGAAAACTGGAAATGTTGCTTTTTCCCACTCATCAGGAGTGTGTTAATCACATAGGAAGTAACTAGTGAGTGGTGCTAGAAGGTTTTGAAAGACGGTGTGGATGTGTGTGTGTGTGTGTGTGTGTGTGTGTTGACAGCAGAATTCTTTGTTTCAGACTAGGTCAGGGGCTATTGCTACATGGATGACTGCAAGCCTGAGACTTTGGTATTGCTCACTCCCAAACACAGTAACAGTAAAATTAACACTGACTTCTTTCCCCAGGGTATTTCCCTCTCTCTTCCCAACATTTTAATCCGGAGCTTGATGGGGGCCCGCACACACACACTGGCTCCTCAGTCTCTATGAGAATCATTTTAGAGTATAGAAAGGCTTTGTTCTACTGTCAGCTGAGAGACAGCTTTTCACCACCACAGCTTTTCAGAGTTTCCTTCCAGCAGGTTCCTTCTGGATTTATCCCTAGCTCTTCATACCATGGTAAGAGACTCACAGTCAGCCCCTTCAATGTAATGGCAAACACACAGCTCTTCATCTTACAGCAGCTTGTGGATAAAATTCTTCTGATGCATTGGTTTTTAGAGCAAAACTTCTGCTCTCAACTTTTTGTTCTAGTCCCCTGGACTTAGTCTCATTTGAGAAGCCTGGAACTGCATTTCAGCTACAAAAAATATGCCCAGAATTGTCTAAATCACAGAATCACAGAAATGCGGGTTGGAAGGGACATCTGGAGATCTCTAATCTCCATCATTCTACTCAGCTGGACAATCACCCACAAGGGACCACGTCTGTGGCTTTGTGTAGCTGAGACTTGGAAATCTCAAAACATGGAGGTTGCAGACAGTTCTGGTGAGCTCTTCCAGCGCTGTGCCCTCCTGCTGAAATATGTTTCCTTAACATACAGACTGAAATCCCAGATCTCATTTTGTGGTCTTTGCCCTTCTTATAGTGCCTGGCACTACCAAGAAGGATTTGGGTCTTCCGTCTTTGTAGCTGTCATCAAGTCATTTTAGTTCCAAGTTTGTCCCTTAGCCTCTCTCCACAAAGACAGAACAGGTCCAACTCCCTAAGCCCATGAGCTCCCAACTTCATGCTATTTTGGTAGCCCTTCATTAGACCTCCTGCAGTTTCTTCCTATCCTTCTTCAGCTGGGGCCCAAACCAGACACAAAAGCATAGACAGGATTTCATGAGAGCCCAGCACTCTCCTCATTGCTAGCTATCAACCAGACATCAGGTCACTGATTTCTCCACATTCCTTCATGGAATCAAGTGGCACCTAAAAATCTGCAGGCAACACAGCCTCGAGCACCAGTGTTCCCGAGGCAATTCATGTTGTATTGTCAGATGTGCCCAGAAGTTTCTCAGTTTTAACAGATCTGAGCAGTTCATCTTGGACATGACTCCTGTTGGTAGCCACAAATTAGGCATCTGTCTTGCATGCAGGGGAGCCTAAGCCTGTGATTCAGGAGCAAAAGACCAGATGATACACAGAAAGACAGCAAATAACCAGCAAAGTCTACTGTGACAACTCACTGCCAGTCTACTGTCAGTGTCCCTGCAGATCTTCTCTTTTCAGGATATTGGCTGCCTGTGACATTTTTTCTTCATCCAGCATTCAAATTAGAGTGATCAGAGGCTGACCCGCAGAGTCTAGTTCATCATGAATTTTTTCCTACTGATTGCATAAGTAATCACAGGCAGGAAAGTGCCTTTTACATCAATACAGAATTGCATAAGCTTTTGTAAGAACATAAGGAGAAGTATGTTGAGTGGTAAAGCCATGCTTGAATTGTTTTATTTATCTTGTGAGTCTAAAGGCCTGTCATCTGCAAAGTGACAAAGCTGCCTGTTTAACCTAAACTCATCTCCATTTTTTAACCTATTAATACATTTGGAGTGCATGGGTAAACAACAGTATTTAGCACTAATGTTCTTTGTGGTAGTCTTTTCTCTGGATTCTGGGAGAGTCTGTATATTGTGCACCTTTTTTTTTTTCTTTTGAGGGATTAATGGCAGAATCATGGGCAAATTCAAGGGATTAGGATGGGATTCTTTCTTAAACAAAAGAAATATGCAAAAGCAAAGAAATAAGCAACTTGCTATGCAAATCAAAACTATGAGGTTAAGTAGAAAAAAAGACAAGGAATTGCCTAGAGGAATATGATGATAAGAGGCACAGGTCTGTGAAAACATGACAGGCAAAAGGTTATCAGCTTCCTGCATTCAATAAAATGCAGAAACTGTACTGTGAGGTCATAGTGATGGAATAATCTGCCTTTTGGGTGACCCACCTTATCTTTGGTCTTCAAGGAAAGATGGGGAAATGCAGCATAAAAAGTTGCTTCATGACAGTGAAATTTCTGAAATAAATCCTCTCAATTTCATCCTGGTGATGTGACTTTCCAACAGATGATTGAAGGTCATAGGAAGGAAAATTGGAGACTCTGTTTGGTTATGCAGTTGGGGTAGCAAACAGAGAAAATGAGTCACAAGCTCTATTATTAAACATAGATGTCTTTCCATTTCCCAGAAAGTGGTCTTTATATGTAAGCTCTGCAGCCACTCAGCCAGCTGGCACAGGAGCCCAAGACACCTTCTGAGCATTCTTTCATGTCACTGTGGCAGAAGTTTCCTCTCTTCCCTTCTCTTCTGGCACAGCTACGGAGCCTGCTTGTGGCTGGCCAGAGTCTCCTCAAGCTTCAGATCTGTGTTCAGCATCACAGCTGGGTCCTGCTGCTACCACAGCTAATTAGAGTCCTGCAGGTCACTGCCTTCATGAAGATATTTTTGTTGTTCTGGTACCAAGTACCCCATTCCTTGGCTACTGGCACTTATCCTGCTTTCAGCACAGAGCTCTAAAGCTCCGAGACACCAGAGAAGAGAGACTCTCAGTACAATAATTAGGCTGAAACACAGAAGAAAAGCAATCCATTTTCTCCTGTCACGGCTAGCATCACGTCTTAGGTCCTCTCTGTCTCTCCCATCCCAGATTGCTGTGTGGTACATGCAGTGGTAGCATGCTCTAATTAAGGCTTTGGGGTGCAGTTTGTTGCATGCTTGCTGGATAGGAAGCTCTGCTGGAAGGCTTGTGGGGTGGATCTCACAGAAGAATGACATCTGTTCACTTATAAGGGAGAAGTTTCACAGGCAGGTAGGACAAGCTCACAGCTCAGTGCTCTGAGGGGACAGCCCCACCCCTGTGCATCCCCTCGTGGCTGGCAGTACTGCCCCATCATCTCCCTCACATTGGCTCAGCTAGGACACTAAACTTTCATTGCTTCTTTTCTTCCCCCTTGTCAATCCCTTTTTTCTCTTTAATGATACAAGCTGGTTGCTACGAAGTCCAAAGATCAGAGAGAATGCACGGGAAGCAGTTAGACCACAGGATCTGTAGTGAGGACATTACATTTTTGCAGACTATCAGCTGAAGGCTGAGCTGTCTTACCAAACCTTATCCTAAGAAGTAGCTGGGCTGTGACTCATTTGGGGAATAACAAAGGAAAACAGACTCTGGTCTTAACCTCTTCTTGGGAACATTTAACATTAAAAACCTGCATGTGCTAAGCAAATATCAGCCCAAAAGAGAGATGTTGTACCCTTCCATACAGTATTTGTGGCATTCTGTTAAGGATGTTACACTTATCTGCCATATTTTATTTCAAGAAAATCATAGAATCATGATAGAATTATCAGATGGTCTGGGTTGGAAGGGACCTTAAAGATCATCTAGTTCCAACCCCCTGCCATGGGCAGGGACATCTTTCACCAGATGAGGTTCCTCAGAGCCCCATCCAACCTGTCCTTGAACACTTCCAGGGATGGGAAATGAACACTGGCTATTGCATCCTGAGCACAGGTAACATCAGTAAAAGACTAGCAAGAAAAGAGGTCTCTATTTTTTTTTTTTTTTACAAACTATGGAGCCTTTAGATACACAGTGAATGTCCAAAGAGGAAATCTTACAGCAATGGTAAAACAAGAGAGATACCTTTTTATGCAGGTGTATGGATTAGTCTGATGACATCTACCTAGTTAGGGATGAAACAAATCCCATTCTAAATGAGGCAAACGTGAAATGCTGTTTTACTGATCAACTTCAGTAAGACCTACCAAGAGTTATATCCACGCAGCATCTAGAATTAGGCCCTTTGTGCTTAATTTTCAGGGAAGGAGAAAACCTTTTTGAATAATCAAAATACGTGAATATGGATTGCATCCTGTGCTGGAGCCTCTGGAACTTGATTTACTGGGCTGTTGGAGGTGTCTAACTGCTGCTCTATGTGGTAACTTCCAAACCAGCCATTTTCCAGATCTCCTTGGTACCTAAATTACATAGATACCACGGTTCTCCTCCTGTACAGAAATCCCCGTGGCACCTGAATTTCAACTACTGCTGCTCCCTATCTCAGGCTCACAAATCAAACATTTCCCTGCTTGCTGTGCTCATGGGACCTGAGCTATTCCGTGCTGCAATAAAAACATAAATATTCATTAAGTCACAGGGAACAAGAAGCCGTAAAGGCTTGATTCTGTAGCCTTGAGGACTGGATCCTTCCCTGCACTGGAGGAGAGGCAGGGCTGGCTCCCTTAGTCTGAGAATACTGAATTGCAAATGCGAAGGAAAGGGCTTCTATTAAATTGGGAATAATTTATGGGATTGACCAAGACATTTACATCCTACCTCACTCAGTACCCCGCTGGTAAAAAAGTTTCCAAAAACAGGGGAGATCTGGCTGGGAGTTCCTATTACAAAACAGACAAAGCAGGAATTTGATCTCAGGGATTCTCAGAAGAACTGGTCAAAGTTTGTGTAGTGGGGAGGAGTGTTTGGCTGTATTTTGTGAGAAGATGCAGGGAGGTCACGGGAAAGCAGGCTCTAAGGATGGCGGCAGGAGCTGCTCCTCTTGGAAAGAGAGAAAATTTGTCAGTGAAACTCAGAGTCAAGCAATTTGTCAAGCAACTCAGAGTCATCAAATCACAGGTGAAGGTCTATCTGTGCAAGCCCAGTGCCATGGCACCAGGCAAACTTGAACAGTGCAAACTTTAGTATTTAGGGATTTAAACATCTCCTGTAAAGGAAGAGGAGAGAGTTTAAAAATTCACATTTGGTCTTAGAGTGTAAAATGTCTGTTAGTATCCTGAGCTATCCTTGTAAATCCAGCCCTAAGGCTGTTGCTCTTTTTTTAACCACTTGCTCATTCTCTCTAGGATTTTCTAAAAATAGTAAGCATAATAATATGGAGGGAAAAAAACCACAAGATCCAAAGACCCTACAGGGCAGAGCCAACAGCACACAAATGATCACTCACTCCCCTGACTGCATGGCAGGCAGTTATCACTGTCAGTCTAATTCCTCGTCTCCACTCTTGTGATATCAGCTAAACAAAAGGGGCCAAGCAAATCCCTGGTGTCACTCCAAGGAAGTTGCCTGAGCTACCTCAGGCATGGGTTTGCCCAGTGCATTTGCCAGTGTGATGTATGCTAATGTGCAGACATCTCTCTGGGTGCATCTGCACCTGGCCTGTGGTCCTGACCAAGTATCTGTCTGTCATTGCATTTCTCTACTTGTGTTTTGGATTCCTATGAAAATATATTCTTGCCTCTTTTGTTTAACCTTTGTCTTTCAGTTTTTGTCTGCCTTGTGAGTTCTGCCTAATTAGGAACCTTTCAAATTCCCTTGTGGCCTTGAGTTTTCTCATGCAGAATTTGGAATTAGTGCATTTTTTTTTTTTTGGTGGCTAGTTTTCAGAGCCAGGTTCATGCTTTTAAAGTGCTAAAATAACAATTAACGATACTTTGCACTTCTGTACAATTTTTTTTTCCTCTGGGGATCTGAAAGCACTTTATAAGCAGCAATTAATTAAGATTCAACATTATGAAGGGGGGAAGGTATAGGGACACATTTCTTTTCCACTGTAGGAATGCAGCCATCTCTGGGCTAGATAGTAATAACTGGTTTAAGAGAGTTACCACAACATACTGAATACCAGACAGCAGGTTTTAGGCTAAGTAAAAAACCAGTACAATACCCAGCCGTATGTGCAAAAGAGTTTTATAGAATCACAACGAAATCCCAGAAATGAATTTTGACTACGATTCCAAGGTCAGGCCCCCGCCTCTCACCCGCGGCCAGAAATGCAGTTCGTATCTTGTACAAAAGCAACCAGCCCTGATAATAGACTCAAGCTGGGCACTTTGGCCTTACTGCTCCCCACACATGGTGCTGGGGCTCAGGTTTGGTCCTAAATCAAGAGGAAATAGTGCCACCTATTGAACCACCACCCCACCAAGAACCAGTGCTAAGGGTGATTTTCCAGCCAGTAGTGATACCCACATCCAGCATGCAAAATCCAGAATGTTTTCTGTGTAATGTGTGTAAAATACATATGCAGAAACAGACAGACAGACAGAGAGCATAATAGTCAGCGTGCCAGAAAAGATGCAAACTTGGGCTTGTGTAATTATACCACTTTTTGTTACAGTGAGGAGAAAAGACCTGAATGTGGACTGAAGCACCATCTGGAAACTGCATATTTCAAGGCCCCACAGTAACCAGCAGTCACGTCTTGCCTTTGCTCCCATAGCCTTCAGCATATTAATGAAGGAAATAGTGTTTATTATTTTCAACACTCCTCCTCCCTACAAGGATAGTATTAATGATGTAAGGAAGTAAACAATTCAGTGAGCCACAAAGCTCTAACAGTTATTAATTTCTGAGGAACTATCCTCACACCGATCTAGGAACTCGAACATTGAAGAATGTTGTGAATAAATATGAACACAGACACATGCTGGTTTACAAATATCAGACACTGGTCCAGTTTGTCAAAACTGCTCCTTTTCAGCAGTCACGTATTTGGATGCTGACAGCTAAATCCACACAGGTTTAGCCTGAATCTTGCCCAGGCTCTCTGCTGCAGTTGCTGGTGCAGGCAGCATGGTTGGGGCTACTGATTCTAAAACAACCCAAAGAGCAACAGGCATCTACACCCTCCTTCAGCTTCCAGGTGAGTCAGGGCTCCTTGTGATACCACCAAGGCAATGCAGTCATTTTCCTGTTGCTGTTATGGCTGCAGCATGCTGGGGCACACCTGCTTATCTAGTTCAGTATCACTGGATAGAAAACAGGAGAAAGCTATGGCAAAACTCATTCATGCCAGATGAATATCTGGCTCCTGGCTGCTGCATGGTTCCCTCCTGCTTGCTGTCTCTTCCATGTGACTCTTGACAAGTTGGCTGTACCATGGATTGGCTTGAAAAGAAGAGCTGGTGACTTCTCTCATCCAGGATACAGCAAATCAGGGCACTCTGGAGATATGAGAGAGAATATTTCTACCTCCCTCAGAGGAAAGCTGAGAATTAGATATTCAGCATCCTAAATCAGTGCTCTAGCCACTGCCACATAGTTCACAATGTCAGAAATGGCAGCATCCAGTACTAGAATCCTGTCCTTAAGAAAAAGGCGATGAAGCTGATTTCAAAGGCATGAAGACAACAAGCATTTCCAGTGATTCCCCTCTTCTTTCCTTACACCTCACAAATAAGGGAGACAGGAGCAACCTCTGCAAGTCTTTATAGTTGCTTATGTCTTTGCATTGACTGGCAAAGAGATTTAAGTAGCTGCATCCAACTCTTTTTCCTTCTGCCCAGGCCTCTAAAATTTCAGCCATGCAAACTAGACCATTTGGATCCAGGCCACTTTCATAGATTCATACAATCGTAGAATGGTTTGGGTTGGAAGGGACCTTTAAAATTCATCTAGTCCTACCCTCTGCAATGAGCAGGGGTATCAACTAGATCAGGTTGCTCAGAGACCTGTACAACCTACCCTTGAGTGTTACCAGGGATGGGACACCCACCACCTCTCTGGCCAGTAGTGCTATTACCCCTTTGTGATACCTCATCAGATCTTTTTGTACAGTGCCAGGAGGACTAGACCTCAGAGACCTCTGCAAAATCCAGGCAAAACTTCAGTTTGGGATCAGCTCTCAGCAGAGCTTAAGTGCTCAGCTCAAGGCTGATCCTTACAACAGGTAACATTCAATTCTGCAAAAGCAAATAAAATATTTAGAGAAAGTGTAGGAAAAACTGAAGGACATTAGTCTGGGGGAAGATTGCTTTCTTAATTTCTCTCTGGGCTACTGGACCACTCAGCTACTGGACCACCCACCTGAAAGCTTTGTGAGTGGGGAACAGGAAATGCGGGTTCAGGTGAGATGGGGAAGGGCCAAGCCTGAGAAGGAGCACTGGACTTGCTTCTTTAGTTGTTGCTGAGGAGGAAAGTGGGGAGCTGACACCCAGAGTAGTAATCATTGCCTCCTACAGTCTCTGCCAGCAGCTGTGCAGATAGACTGGCCAGGCTGGGGGGGACTGGGGCAGTGGTTTGCCACATACCTTGTCCAAGTAAGACAGTCTGCCGGGCACTGCTGCTGCAGGGAACCACCAAGTATGCCTGCCTGTAAAAGTGACACCGAGGTTAAGTTTCTGTCTTGGAGCAGAGTTTTTCCCAAAAGCTCTGTGTTAGTGCAGGAATTCATCTTGCTAGAGTCTTATAGAGATATGGGACCCTCATAAGGAAGCTCTGCTGCACACTGTGGCTGCTATCTCTCCTTTGCAACCACCACCACCTGAGCTCACTTATCGACCTGTTGGGAAGGGAATTCAATTTTTCTGAAAGAGAATGGCTGGTTTCATTTTCTTATATATGAATCCACATTTGATTGCAAGCTGTGTGTACATGGTACTGAGCACAGAGGCCCTAATCCTCACCAGAGTCCTTGGATGTGCCTTCACTACAGGGGCAAATAAAAATAGTGATTGCCTGGGTGCCATCAAACCTGGGTGCCACCTAAGGATGCTGCTTCCTATTGTCCCTCTGCAAAGAACCACCTTCAAGAATGAAAATAATTTCAAATAATAATTCCAGTTTTAGGTTGTTCAAAGCCAGACACTCATAAAGGCAGGCTGTCAACTTTCCAATACCAATTAATGTATTGATAAAGCTTCTGGAGTAGTGACATTAACAGCATTATCTTACAAATATACCTGCAGGTAATATCAACCCAATTACTATTGAATCTGAAGTAGGGGAACTGGTGAGCCTGCCTTAACAGAATTACCAAGATACATTGAATTATTTCTACTGATATGGAAACTTATATAAGAACAAAGCACTGAGGGATGTATATTTGTCTTTGTTGAGCAAAGCTGAAGCAAAAATGTACCCCAGGCCATTCTGGCCTGCACTGGTGATGTATTCAGAGCTCTGGATGTTTCAAGTAAATACATCCTTAGCCACACACCCTCTGCTATCCCTACTGATTTTGATTAAAGGAACATACCCTTAAAGCAAAGGGTTATCCACCTACAGAAAGGTGATTTATATCTGTAACACCACAGACAGGGAGGAGTCTTAGCACCAAGGTGGGCTGTCAGAAGAACGTGCTTTTAGCAACGTATGGATTGGCACAAGGCATTCATCCACTTTTACTCCTGTTGCAAAATCCTGTGGCCAAACCAGTGTTTAACATCCTTTGGACTTATTCCAGCCAATTCAGAGATGTGAGCTTCAGGGTGAGGAGAGTGGGAAATGTGATCAGACAGGAATAGTCACAGGGCATTTTGGTGTAAACAAAAGGAAAGGATGAAAGTTGGATGTGTCCATCTTAGCTTAATGTGGCAAATACTTCTACTCTCTCAAAATTTCAGTGTGCCCTTTATGCAGATCTTTTAAAATCTCAATATGCCCCAGCAATGCTCTGTCACTTTTTCACTTATTCCATATACGTATGTATGTACGTACATATGCTAATATATAATTTTTATTATTAAGTGACCCATTGAAGAAACAAAGGAGCAAACACTACATGGAGTGAGTAATACTACTCAGAGACATTGCTTTCCCTGTTTCACTTGCTTTGGTAGATTGTTATATTGTGCAGAGATATCTCCTCACTGTTTTCTCTTAATTATCCTTAATTCTATTAAACAGGCAAACATCAACTGCAAATAATGCTTGCTTAATTATGCAGTGTTGGTGGTTGATACTGTATTAGTACCAGCTTTTCTTTTAATATTTTGGCAACACACAAATGAAACTGCTACAATATGTTTAAACAGCCTCTATCAGAGTAATGGTCATGAATCCACTGCATGCACAGCAGCCTCACCTCTGCCCATCGGGGAGAGGCCATCGGGGGTGGTGAAAGGGAGCAGTTCCCATCCCAAATTAGTTTCCAGATGTCCTTACTGGATATGGATCTGATGGCAGGAGGCTAGCAAATGGTTGCCAGGTGACCCTGGAGATAGGCTGGAAGAGCCGTCATGAAACACAAAACAATCATTTTTAAAATAAAGCAAAAATTCCCCGGGTTTTGTCATCATTATTATTTGTAATCTCTTCTGAGGATGGAGAAGGCTTGTCAGACCAGATGGGACCAGCATATATAATGAACGATACAGTACATTGCACAAGAACCAGAGGTAGCTGAGAGTAACAGGGCCCCAGGACTGTCACTATTGCATTAGGGCCAAAAAGGACTATGGGGATGCCAATAAAAGATGCAGCTATTTCACAAGGACTTTGCAAAGATGCCATGTGACAGACAGTATTTTTCACATGCAAAATCTGACATAGTCATAGCAGCCACTCTTTACCTGTGCCAGGGTATACTTGGTCTAGACCTCCAAGGTGTAGGATCTTCTTGAGTTTGGCTTTGTGTGTCATGTTTTCCACAGACTCTGTAATTAAAACCAGAATAACTTGCTTACGTTGAACATTTCCAGGAACAGGTGTAAAAAACTTGGTGAAATGGGATTTCTTTTGCTGGATGCTTGACTTTGCTTTATTGTCTTTATTGTTTTTTCCATCTGTGTGCTGCCCATGTAGAAGTGGTACATTTTCCTGTCATTACACAACAGCTAAAATAGATCCATGGGCCCTGTCCCCATTTCAGAGGGCACAAAACACCTGAGGATGGCCCTGTGCCAGTATCAGAAAAGCTGAATCAGCTCCTAGGCTGGATGGCAGTGGGCCCAAAGGGTGGTTTGGAAGTAACTAGGTAGAACAAGCCTTTTATAGTGAATTGGTCAAACTGTTTCAAGTAGATTTGTCCATGTGTTAATTTACAGGAGTCCTGTTTGAGGACATTGCGTTTCCTCAGAATGAGATTATAAACAGGATTTGGCCCTTGGCCCATTGAATATGCACCATTCCAAACATAACAGGCCACGTGCAGTTCTCCTTCCAGACCCATCCAAAATACTTCAAATGGGCTGGGCAAAATAGGTCTCAAGCCAGTGCTGGCCCTGCTTGAAATGGGAGTTTGGACCAGGTGGTATCCCAAGGTCCTTTCAGTGTGAACAGTACTGGAGTGGTGCAGTGATGAGGAAGAAACCTGGGCACTGTGAAGCCCATTCAGAGATCTTGAAGCATCCTAAAGCTCGTATTGCCAAATGTGCGAGGAGCAGAGATTCTTTTCTTTGCTGTCTTTACACAGAGGCCACTGACTGAATCAGTTAAGAGCTTGAAACACCTTCAGGGTGCAGAAGCAGCTCCCTGCATTCACAGGGCTGAGTCACACAGGCCAGAGACAGCCTCCCGCCAACCTGGGATTGGCACAAAAAGCTGAATAATGAAGAGATGTTTACGCTGCTGCTGCTGCTGCTGCTGCTGCTGCTGCTGCCTTTACTCCGGGACTCGTTTTATTCTTGCAGGCTCTCAGACACTCACCATTCATGCACAGGTGCAACCATAAAGGGGCCAAATGTGGAAGGCAGGGTGTGACTAAGCCCAAAAATGAGCGACACGAATGCATTATTCATGCAGAGAGCTTACAATGCTCCACGATTCCTTTCTTCAGAGCAAATCACTCCGCTATCAACGTCAGCTACACGATTCTTCATTTCTGACACCTGCCTTTGTTCCTTTTCTACCTCGGGAGCGAGGTGACCTGGGTATTCACATGAAATGGTTGCTCGGGACAAATTTTCCAGCAATGTTGGGTAACAGTCTGGGACATTTAGGGAGTAGCAGTGACACAAGTGTCAGTAGGGTCTGGCCATCTTATGCCATCTGCCCCTCTGAGCACAGGAGTCCGTGCGTTGTCAGGAACTTTGCTAGAGAAATGTATTAGAGGAAGAGAAGGGTATAAAAAGAGAGGAAGAGGAGACCAGAGAAAGCAAAAAGGGAAGGTGAGGATGGGAAGAGAGAGAAACTTCCAATCAACATTTAAAAAAAAAGATGGAAACTTGACTATGTTGTTGAAAATAATAGGGGTTTTAACAGTTAAAAGGTTTTAAAAGGTCATTATGCATTTAGCAGTAAAAGAGCAATATGAATTTCTAAGCAGCAACATCTGGAAGATCAAAAGAAATCATACTTCAATCAACATGAAAATCTCTGCTCATTACACACAATCATATTTAGTTATTAATAGACACAGGCTAGACACTGACATTTTGCACATTTCATCCTATGATGCGCCAGGGACACTTCTGGCATTTAGTTTATCATTTTCATCAGTGTCATGGAAAGAGTGACCGATATGACCCCAAAAAATCTCACACTGTCAGTCATTGTAAGTGAATTTATCAACACATACGAAATAGGAATCCACATGAGAGTTTTAACTGTTTGCATACTAAATTACTTCATTCTTCACGCTTCAAAAAAAAAATCAGTTTTGCATAATAAATAATGATAAGGGCCAGCGGACAATTATATAGGTGGAAACAGTATGCAAAATACTTGAAATTCAAATTTGATGTGTGAATATATCCAGAAGTTGTTTAAGTAATCAGCTCAGCAGCTGTATTACCCATTGTTAGAGCTTAATACAAAAGCTCTTCAGCTTATATTAAAAGCAGCCCAACTTAAACTGCAGTTGGCACATGTCCTATTAGTATTTTCGTTTTGTGAGACAGCTTCCAACTGATTCAGATGTGCAATTAGGTCAATATTAAAATTAAATGGTCTGTTGTTTTAATTCAGAATATGAAGAGGTCTCTGGGAGGAAGGAGTCAGTTCAAAACAATGTTGACTCCAAGATGAGCACAAAAGGAGAGTGCTGTAAGCCAGCAGCCCCAGCTTAAATCTCTACCTTCTGGTGTGAGAGGGAAGGCTCTTAGCTGAGAATCGTTTGCTAAACTGGCATATTCGATTTCATGACTGATTTTTGTGTGTAATAATTGCATTAAAAAAATAATGAGAGTGGGTTTCTTTCTAGTTTTACCAATCACTATGGCAAACATGCTGAGACGCTTCAGACAGAAATGTGATTTTACTTCTAATGACAATTATTTTTGGACTGAATTGTAATTTAGTTCGTTAATTAGATCTGTCACTGCATTTTCTAACTCGGTTATTGCATTCTTTGATGATTTTACCAGAATTATACTTCTATTTCTGCCACTTTGCATTCTATGCTTTAATAATTCTTCAGACAAGTATGCTAGGCAGTTGATTACATTTTGTGGCAGCCGTAATGTAAACCCTCTCCTGTGCTACATTGATTCAAAAATCACACTGGCCACTGAACCAACACACTAAGCCAATACTGCTCTGAACGAGTGAACTATTCAGAGGAATTCAGCCAGGGACAGATTGTGGACATGGTTTTTTAGTCATTAGATGGATATAAACAGCTAAAAGCCATTGTAAATGAAAACAAAATTTAAAAAAAAAAAAAGATACCTTGAATGTTCTAAAACTCAGTTATCAGCAAAATGAGATCTTACTTACTAAATTATTTCAGGGTAAGTTGGCATAGGATTATTATATATTAATGAAATGACACATTTTTAAAGATTTACCATTTCAACAAATTTAAAAATGAGATCGTTTTTATATGGGGTCTGGCTTTTTGCTGACTCAGAACTGTGGATGTAGTTAGAAAGTAATTTTGAAAATAAAGACAATATGGTCAAAATAGTCATGTCCAAAAAAAACTCCAGCACTTCCAAGCTACTAATTCCTTCCAGCCTCACTATGTATCCAGACATCTGACAGTCAGGTGCTGTGTGACGTGGATTACAGGACAAAACCCTGACACTGAAAATACCCACCACTAAACATAGCTGGTACAGCAGTGAGCAGCCCACTGAACTGTGCTGGTTGTAATTCCACTGCCCAGCACAGGCAACAGCTTGTAGATGCCCTGCAGCCTGGGCAGAACAGGGAACGATCACAGTTTCCCTCCTCTCTTTGCTTGCTCAAAGGAGAAACATTTGCTCTGCTTCTTTTCCTGGAATTAAACTGCTTCTGTCCTCTTTGTCATATAAGAGAGGGATCACAGAGCCAGAACTGCACAAATTACCGAATGCTGCCTGACAGTTCAGTCCCATCCCTAAGAAAATGGATTTGATAGATGATTTTTATTAAACACATTCAGTGATAACACATTCAGTTTAAGAGCATTTTTATGTTTATTGTAGTGTTGGATTTTTTCAAAGTAACTGTCAGGCCCTAGGAATATGTCCTGTGATCCAGCATTCAGTCGTTTGGCTTTAGGGATGCTATGAATTTCCTAGTAGTGCACTACAGGACATCCAGGACACAGGGACCAGCTAATCACTTCCCAATAGTTTTCTTCCCACAATTCATTTAATTCATCCAAGTGGGCTCAATTTTCAATTCACTAAGCAACAGCAGAGGGTAAAAATATTTGTAATTCTAATAGTTGATTTGTAATTATTTCTTAACCTCCATGGATTTCTTTTCTGCAAGTGGATGCTTTTTTGAAATGTTGTGCTGCAAAATAGAAATGGATGTTGCCTTAAAAGTCTCTATAAACCTGGAAAACAGAGCAATGCTCATATACCAGACTAACAGTTGGAAAGGAAACACCAAATCCAGGATAGGAAGGAAACACTGAATCAACATAGCCCCATGAGAAGCCTGCCCATTATTCTGTAGTCCAGCACTGAAACTGAGCACTAATTTTCTCTCTTTAAATCCTCTCCCATATGGTTTTTGATCATAAAAGTGCATTCCAAATAACTAGACTTTATAATAATAGATCTGAATCTGAACTGCTAAAATTTCCAAGAATTGTACTAAAAATAACCTGTATAAAGGTGATTTCCAGACTGAGGCACACATCCCAAGCAGGAAACGTTGGTGGGGATGAGCTCATGGGTTTGGAAATGGAGGTGCAAGAGAGGATGTCACAGAATGTCTGTCTTATCATCTCTACAGATTTTTGTCATGTCATCATGGTTTAATTTTGGCAATTTACCTCCTCTACTATAAATGTAGTTTAGAAACCCAAGAGGCAGTTCACTTATAGTTTTCTTGAACATGGTTTTTCTACCCCAGTAAACACATTGTGAAAAAAACTGATATTTTAATATCTACTGTGCTCTGTGGAGAGGGTAAAAGGAGAAGAGTGGTTGAAGAGGCAAGACAGAGAAAGTTGAAGCATATGGGCACGTGGAAAAGGTGGGATATTTGCCCAATTCTTGCAAAATTAGACACTGAACAAAACAAAGCTGCTAAAAGTATAAAGCTGTAGGAGCACCATATGAGCAGGACAGGAGGGGGGTGGGTTTGAAGGGCAACAGCAAAAAAAAGAATCACTGATCTTTTAACAACCACTATTTATACCTATTTAAAACTTTGCAAAATCATGTGCAGAACTTTAGGTGGAGGGAATAGTAAGAGAGCTCCTTTATATTGTGGTTATGCTACACATGTTCCTTGGATGTAGTAGGGTGCTGGTCCTTGTCCCTACAAGTGCTTTCCTCCCACCTGCCCTGCTCCAGACACTGGGAGGTCACAGCAGAGCACTAACTCAGTGAGGACTGGACATGCTCTTCTCCTGGGACAGAAGAAAGCCCTGAGAAATCCTGGGGCATGGCTTCCACACTGGGTCAGTAAATGAGTGGAAGAAGGGAGGAGGGGAAAAGGGAATAAGAGGGCTGTAGGGCAATCGGAAAAGCAAAGGAGCAAAAGCGGTTGTCTCTTGGCACAAAAACTGCCCTGTGACATCTGGTCAGGATGCTCGTGGAGCAGTAGGATTCGTGCAGGTAAAAAATTCCCAGCCTGATGGAGGCCTGAAGCAAGGCAAGGTGGGCTAGCTGTGGGAGGAATGTCAGAAGGGATGTAGTCACTCTGAAATAGAGATGCCTCCACACAAAACTTATACCAGCGCAGCTCAGTCCAAAACAGAGTCATGCTGCTTCCAAAGTGGTTTAATTAAAGCAGGACCAAAATGTCAGCTTATAAAAAAAGAAAAAAAAAAGACAAAGACAAAGAAAAAAAGAACCTTTGTATGAAGACACAAGGCATCTGGTGCCAAACCCTAAAGTTACAAGGGAGGGGAAACAAAATCCCAACATTTCCATCTTGCCAAAGACCTTTCTTACTGGAGGGAATTTCAGTTGAATAGTTGCCACTGCCAGCAGCTGGAGTTGCAAATGGAGCAGGGGAGCAGCAGAGTTCTCATTCTCTTGCCTTGCTGACCTAGGGCTCTGACAATCCAGCTTGTTATTTTCAAAGGCACAGCTCAAAGCAGCAGTCCCAGAGCTTGCTGGGCCCCCATTAGTCCATTTACAGCGTTTGTACCATCCAGTGAACAGGTTTCTGGCAGAGGCTGAGATAAAATCCATCTTGGAGAGGAGTTTTGGAGAATGGCAGCACTGAAAAGCACTTCTGGTTTTGCCATGCAGGGGGAAATTCAATGAGAAATCCAGCACAAGGCTGCACACAGCTGCAGTTTTGGGGGAGCAATGTAAGGGATGGAAAAGGAGAGTTTCACTCCAAGTGGAAAAGTCATGGGTACCCTTTTTCCACTGAATGTTTGCAGCTGGTTTACGGACATTCACATGCACTTTGGAAGGTCAATTGAGAAAACTGAAACTGTGCTTACTGCTTTTGCTCCAGACTGGCTTGGGCATCTGGGCAATTCCTCAGCTGCAACCAGCACCTGCCTTTACTCACCCTCATGCACACCACAGGCAAAGGTCCAGGTAGCAGCTCCAGAAATGGTTTTGGAAATGGCATCTCAATGCCAGATCAGGCAAAATCAGCTCATGACAAGAAGAAACTCAGAACACCTGCGAGAAAGGTGCTTATTGTTGTTAAACATTGTTACAGCTTTTCTAGTCTAAAAACAACAGCAAATAAAACCTAGCAAAATTTTCCCTGACAAATTTTGCCATAGAGAAAATATTTATGCCTGAGTTATAAACCCAAGGAATTAACAACACTACAATAGAAATGATAATAAAAAAACCCATACTACAATAGTGCTATGGGGAATGCCTAATTCTAGGAGACGTTCTTCTCCTTGTCTTGTTATGGTTCCTTTCTTCCCAAATTAGAAATAAATATATAAGTTAAACAAAACAAAAATGCCCACCTAATTGTGCAGATGCATAGTTAATTAATCACTTAATTTAACTCACTTAGCTTCAATAGGAAAGAAATGCAATCTGACAGTCAAGGCAACAATATTTTTTCATTCACTTTAGTGTTTGAAAACATCTACTTTTTAAAATAACACTTGCATTCATTGGATTGATGCTAATGTTTTTGCTTAATTTGGTTTTAGAAAGGCTGTGTAACATCTAATAGGTAAAGAATGCACCTTGGGTAAAAATAACAGTGCCATTATGTTTCTGGTAAATATTAACAAATTTTATTAAAAATACATATATATATATTTGTGGACAGATTGATTAAAAAGGTACTTAGCTGTGGAAATTTGCTTTGGGCTGAAAGTTGATCAAAAAATCATGTGCTTTTGACTCCAAAGCTCCGAAACACTGCACTGTGTGGTTTGTTGTATTTTAAATCTGAGATTCCCGTGTTAATGGCTCTCCAGTATGCATTAACATAATGCAGCATTAAACAAGCCATGCTACACTGCCTCCACAACCCACTGCTGTCCATCAGCAGGGAGCTGGGCACTGGGGACCTGATCTGGAGCTCTGTGCAGCCAAAGGCTGATCTGCCTGTTTTCACTGGCTTTCCTTTCACCTTCAGCACGAGGTGGCACCTGCGCCCCGGCACCACTCACGTCAATCAGCGCTGAGCACGTGGTGCTGGTCTTGCTGCACCTCTTGCTCAACACACACTATCCATATATAAAGGCAAGGGCAGCTCAATCTGACTCAGGAGGCAGGCAAAACTGAGATCTGGCCTTGAGGATGAAGGATCAGGGCTGGATTGCTGGATTCATGCCCATCAAAGAAGGCTTGGAACTGCGGCAAGCATGCCTTCTTCAAGACCTGTGTAGTTACTGCCCTAAGCATCCTTATATACAGCAGCATCAGATTGCTCTTCAAGGCATCAGGACCATGACTCTTATACAGCAAACTACAGCCCTGCTTGTTTTGTCTGCTCTTAGAAGTGCAGACTTCTGAGAAGGAACCAAAGGAAAGCAGAGATCCAAACACACAATGCGTGCAGTACACAAGCTTAAGCTGCATATGCAGGTATCACAATGTGGTGTTTTCCAGACCAGAAGAAAATGAGGAATAGGGGGGACTATTAGAAGGGTTAGTAACAAAATCCCACACAGTGTATTCATGGAAGGTTTTTGGGAAAGACTTAAAGAAAACTTTCAAGTAAAGCTCGGTGCAAGTCCTGATATACTCAAACATAAGTATGTGCTTAAGTCTTGGACTGGGTCCAAAGCTGTAAAGAAATGATATCCATAATAATGCAAAATGCATGCCTCTCCATAAGCTACACTGAGCTACTACATTTGAAGGCAAAACCACTATGGCACAATGTCCTTGTTGTTTACAAATATACACTCACACATTCATACAGATATATATATAAACACTCATACACATGAGTGCATATATATATGCATAGCATCTATGAACTAAAGATCATAAGATGCTTTCAGCATAACTTTCATAGCTTAGACTGTCTACTCTGAGCTTTATAGATAATGGATTTTTATCTTACAAGTGGTGCTGAAATAACTGTCTCATGCCAGACTGGTTTGTTAGTTATCAGCAAAGAGAGAAATATTTTTAAATCATTGTTTCAGGTATGCTTCATGAACCAAAATAATTTATTTTCCATTTGATGTTAAGAGTTTAAAACTTTCTTGAAATAAATTTTCATGTCACTTCTAGCTGAAATGTGCTTTCAAATAAAAAATATCAAATATACCACCCTGACAATATTACAAAGGAGTAAACTTCCTTTGAAATCAGAAAAAAAATTATTCACAGTGAGATAAAATTTGTTTGCAAGTAAATATTTACTATCATGGAATCATCTTGGTTAACCAGCAGTTCTGCATAAAATAGGCCATCCAGTTCTGTCTTTTGGGCCCAGCATTTGGTTCCCGTCGCAATTTTGAAGTTGTACACAGATTGGAAGCTGTTTAAGGCATGTCCCTAATCCCCCAGTCTTTCTTGTGTAATTATATATTTTGTGCTGTTGGGGTAGGAGACATTAGGGGATGGCATACACATGCAATGAATGGTGCTGGGGCTGCATTAGTACTGAGGAATGTACCATTTACTTTGGCAACGAATATATTAACAACAGGAAAAAAGTGAAAAGAGGAGTCATTACTTGTCCACAGTGTAGGAAACTATTTTGCTGAACATGCTTCCAAGTGCACCACGGTCAACAAGCCCCTGCAGGTTATCTCCATCCAGCTTTGCCTTTGTCCAGAAGACAACTCAGCAAACCCAGTGGGTGAGCACATCCTCCTGCCTCTGACCACGGCTGTGACAAAGAGGCTGCTGCCTGCATACTGCCACACCAGTGCAGGGAGGGGAAAGCTAAAAGATGTGGCCCAGCTTTCCCCAGGATGCTGCCCCTGCATCTGGCTCTTCTCCTTACACCTTCACTGAGCAGCTAGGGAAAAGGGAAGGGAAGGAAAGGAAGAAGCTCAAAACCCAGATCCACTGTTGTGGCTACAGTGACCTACAAAAAGCTGTTTATCTTCTGCTTCACACATACTGACGTCACATTTGTCAGAGGCATCCTTCTCCTAGGACAAAAAATGGGTCCATGGTTACTCCTGGCACTTCTGGGGTCTCCAGTTGCCTGCAGACAATGAAGTCTGATAGACCCATGTCCAGGGATCTGAGAAGTAAACCAGTCTTGAGGAGCTGGAAACAGGTGAAGGAAATCAAAGGAATTGATTTCCTAAAAATTTTTATTTCCTAAATGCATAGCAATAGAGTTTAATGATTGCTTAGCTGAAAAGATAAACATCAGCATCTGGAAGTAACCCTGAGCAGGAAAGAACAAAAAGAGAAGGGCCAGGTTATGTTATCATTTATTTAATCAGAAATATAATGGGTGATGGTGAAGGAAAAGGTCTTGCCAGCAAGGCAGTTTAGTTGAATCCTTAGTGAGGCATACGCTTAATCTCAGGAAGTCTTTCTTGAAAAATAAATTCATACTGGCTTGAACACAGGCGCTGTCACACAGAGTGACAACTGGCTGAGTGGCTGTAAACAAAAGGTAATGATAAACGGCACTGCACCGGCTCTGGGTGCCTGTGTGGAAGTGACGGCCAACGAGATACCACCGAGAAGGGGCTGGAGCTGTCAGAGAGCGAGCCTGGTTTTGTTTAACGTCTTTGCTAATGATCTGCAAAAGGAAGGAGAAGTGCACCGCGTTTACTTCCTTTGATTTTCAAGGAAAGAGGCAAGACTCTCACCTGCTCCTGGGAGACCCCTAATACCGAAGCACTGTTATCCCAGTGCCGGCAGAGAGATGGATTGCTTCGAGGCTGCGCAGGCAATTGTTTGGGAAAACGCCCGATGGTGGAGGTGGTGGCAGCAGTACAAAAGAATATGTAGCAATTATCTGCCTGGCGAGGCGGCTGTACAGGAGCAATCCAGCTCTTGACGTAAGCAAAATGCAGTAAAGCAGATAAATAAATCTGTGTGTGTCAAGGGGGGGTGTTTTCAGTAAACCTGTAGGGATTTTTGCTCCAAATTATTTTAAGCATATGTGATATTTCCA
Organism: Manacus vitellinus; assembly: GCF_001715985.3. NCBI lineage: Eukaryota > Metazoa > Chordata > Aves > Passeriformes > Pipridae > Manacus > Manacus vitellinus. The sequence continues at coordinate 47,061,362 of NW_021940535.1, forward strand.
TAGGGAATTTCTTATCTCCTCCTTCCATTGTGAGAGTGTTAATTCACCTCGCAGACATAAAGAGAAAAGAGAAAGAGGTGAGATGGCATTCATTACCTGGATGTTGAGGTTTTACATGACAAGGAGGGAGAAGAGTAGCCAGGAGTGGGCACATCAAAGGAGGAGGAGAGGCAGAGAAAGAGAATGGTGAGGGTTAGGTAGGGATCTCACAAAATATGCTAAATCCAAAAGGAAAAGGACTGTTTTCTTTCTGCATTTTAGATGAGGGCAGGCCTGGTTCTGCTGTGTCCTGCACACCTTGCTGCCAAAAACTGAGTAACACTGTTTAAATGAGAGAGGGAAAAACCTCAAGACAGGGAAAAGAAAGTAGATGTGGATGAAAAAGAGTCACAAATAACCCTTCATGCTGGAGGAAGGGATAATCCCTCCACAGCACAACAAACCCAGGGGATTGAGATTGCTTTGGTCCACTCCTGTGGCTAGAGGAAAGAGGAGGGAAAAAAGCATGAAAGCTCTGATGGATTTTTCCTGCACTGTGCCTGACTTTTCTTATTCATACAGAAGATGGTTCTTAGCAGGCTGCTCAAGAGGCAGATCACCTAACCACTCCCCCGATTTCTTGATCATTTCTGCTATATTGCATAGGTGGTGTTATTGTCAGATGCTGAAAGCCATCAGCATTGGAGAAAGAAAGAAGCAGAGCAAGGCAAGGAAAACAAAAACATATAATTAGTAATTTATTCAAGAATTCAGCAAATGACTCTAGAAAATAGTGCAGGTCTGTACTTATGACCAGGTTTTGGCAAACTAAGTGTACTACAGCTTTTTCTCAATTTTGTCTTATTTTCCTAAAGGTATTTTTTAGCAGTGATTTTTCCTGTGTTATAAGCTGGGGAATGACATCCTCATAGACAGGGGAGTTCTGCCATTTCATTGTAATGTGCAGAGCAAAGTATGTCATTGCTCCAGATCAGTGTGATTGCAAAACCTTGACTATTGAACCTGAGAAGTGGGGGATGTTCCCAACAGCCTGAGCCACATCCTCAGGTTGCACAGGTAGAGCAACAGCTGACGTGAACTGATGCTGTTTCATGGAAGTCAGTCTGGTTGTTCCCACACCAACCCTGAAAGCTCAAAACTATAGGACTTTCAGGCAATGTCATTCTGTGTGTTTGGACCAGATATGTGCATTAGTAGGTGCTGTTGGAGCACGAATAATTAAAATATAACCAAGAGTGTGTCCTGTAACTGCTTCAGTGGAGGAACATCAGGCATCGGTATCCAACAGCCTTTTAAACAAATCTTTCCCCATTGCCATCATAAAGTGAAACTGGCCCTTGACTCTTTAAAAGGTTATTTCCCTCAGCTCTGAGTGGTATAAATGCAATATGATTTCATGACTGTAGACATGTGATACTGTCCAGAGCAGGCTGTTCTGTATCACCAAGATGCCAAAATTTGGCTAGCAGAAGTGGAAACACAGCAGGTAACAACCCAGCAGAGGCAGGCTGATGAAACTATTTTATTCTGTTCTGTGCTGTGACCCATGTTACAACAGAAAAATATATTGGATTGTTGGTCTATCCTTGTGAGCCAAAAAGAAGGGAGAGTTGTTGTGCCTCCCTGAGACACAGTCATGACCCCAGGTCAAGAATTACTGACATGATTGTCTAATAAAACTCTTCTCTTTGACTACGGCAATCAGGTCATGCTGGGAAATTTCCACCTCTCTTGTCAAAAGAGATTCAACAGTCAGAATTCAATCCTATTCCTATTCAAGGGCAAAGATGCCACTGGCATCAATAGGAGCAGCACTGGTATGAAAGAGTTGAAATGTCAAGTGTGTATTTGCAGAAACTGATTCTGCTGAAGACTATGCAGATATAATTATGTTGCTCTCTTCCCCATTGCTCTCCTTTTATATTATCTAAGGCAAAGTGCCCACAGAGGACACAGATGCACTCTATTAGATGTAGAGTGTGTATTGTTAAAAATATCCTCTCTAATACCAACTATTTACTCCTTTGTAACCTCATCAACTGTGACACTATGTAATTACAGATTGTTCAAGAGTCTTGTCTGCCCACTCAGTGCCAGAATGAAAAACAACTAAAGAAAACATAAAAAGCAAAACAGACAACTGAGCATGAGCTCTCCACCATGTTCCAAAGGGGCCCAGTAACCGAATATACGCTTCACATCTCAGGGAGATAGTGCCCATCAACATCATCCTCCTCCTCAGCAAGGCACTTTCAGAACACTAAAGTTGCTGACAGAAGAAAACAGCAAGATGTGGGAAAGTAAAGGTTAGAAAGAATCAACATGGATGAGTCACTTTTAATTTTTTATTTCTGCTGTACAAACTTTCAAAAAAAGCCCCTTTTTCTTTCTGGGTAATGATTTCCTCTCTCATGCTGAGTTGGTGCACCCAGTGCCAGGATTCCACCTGAAGGCCCCAGGAAGGGCTGTCCCTGTTGAACAAACCTCAGTCCTTGTCCTGTAATCAGCCTCACATGGGCACAGCATCAGTACAGGCAGAGCTCTGATGAGTTTTGGGAGCTCTGCATGGATGAGACAATCTTCCCACGCAGATCTAGGATCAAAAGTGGGGCTTAAGAGAGAAAATAAAAAACAAGAGGATAAAACCCACTGTGAAATATCGGGTAATTTTTTAAAATATAATTTAGCAGTTGTTTAGTTATTACCCTGAAAATAAGGCGCTAACACTTTCATGACTCATATTTTTGCTTCAGTTGAATTCTCTCTTCATTGCTACAGTTGTAATTTAAAACTTTTGCTTCATCCTGAGAGGAAAAATGAAGATGTTTGAAATAAACCGCTGCTGAGAACTTACTCCCCTAGGGTACACACAGAAACTACACCACCAGCAAATGTTGAATTCTGACCATGGTTCTTCTTTGGGGAAGAGTTGTACTCTCCTTCTTGTTGTGGATTCCTCTCTCCCTATACACTAAATGCTTTGACCTGGTCAGTTATAAATAGCTAATATTACAGACCCATGGCTTGCTGGGATGGGGACTGCATCACATTTTTGTCCTAATCTAGTGATGTTCTACACTGGCAGGTCTATCTTAATGCTTTCAGAATGTAAAAGTTTAGTGCTAATTATATAAATTAATAACAGGGGGGGAGGGTGATAAACGACTTCTTGACAGCAAATTGGTAGTGAAACTGTTACTGTTCCTTTGCGTTGAACATGGACTTGCTAAGTTAAGTGGTTGGGGTTTTCTATGGTTTCACTGTGACTCTGCAGAGCACCATACAGGATGCTATAGGTTATCACTGCTTTAGCCAGTGCTCTTTAACATCCACATGCCTCTTTGTAAAGCACTTTCCACATCCTCAAATGCTATAAAGAGCATTGACCTCACTGAGGGTTGGCTGGCTTATGCCAGTTGTGGTCCAGGACAGGGCACTGCTTATCAGTATTGCAGAAATGAGCTGACAGCCTGTTCAGGGGTAGGCTCTAAGTGTTTAGCAGAGATTTGCTTTTCAAGACAAAATGACTCTTCCAGATACACAGAAAGTGATCACTCATCAAGCAATTCCTTTCAAACCTCTTCTCTTTCTGTCTTAGATAATTTCTTCATCTTCCCTCATCTCTTGTTAGAAGACAGTGTTGGTTTCTCACCATCCAGCATGTAGAATAAAGAAATCTCTGCCGGGGAGATATGTGGAAAGCAAGAGTTGAGAAGTACTTTTTAGACACAGAACTTCAGGTAACTTATAGAATGACTCTGTCAGTTTATATAGGCATTTCCTGGTGGAAAAGATACCTAATAAAGGGCTTTCAATCTTGTTGACAAAAGCTTGAACAAGATTGAATGGCTGGAAGTTGAAGTTAGACAAATTCAACTTTGAAACAAGATGTAATTTTCGTGCAGACAGTGTAATTAAACACTAAAAGATTATCAGTGAAGGTGAGGGTCTCACTATTGGCTGGAGGTTTCAAGGCAATACCACATACCTTCCTAAAAGATGTGGTTTCAATACTACCTCAGAGCAAGGCTGGACAGGAAGGATTCTCTCTCCCTCTCATTCCTAACTGGCCAGATGGAGATGACTGGGGGTTTGGAGATTGGGATTTTTTATTTATTTGACTGTTTGAGGGTTGGAGTTTTTTTCAAAATTACAGACTTGCCATAACTGACAAGAAGGCACCAAACAAACTAGATCTGTCTTCTAACCAGACAGAGACAAATGCTCCTAGATACTACATTTGTATTTCTGGCTTACATGCAGAGAATCATATTGATTAAAGGTTGGGAAGAATTTCTCAGGTCCAATTGAAAAGAAATTAGCTAAAAGATGGGAGAAAGTACTACTTTCACTTAATTGTGATCAATTAGGTGTGTCCCATTTAATAAACTCTCCATCATCACTGAGGCCTCACACATACTTGGCACTATAGCTTTTTCTTTCTGTGTTATGCCTGTGGCATGCAACTGTTACCTCTGAAGACTTAAATTCTTTAACTAAAATCATCATGTTGAAAATATTTGTGAACCATGTAAAACTGAATTGACCATATTATACAGGAGATCAAAACAGATGATCTCATGGTGCTTTCCTACCTCAGAGGAAATTACTCTTAAAAAATCAAGGGTTAATATTGTTTTATCACAATGTGAGTTTTGATATGAAATTCCTATAAATTCAAAGCTAGCACAGGCACATTCAAACATACCAACTTTGCTAATACCTGTGAGTTCAAGACCTTCTTGAAAAGCTCAAGCAGTGCACAACACAGCAGCCCACTGCATTACACAGGCGTTGCTGAAGGGAAAATGGAGTTTTGCTTGCAAAAAAGCTGAGTAATGTTTTAACTATTACACACTAATTATCTATGCTGCTTTTACTCACACAACCTGCTACCATATCAACATTTTTGCAACACAGGCACCTACTCCTTATGAAACATCCATAATTCTGGTATCATAGTCCTTTCTCCAGAAGGAACCTATCCATCACGGTATATGGCCTCTATTATATATGGCCTTTTCTACCCAGGCCATATATAATAGAAGCAATTCGTAATCTAGTAGAATTATGGCATGTAGGATCCACATCCAAAGTCCTGTTATTCCTCTTATGTCACTGTTTTATCTCAGTTTTGTATAAATGGCAACATCTTGACCGATTCTATTTGATCACAGAACATGGACAAAACAGTGAGGGGTGTCACTATGGTAATCGTTGCAAATACACAGTGGTTTCTGGAGATGTATTGGACATCTCACTGCTGGCTGGCTTCACTTTTACAACCCAGCTGCCAGCTGACTCGGAAAGCTGAAGCAGCTACCAAGCTGCTTTTAAAGCAGATTCTGTGGCTACACTTGCAGTGATCCTGCCAACAGCTGCTGTATGACGGGTGGGAAGGGAAGGCCAGTAACCAGTTGCTTTGGAGTAATTGTTCTTGGCTCATTCAGAAAAAGGCTCTTTCCAGGCTCACAAACAAGCTTTGTGAGGAAGAGGATTGTGCTGCAGACAACAAAGACCAGCAGGGCTGAGATGTTTCATAGAATCTTTTAGGCTGGAAAAGACCTCTAAGATCATTGAGTCCAACCATTAACCCAGCACTGCCAAGTCCACCACTAAACTATGTCCCTAAGTGACACATCTACACGTCTTGGAAATACCTCCAGGGGTGGTGACTCCACAACTTCCATGGGCAGTCTGTGCCGGTGCTTGACAAATCTTGAAGACATTTTTCTTAATATCCAATCAAAACCTCCCCTGGTGCAACTTGAGGCTGTGTCCTCTTGCCTTATCACTTGTTCCTTGGGAGGAGAAACTGACCCCACCTGGCCACAACCTCCTTTCATGTAGTTGTGGAGAGTGATAAGGTCACCCCTGAGCCTCCTTTTATTCAGGCTAAACAACCTCAGATCCCTCAGCTGCTCCTCTGCACTCCAGACCCTCCCCTAGCTTTGCTGCCCTTCTCTGGACAGTCTCCAGCCCTTCAGTGTCTTGTTATAAGGGCCCCAGAACTAAACACAGGATTCAAGGTGGAGCCTCACCAGTGCCAACTACAGGCACTGGTGAGTACAGAGGAACAATCACTACCCTGGTCCTGCTGGCCACACTATTTCTGATATAAACCAGGTTGCCATTGGCCTTCTTGGCCACCTGGGCACATGCTGGCTCATGTTCAGCTGGTGTTGACCATCAGGTCCTTTTCCTCTGGGCAGCTCTCCAGTCACTCTGCCCCCAGCATGTGCTTATTGTGACCTCAGTCCATTGATCCGGCCTGTCCAGATCACTCTGTAGAGCCTTCCTGCCCTCCAGCAGATCAACATATCTACTGTATCATCTGCAAACTGACTGAGGGTGCACCTCACCCTTCATCCAGATCACTGATAAAGATATCAAATAGGAATGCCCTCCATACTGAGCCCTGGGAAACACACTTGTGACAGACCACCAGATGGATGTAACTCCATTCACCACCACTCTCTGGGCCCGGCCAGCCAGCCAGTTTTTACTCAGTAAACAGTGTCCAAGTCATGAGCAGGCAGCTTCTGCAGAAGAATGCTGTGGGAACAGGTGACAAAGGCTTTACTGGAGTCCAGGTAAAAAATATCCACAGCCTTTCCCTCATCCACTAAGAAGGTCACTTTGTCATAGAAGGAGATTGGGTTGGTCAAAACCTGCGTTTCACAAATGCTTGCTGGCTGAGCCTGATCCCCTGGTTGTCCTGTACAGACATCTTTTGAAGGAGACAAGTGAGTTTCCTGAAGAGCCAGGGTCACCACAATACATTGTTGCAGGATATTGGTTTTGGCCTTATGATTCCAACACACATACTTCCAGGACATGGGCTTGTCTCAGCCTAAGACAGAACTAAATAGATCAAACAAATGTATCAGATTGTATGCTGAATAATGTTTTTCTCCAAAGCCTGGCCTCACCTGCTCTGCTATAAATGCCTACTCTGTAAATATCTAACATATGATGAGATAAATGCTATCACTGGGAAGAGGAAGGTTTGGATCTATAGTAGTTTGCATCATATTGGCTGTTCTTTCTCACAGGACAATTACTCTGCAAACAGAACCAAATCTGAAACACAGCCTTGCTCTAATAACCACAATGGTTTGTGCCACCAGCAGTCTCTGAGTAATTAATCTCTTTCTTCCCAATCTACATCTCCCAATATCCACTGTTCAAACAGTAAAATGTGAGAACATATTCAAATATTATGACAATAATATTCTAAATGAGTAGGCCTCATCATTTTGACCAATGCCCTGGCTGAACTCACAGACTTTGCACTGAAGTTTTTCGCCTAGTACCATATCATAAAGATGTATAAGCCACATCCCACAGCACGTTGACAACTTGTATGTTACAAAATACATTGTACAGTGTTGTATTAGGATTTTTCCTCTAGTACAAAACATAACATTCAAAAACTAAACATGAATTTAAGGGATACCCGAAAATTCAAAGAGATTACAAAACATCAGTAAGGGGTTGTTAACCTGCAAAATTCTGAACAATCATTGCAAAATTCCTTCTATTCCACAGCATACTGTGGGACATTTACAGTAAAGTGCTTATTATGGCTCTGAAGTTACAGGGCCAAGCTGCTTTGCTGTTCATTCCAGAGTGGATGTCAACACTCTTCTCATTTTGCAACACCTTGCTGGGGACATTTTCGCAAGCAGTATCAGCACATATCACGTTCATTCTCCCAAACCAAATCCTTTGCTGCCTAGTCGCATGAAATAGTGTCCCATCCTCCATGAAAGGGCTACCTATAGAGAGGTTTATCCCATTATTACCCTCCCCACACAGTGGTCCTATTTCTTAGATGTTTCACCTGTCAACTTAGTGTTGTATCAAGTGGTGGTACCTCACCACTCACCTCCTAAACACTGCAGAATAGCATCGAAGTGCTCGAAAGCAAAGGAGTGCAAGATGGAAATGGACATGACACAGGTACTATTAAACGCCATGGCAAAAAACAAGGGGTGAAGACAGATTCTTGCTGTCATGGCAAGTGAGAAAAAAAGCAGTTGCCCACTATTTTCTCCACTTTCAAGGCTTGGCACTGAGCCCACATGTCTCCTAGGAGGAGGATTTTCCCTGAAATCCCGGTCTTTAGCAAACCTGATGGGGAACATTAGAAAGAGCAAAGACGGTATGTTTTGAAAAACTCCCAGCAATCCCACAGAGGTGAGCCCAAATGGGATGAATTCGTGTCTGGGAAGCCAGAAGGAGGCCCAGGGATAGATTAAAAAGAACTCACCATATCCTTGTTCATACTAATAACAAGAGCTGCCTGTCTTAGGGTTTGCTAACAGACTGTTCCCAGTGCCCTTGACCTGAAACTCACTTTACTTTTGACATTTCCTGAGCAGCTGGCATTAAACAGAAGGTTTCTTTATCTGGGCTGCAATACTCTACTTTATCCTTTGTTGATTCTCATCAGCTTCATCTCACTATACAATGTTTGTGGATTAATGTAAACTCTATGAAGATTACTGATACCAGAAACCAGTTGAAATTACTTCAGCAGAAAATGTTTTAAATTATAGAAGGATTTTTTGAACAATACGTTTGTGCTGAAGCACTATTTTAAAACTATTATTGTTAAAAATCCAAAGCTTTTCTGTTTGTAGAATCCTTAATAGAAAAGGAACCTTAGAAAGCTTGTTTTCTCTATAAGTAAATTGAAAGAAGTCCTTTGTTTCTGAGAGAAAGAAACTTCTACTGAAACAATAACATTGAAAATTTGGAAGAAAATACAACTTTGATATTTTCCAGGGAAATAGATTTGACTTTTTTTCAATCAGATGTCACAGATATGAAGAAAACAAAACACAATTTACTCCTCTTCCTTTGTTTCTCGTAACTGTTCCTGCATTCTGAAGGTTACCTTCTGCTCCACCCTGGCCACACATCAACCTCCTGCTCATCATGCACCAAAAGTTCCCTTTCCTCATTCAGCTCTTTCCTTAAGAGCTGCTTCTTTTGTGAAAACTTCCTGCATCATTTTTCTCCCTGTTGGTGATGCCAGACCTTCTCACACTTGAACTATTGTCCAGTACGTATTGTATCCATTTGAGTCAGGTTGTTAGGTCCATACCACAAAGGCCTCCAGCCCCTCCTTCGCCCCTCAGTGCACAAACACAGCAAAAGTAATTATAAAATCTTAATCAGGAAAACTCAGCAAGGTTCCTCCTGAGGAGCTGCCTAAAAAGCATGCTGGGGTAGATGCAAGGCTTGCTGGAGTTGACGTCTCTCTGCCCCGCAGGTCCAAGCACTCTTAGTGAAGTTAGGATCAATGCATGAAGGCAAAAGCTGTGCTGCAGACATCATTACAATGCCCAGCTCTACTAAGAGCTTCTCACAACCTGACAGGATAGTTACAGAAAGAGCTTGGCTGCTCCTGGTTGAATTTCTTGTGATTCCTCAATAGAAAGCATGGGAGAGACACTAAGGTCATTTATGGCACTGAAAATATGTATTTGTTTAAATTGAATATGTGCTTAAGAAGTCTTTTGCTCCCTCTTTGCTGACTATTTAAGCTATTCCCAAATCTCATGGTGCAGGCAGCATGTATTTACATAGGTGTGGAAATAATCATCTTCCAATGCGTTAGGCACAAAGTATTATAGAGAAAAATAGAGATCACTAAATGAAAAGTATGAACTACAATTATTTGGTTCACAAAAACATGACCTACATTTCCTGCAAATACAAATTGTCAACTTTTTTTTTGTTTTAATGTATGTTGCACAAAACACTGTCACCAAAAAATAAAATCAACAAATTTAACACATCCATATATACAAATTTTAATACTGTCTTTTCAGTAAACCACGTTTCAGACTTTTCTCAGCTTTAAGCATCATTGGGTCTCTAATGACATATCTATAGCCTGGATTTTTTTTTTTTAATGGAGTTTGATGAAAGGTCTGTCAAGAATGGGTGGGATAGGCAATACTATTTCACCTTAACCATTTTCTTCAATAGAAAGCGTTTTAATAATAGAAAATAATAAAACATAAGGACCATTGCAGCTGAAGCTCTTAGGGACTGCCTAATGGTCAGAGCTGAGCATGTTTTCTGCTCCTGTATGCAGTGTTTCACAGACTTTCACAATTATGTTTTTTCAGTGCTCATTGGTTTTTACACAACAGAACATTTTGTTTAATAATCCTAGGTATCATTCTACTCTGAATCACAGGAGGCTCAGATATATTTTGTCTCAGAGCTCTTACTTAAGTATTTACTTCTGCCCGGGCAAGAGCCATGAACCAGTCAGGATTTGAGGTGTATAAGGCATAAATTCCACGATACAAAATACATAGAAATTCATCTAATTCCTCAGTCATTTTCTTGCTGAGTAAATCATTTAGTGTGCACCTGTCTGAAAAACAGAGCTTTGAGGAGGAGCAGGGCTATCTCATCCCTCACATCAGTCATGAACCTTCAAGGTACCAAGAGGCTTCCACCAAGGTCAATATTTGGATAGCTGAGGATGCCCACTCTCAGCTGAATCTGGTCAAAATTACACGATATGATTCAAAATAAGGATCAGGTTCATTATTTTCTCTAAAATTAAAAAATTTTCAATTCATGTTTGTCCATGGATGTTTGACACAGAAAGCATTGAAATAATTTGTCACCGGTATGAAAAGGAAAACCCAAACCCAAACTCTACTTGAGCACGAGAGAGGTGTCTCTTCTGACATCAGTATTTAGTAGGTATACGAAAATATTATAATTTCTCTGGCATAACATCCACCTCACTTCTTATTAGAAGAAGATTAGGGGAATTAAATCAAACGTAACAACCTTTTTATTCAGGTATGAAGCACCCCAGGCTTTGTTTTGTGATCTGTGGGGAAGAATATCCAGTTTACGGAGAAGGGAAGCAGGCATGTTATAGCTGTGGCACTCACAGGGAACATCTCTTCAGGCAAAGGGTCTTGACACCATTAGCCAAGGCCTGAGCCGCATGATCCACGCGGATGGAAGGTCTCGGGTCACGTTTGGGCAAAGACATCTTTTAGGAGGCGAGAAAAGCCAGCCCAGCTGCTGGATTCCTCACGCTCTATCGTGCTCCGAGGGGACAGTTTCCTCTCCAACTGTTAGAAAATACCACTTCTGGTGTTTGTATCCTATTTTGTCTCTGAACCAAAGAAGGGGGGAAAAAATAATACCCCAGCGGGTCACGGAGTTCAGCAAAAATCCTACAAGCTTTTCCTGAACAAATAACAGATAGTGACCTCTGGCCCTGCCTTTGCATGAGAATTGCCATCAGCATTCGGAGCCACTGCTGCGGCGGGGGACGCGCAAATACCAGATTCTGATTTAAAACTCAGATTATTTTTTCTCTTTTTTTTTTTTTTTTTTTTTTTTTTTAATATATTTTTTTAAGAACCCAGAAGAAAAGGCTGGGGAGGGGGGAAGGCCTGGTAGCTCATCTGCATTACAGATCAGACCCTCTTTGAGAAAACCAACCATCCATAATTCATTACATGTTTCCTGCGGGCTCTGGAAAACGGCAGAGCCTACCCTGGCAACAGCGCCTATGGCACAGCGCCACAGCGACGGCAATCGCGGGCCGTCTTTTTCAGCCGCGTCCGGCAATCCGAGCGCGACACAGGCAGAGGGCGGGCGGGCGGCGTCTGGGCGGGTTCTGAGGGAATTGCGTGGCTGGGGAAGTGCGTCCGTCCAAACCTTAACAGAGTGTGTTGGTGCTGAAACTAAAGGAAACTAAGGGGTTTGATCAGCAAGAAGTAGTATAATGATTTATATTTTTGCATATGTATATGTGTATAGATATATATATATATATATATATTTCCTGACAAGCGTATGTATTTTAAAGCATCTTCCCCTGGAGGAGGACTTCCCTGGGGAAAAATGCCGTGTATGCACCTGGCACCAAAAAAAAAACCCAAAACAACCAACCAAGCAGGGTCTTATATCTGGTCTTACCAAAGCAGAAATGCTCCTCAACAGCTCGCTGTACTACTCAATAAATGAGAGATCACTCTAAAGAATCAGCTTGAAAATCAGATTATGTTTTTCCCTCCACTGCACCCTCCAGCGATAATCATTGTGTTGTGGCTTTGCCCCTTCCGTGCCCATGGCTTGTCTTACCTCACACAGTCATTGCTCTTGGGTGACGTGGGGGAGAACAAAGCAAAAATGCAGGAAATGTGGAAGCGGAACAGTGACAGAAACAACCCAAAAATGCTGTAGTAGAAACGGGTACATGGAAACAAAAAGTGCTGAAAGCATTGAGCCTTACCACATGCGATTCTTTTGTGAAGTTTTGTTTACTCTTGTCATAGTACTGCTAGAAACACAAAAGTGTGTAATTTCCCTTTTTGAGGGGGAGGAAAGGGATTGAGCTTTGTTTAGATTAAATAAGAACAGTGAAGGCAGAAAAGCTCATTGATCACTAAAGGCACGCAATGGTAACTTACCACAACCATCATGTTCTGTAAAATAGTATCATTTTTCTCGGAATGGCATAAGGAAATACTTGCTTTTGCAATATTTGTATTTAACATACATTTTAAAAGCAATACTTGTTGTCCATGCAGGTACAGAGGTCTATAAATCCTAGTATAAAACTGTATCTTTTATCTTTGGGGAAAATGAAAAGCAATCATTTATCCGAGCCTGAACATTGCACTTGAAGCTGAGATACTGTAGGTTATCTAAGTGTTTCACCCCTCAACCTAAAAGCTGATCCCAAATTCCACTCTAATGCATATGTTGCTCAGATAGTGAAAGCAGAGATTAGAAGATTTGCTATGGATGCTTCAAAGTACATTTTAGGACCCAGTGCCCCGTATTGAACTTCAAGAGATGATGCATAAATTGACTAAAGCCATGAAGGCTGCCAGGGGAAGATTGAAAAATACATTCCAATCTCCCCTCATATATTTTATAAAATGTTGCAAACTACCTGCTTCATCAAGGCCATGCCTTCTGAGATTCCACAGACGAAAAAATACTGCATCACTACCTTTTTTGATCTGACAAATGGCTGAGAACTCCACTTAATCATTCCTTTCTTTCAACAAATTAGTACGACTAATTACTATGTTTTCTGCTTAGAAGTGGCAGTTTCCCTCCTTGTTTGAAGAGAAACCATCTTAGGATTTTCACAGCAATATGTTGCAGCAGTTAAACCTGAAATCAAAATGTTTATTTTACCTCAAAAAAAACCCTCAACAACAATTAGTCTGAAAACATAATTAATGACCGTAATTTTTTTTTCTTGTCAAGAAAGATCAATTTAGCAATTTCATATTTTGCTCGCAATTAGCCACAAATGAAGATTTGAACATCAGGCCTGTGATGTTCATTAAAATAATTTAATGAACCCTGTGGTCAGCATAGTTAAAAATCAGAAATTGCCTTCCAAGATGGTTAAGTTGTCCCATACCTTTATCCTTAACTTTGACAGATTCCATGTAGGACTGGCATGCTCTCTCTGAAAGGCACAGTGCTCTCTAATGAGCTGTTACAATCACACAACTTAAGCTAATGAATTTCTTATCCTCTTATGTGGATAAAAGTTTCTGTTAGAAGTCAAAAGATCTCTGCTTTTTAAGTGGATTTGTACTTTGCATTTGGGGAGGGAGGGGAGGAAAGGATACTGCAATGGCTGAAATTCATTGTATTCTTCTTAACAAGCAGCACTGTGTGGCAATAACAAAATCATCACAATTAATAAAGAATCCTGACATGCTCCGTTTGAAGTGTGGAATGCTCCAAGGCGAAGGCACGGATCCAAGGGCACGGGTGGAAATAGGAGCTCACACTTGAATGAGTCAAGTGAGTCTGTCCAGGAGAGAGGATCCTGTTCCCCCTCACATCCTTGAATGACTCCGGGTGTGGGGAGAAAGGCTCAGTACTGGGCAGAGGACCAGCATCCCCGCCTGTGTTACTGCAACACACAGTGTGTAGAATAATCTGTCACTTCCATGTGCAAAGGCTAAATCCTTCATGTGTAAGGGGGGCTGTCTGAAGCACTGATGAATGGCAGCAGTCCCGAACTCCACAGTGGTGAGGTGATCTAGAATAACAATATTGCACACTTAGAAGAGGAACTCAAATCGTTTTATAGCCATTTACCACCCAAGCCTCACAGCACCACAGAGATATATTTCACCCAGGCCATAAAAACTGCATTGTTCCACATTTAAGTGCTGCCACTTCTAGAGAAACTATGTTTAATCTCTAGAGCTGGAAGGGAAAGTCCTGAATTATTTCAGTGCTCCGATGTGCAGGCTGAAGTCACAGTGCCAGGGGTCAAATCTGCCTTAAGAGAAGTCAATCTGACTTTGCAAAGGAAGTGGGGAGAGGGAGAAACGAAAGAAAAAAGAAGTCCCAACTACAATTTGTTCTCCTATAAATGGTCTTGGAGTGTGTCAAAAGGAGATTTGAATCTTGCCAAGGAGTTTATGTGGAGGTTCTGGGTACATGTTAATTTATGCTGCTGAACTAGTTTCTCTACTCATCCAGTAGAGAATTAGTTTCTCTACCCAACTCTTATGAGTACATAGACAGTCTGCACATCTTTTTTGAGCAGTTTGCTGTTCATGTCATTTAAAATAGTGAAGGCTGAAATTGTAGGAACCCTTCAAAATGTAAAACTGTTTTCTACTTTAATTTCAGGACCAAATTCTTGTTCCAAGGGAAGTAGCTACACCGTGCTTATTTCCTCTCACTTAGTAGAGGTGTCCAGCACATTGAGTTCAGTGGGAACTGCAAGCCCTGACCTGTGAACAGTGTTTTGCCCAAAGACTTGAAAGAACAGAAGATACCTGTAAAAGGTAGCTCTTGACAAGTGCTCTTCATTCCACATTAGCTCCTCAAAGATCTCAGAGACTAATGTAAAGGCAGAAGCCCAATTGTGGCCTGACCAAAGCACATGAAATTCAGCCAGAACTCTTGTGTTATTTCAAAAGATTCAGACCAGGCCATGAAGGAGTCACCTGCAACAATTCAGACTCCAAACAGTGTAGGTGATTTTATTTATTGTTTCCTGTTGGATAACACAGAACCTGAATTTTCCAGTGTATTTCACATGATCCTTGATTTCTTAAAGTGCTTCACGGGAGCTTAGTGTTTTCCCCAAATTTAGAGCTTATGTGTAGGGAGAGGTCAGTGGATTTGCTGTGGATTTGCAACTGCACTGGGCAGTGTCACCAAAACCTCCAAGTGGCTCAAAACCTGTATTTCAACATTTCACTTTTATTTGGATTTTAAAGCTTTGCTCAGCTAATTCTACTATGCCCCAGCGGCCTGGAAAATCCTCAGAAAAAAAAAAAAACAACAAAACAAAACCCTAGGGACTGCCCTTTTGTTATTGTCTCTTTCCAAAAGGGGCCCAGGTAGTGACTTGTGAGTTCCCTCTATACAAAGCAGAGAGAGGAAAAAAAAAGAACTAATCTCCCCTGCCCCCCGTGCGCGAGAGAAAGCGAGGGCTCAGCAGCGTGTGTGCGTCCCAGCGAGCAGGGCTGGGGCAGGGGATGACCTCCAGCTGCCTATCCACCACAAAGGGACCATGGCATTGACACAGCCTAACTGCTCTCCTTCGGAGGGGACAGATTGAGAGGAAGTGACCCTTGGTGCCCCCCTCCTGTGGGAGACCTTGTGAAATAACTGTTGCTCTTCTCTTCCTTCCTTCCTTCAGGCAGGTCAAAGAAATTAATGGTGAGAAATCACTCGCTTTTACTTCGTTATTGGAAGAGCAAGAAATGAAGAGGCTTTTTCCTTGAAAGGGATGAGGAGGAAGTGTGGAGGTGCTAACCTTAACTACTTCTGTCTTGTGAAATGCAAAGTGGTTCCAAAACCAGTTCACAGGGTTTGTGGATGACAGGGCAGCAAGGCAAGAGCAGCAGGAGCTCTGGGTGAGGTTGTGCAAGTCTAGCAGGGATTGTTTTCTAAGGGGACTCATAAATGATCCCTGAGGCTCCATTCCCAAGAATCAGGAACATTGGGAGGTTCAGAGCTGTTTAACACAACTCCCTAATGGCATCTGGTTAGTTCTTAGTCAAACCCAGATCTGGGAGGAGAAGAAGGATCCTGGGGACTGCAGGAAGGAAAAGACTCTGAGAAATAGAAAAGGAAGCAGAAATGGTTAGGCCCACAGCTGTGTGAGCATCTCTGCCCATCTGTGCTGAAGTTCACAGTGCCAAACCTTGAACCCAAGGCCAGGCCTGAGCAGGTTTGAGCATCAAGACCCTATGAGGAGCATCTGGGGGAGCTGAGGGTGTCTAGAAGACACCCTGGAGAAAAGAATACTCAGGGGGAAACATCGCTCTCTACAACTGCCTGAAAGGAGATTGTAGCCAGGTGGGGGTTGGTCTCTTCTCCCAAGTAACAAGTGATAGAACAAGGGGAAATGGCCTCAAGTTGTGCCAGGGGAGGTTTAGGTCGGATATTAGGAAAGATTTCTTCAATGAAACGTTGGAACAGGCTGCCCAGGGAAGTGGTGGAGGCACCGTTCTGGAGGTAATTACGAGGCGTGTGGATGTGGCACAGAGGGTCATGGTTTAGTGGTGGACTAGTGGTGGACTAGGTAGTGCTGGATAAATGGTTGGACCTGATGATGTTAAAGGTCTTTTCCAGCCTAAGCCATTATGTGATTCTGTGATAAACATTTCATACACAGCCCTAGTTCACATCTCCTGGCTGTTGAGGGGCAGTAGGTAAAGCACGTGGACTCAGTCTCTCCCCTCCCTCTTCAAAGGAGTTTTAAATGTCTCTCAGATGCACTTGGGGTGAGTTGGGGAGGGAGGGAATGACCTTTGGATTCTCCCTCCAGAGGGAACCTGAGAAAATGACCTTTTGGCCCTCAGCTCTGCAGGGGCTCGGGAGAGGTCGGGAGGAATGACTCTTGGTCCAATCTTGCTCACCACAGGGGCTAGGGAGAGGAAAAAGAGAAAGAACTCCAGGAATATGTGATCACGGGAATTTTTGTCATCTTCTGAAAAAGAGGCATGTTTACTCCATAGCCTCTGTGAGAAAAATAACCTGCCACCGAGAAACAAGCAAGTCCATTTAAAGCAAGAAAAAGCCTCAACTCGGTGACCTAGAAATCAATGCCAGAAGTAAAAGCTGATAAATAAATAAATAAGTAAATAAAATAATCAGCGATGTCGCACAAAATCAAGGGGTGCCCTCTGAAGAGGTGTAATCAAGGCTCTGAGCCATCAGTTATAATGGTTTTGATTAAAGAAAGCTGTGCAGAAGTAATCTATTTTATTTTTAAATGGCCTGATTTTCCCTCGCTATTCTCTTGGAGGCTGAACCTAGAACAATTTGGAGGAGGACATGAAATGTTTAGTGAAAAAAGGCAAGTGAAATGGCATGCATTTAATAAAAAAGAAAACCCACATCTGTTTAAGTTACTTTTGGGTTTTGATGGCACACATTAAAATTCACTGAAAATAGCAATGCTCTAGTAAAATAAAAACATGAAAGACCTTCCAAATCCTGGCTGATCAAGCCACACAATTCTGCACTTTTTCCACAAAACCTGCAATATAATTACAGGCTTAGTTGTCACCCTGAGATGGGGATGGAGCTCATCATATGCTGTGTACCTAGAAACATGTGGGTTTTATTTATTCTGTGTATTCTTCACAATATAAAAAACTTTAAAACCTTCTTCGTACAAACTTCATTCACAATTTTTAACTTCTTCACTTGTTTCCAGTATGGCTGAAAACTTCTTTAAGTGTGAAAGTCTTCTCTTCTTATATAGGGTCAAACATATTGTCTTTGCTTGATAAATAAAGACAAATAGTAGAAAAGAACCTCAAAAGAATCCCAGCTGGGGTGGGAGGGGTGGGAGGTTTACATTTTCTTCCTCAAGAAGGTCAGATGTTTATTCAAGCCTATCCAAGCCTTTTGAACAGAGCATGAGCTGTGCTGGAAATCTCCTGAGAACAGTGTTTCTTAGAGAATGGAAGGGATAGCTGCCTTCAGAGCAGCCAGCCAGGGTGCTCTGCTGGCTTTAGAGTCTGGCAGTGCCAAAGGTGCATGAAATACAAGGTGCAGAAGTGTAGTCCATTCCAAAAGAGTTATTTGAATAAAGCCAGGGGAGTTTTTGTAATAACCTGCATTGTGGAAACAAGAATAAAGTGTGCATTATTTCCTGCTCAGCATTCCAGTTCCTCCTAGATGACTTACATGTTGGAATGAGGGGATTCTGTGCCCTTACCTAGGGTTTTGCAGGTCAACATTTTTAGTCAAAGTGGTTTTTAGGAGAACTTTGAAACATTATTATCAAGGCTCAGCTCTTTCCCCCTTTCTTACCCTTTTTAAAAAATTGGCTACATAAACTATAAGAGCTTGGAAAAGCAAAGGGAATCCAAAATTTCTATTAAGTGTGCAACTTTGATTAGGTAAGTTACATGTTTCTGTGGAAACCTTGGTCTAATCTTCACTTTCCTCTGGTAAAATTTTTGGGAAGACAAAGCAACTGATTGTGGTCAGTTTTCTTTTGGCACCTCTTGATGCTTCAGGCTTACAACTGTGTTATTTTCACATTTGAAGTTTGATACACAGACTGATATACACAGAAAGAGGTATGTTTTCATGAAAAAAAAAAAAAACACCATTGTGTAATCTGACCTGCAAAGCATCAACAGCACGTTTACAACATGGCAGAGCTGTTTAAAGCTGAACATCTTACCACTGATTCACAGAGGATGGCTGTGAACATGAGTACAGGTAAGATGCTGATGTCCTCTTCACAAAGTAGGCAAGAGCATCAGACAGTGTCTGCAGCCACAGCTTCCTCTGCAAGGACTAGGAGCTGGAAGTACTGCTCTGCCAATAAAATACAAGAATCCAAACAGACCTGCAAAATACAATTTTTGTGAAGGCTTGGAAATTATCTTTGACCACAATGAATGGGCAAAAGCTTATTGTGTCCTCCAATCCCCACTCATAATTAACATTTGATTTCTAAAAGCGTGGCAATCTTGTATGTTCTTTTCAGTATCAGCATGTGTTCTCTATTCATAGGAAATCAAAGTTGTATGATGTTTACATTTCAGCAGCATGCTTCAGAAAATGAATTTAGCCATTTAAAGCAGAGCTGCTGTTAAATAATATTAAGATAAAAAGGAAGTCAAGGAACAGAGGACCAAATGAAGTTGCATTCCTCACCTGCTAAAATCACTTTCTTAAGTGCTGCCTTAGCTTCTAAGGTCTGAAGCTAAAGTAATCAATGGTCTAAAACAAAGCTGCTTAACCCATTTGTGAGGAATAATGTATATATGTGAGGAATATCTGGACCATCCTTTCTCCCAAGTTGAGACTCACCCTCCACAGCTATCTGGAAGCATCCTACACAGGAGCCACTAAGCATTTTTTCTGATGGGAGATAAATTTGTGTCCTTTAAAAAAACTTTTTACAAGTTTATTTTTGTGCATTGATATACTGGCCATTCTGAGTGACAGTTGTGGGAAAGAACCACAGAGGTCATTTATAAGGCCTGTGGTACCTTTAAGTGCCTTGGTTATCCCTGCATAATGGTGAGCCACGCTGTGTAGGTACATCTTTGTGTTGCTCTTCAGGAGAAAATCTACTCTTTTAATGATGAGGAGAAGCTGGACAAAATTTGATTTATCCTGAAATATTGTCTTTTTTTTTTTGTCCTTTTCAGGTCAGCTCTAAGACACATAGTCACTTTAAATAAACAGGAATTCACCACTTAATTTTCCACATCAATGTGGTGTACAAGTGCACTGGACAAATCCCCATGGTTATTAAGGATGGTGAGGTTGCTTGGTGTGTGACCTGCAAAGCCAGGACTTGGCTTCAGCAGATGGTTTTTCTCTTGGTTTGTGTCCCAGTCTTGTTTAGTTCATATGAACACTTTGCAAGCTACACAGGGATGGCTGGAGCTCACATTCCATGTAGACAAAATGCAAATCTACCAAGTTTTTCGCAATTGATGATTGAAAGGTGTTTAGTACATTATTATTGAGAAAAAGCATTGTACAACCAAAATCCATGTCTTTGACACCAGTAAAGTTCTTTCTGTTATTATTGGTGAGTTGTGGTTGTAAGTAGGTGAATATTTGTGTGAACAAGATGGAAAATAATCAGAAAGATGACTGGAATCACAGTAGTGTGGGGATACTAATATAACCACCACTCTTGTACAAGGATTCATTGCAAAGCCCTTGTGTTTTTTGACAAATACCACTGAGCAATGCGTGTTTGCTGTGTGTGTATTGTAGCACATACTAACACAAAACAGGGAGGGGGTATTCAGTGACACATTCTGATTAATTGGTTAACAGGAGCTTCCTCATACTCATTACAGCTATTCAGCCATATCACTTTTGAAATCTGAAGACACAATTTTATCTGAGAGTCCATATGGCTTATCAGGAAACTGTGCATATAGAAAACTACCACAATCCTGAACCAAGATAATATTTATCTAATAGACCATAACAGCTTGGAAAGAGTCAATATGGTCTCTCATTTGAGCATGCATTTTGATATGCATTCTACCTATCCAAACACAAGTCATTTACATTGCAAGCTATCTGCCTGATAAATCCATGTTTAGGTAATTCTCATAACAGTGGGGCTTTTTTACAAGAGAGATTATAAAGATGACTTGAATGTATTGTAGTCTGGACTAATTTGGAAATTACTGAGTATTTGCCTGATAGATTGTAATGGACTCTGATGGAGCTGTTGGCTTTTATCAGCTAAACCCATATTTTGATATGTAAGCAAATTTGAAAAAGCAAAATATTTGCAGAATAATCATCCAGGCTGCTCTGTTTGACTTGCAGCATCCTGCCTGCTCTGAGTCACCAGGTTGATGAAAGGAGCAGACTATTTGTTACCAGGGCCCAGACCTGGCAGAAATGAGCCATTACCGTAAATTCTCTCTTGTCTCTTCAACTCTGAGAAGCCTGAAAGTATGGAGAACAGATTGCTGGGGGTTAATGGCTGAGTAAAAAGTGAAGAGGTAACCCTGCTCACCTAATCCCATAGAACTCTGCAGACAATATCCTACAGCGAAGCCATACTTGCCCTGAGAGTCCCGAGGGGATCACTGGTTGTGTGTTTAGAGAGCCTTTAACAGGATAGTTAAATGGGCTTAATCATGCTCCCCCTCTCTCTCTGTTTTCTGTTCTGTTTTCCCTTCACTGGAAAACCAAAGGAAAATAAAGAGAAAAATGGAAAGAAGGCAGAGAGCACTGAAATATGGGAAAAGAAAATTACTAGCAAGAGATTGTTTAGGTTTTATTTCAGTTCGGATACTGTTCAAAGTGAAGGATCAGAAAAGTTTCGAGGATCACAGGTTTTTGTGAAAAATATACTGAAAGAGATTTTTTTTTAGGGAGACATATGTGGCAAACCACAGCCAAGAAAAGTAAGTCTTCCTGATGAAGGACTGTCCAAAATCACAGTGGTCCCTCAGCATAAGCTCTGAGACCACAATAAGAGGGATGAAGGTGTCTCTCCTCTTCACTGAATGTAGAGGGACCCCACGTGGCTGGTGTAAATTATGTGCCTGCTTCCTAAATGACTGAAATTGGGAGAGCTGAAACCTACTCAGATTCTGCTTTTTCACCAGATCATCTCATTGAAGAAAAATGGAAAAGCAGTCAGGCAGCACCAGCCTTTCCAACAATTTTCCATAAGTTATCAAAGCAAATCTCCCCATATATCGATTTTAATGTTAACAATCCTTTTAAGCAAGTTGATTTCATTCATGTGTTTATAGCATCTCCAAGTCATTTGTTGGCATTTCCAGAAGAGGCAGGAATAGACACCGACTGGAATAGAGAGAGAGTTATTCTATGTTGGAACCACACAGAGAGCAAGTGATGCTGCGTGCTACAGTTTTGGTAGGTCTTAATGCAACTGTGCATAGAGTTGCACTTATTATCGTTATGAGACATTTATGAAGTCTAAATTAAAATTCTGATAAATAATGTAAACCAAAATGCAAATTTTTATCAGATCTCACTTCTCTGGAGGAGTATCTGTGAAACAGCGGTTGACATAGTGACAATAAAGTAGTATAATGAAAGGTAGTATTTAATTTCCTTGAAAATGCATTTAGATTTGATTATTGAGGGTCTGTCATCAACTGTTAAGCTGCTAGAACTGGCTTCAAGACCTACTAGATTGACTACATTACCCAAACCCTTCCTATTAGCTAAATAAATAAATATAATCCATATTCCAGTGTAGCTATTGAAGAAACAAGTTGCTGTGTGTTAGAAATGAAGGTGGCATGAAGAAATGAAGATTCTGAGCATAGACCTTGCACTAATCACTGCAGGTTTGCCTTACTTTTTAAGAGGGGGATTAGAAAGGAATATACTGAAAGGAAATGGGTTCATTTCTGCCCTGACATGTTTTGCCCATCTTACAAAGTGAATGAGAGGAGATGAGCCTTTCCCTAGTATCTCCCACTTATGCTGAGGTAGTGTGAGGATGTCTAGGATGCTCCAAGCTCGTTCCTATGTATTCTGCATGGTAATCATGTTACATTTAATTTCCATTGAAATAGCAACATGGTTTCAAGAGTGCATCGTCCTAATGCTTCCTACATATCTTCGTATCTTGTCCATCACCTCCAGTCTCAGTCCTTGCTCTTCCTCACTTCCTACTGCCATCAAACCAGTGATAGTTGTGCCTGATGTTCTCAATAGTACTTCTGTCTCAAGCCCATCTCTGACCATCTCCTGCTGTGGTCTTCAGCTATATGTACAGCTTTTGTCTCAGCAAACTACACAGATGCATATTTCCAACCACGGAATCATTCTAAGAGCAGCCATCACTTTATCCCTGTTTTAAGGAGGAGGGATTTGAGACAAACAGTTACTAAGTGAAAAAGAGCAGTGTTTGCCACCAGCGAGGATGGCTCCTGTTTGAAGCATGTATTAAGTGCTTTGCATAATCAGGGTCCCAGTCACCTACATGCCTCAGTTTCCCCTCAGTGTCACTGTGGGATTTGCCAGTGACAGACATTACTGGTGTGTGGTGAACTCCTGCTGACTGTGTGCTCATGATGTGCCATTAGCTTTTCCAAAAGTCTGAATTGCCTCTCTTTAATTTTAACTGCTTTTGTTCATAACCTCCAACATTCTTTCCCTGTAGATTGTGTCTGTATGTGATTTCTTTATGGGTAAAATTAAAATGCATCAGGAAAGTTCCTGAATAACAAAATGCAGCACTCCAAGCCTCCTGGAGTTTAACTCTATTTGTATGCCCACTCCTGCTTTCAGTGACTCTTTCAGAGGTTCCTGCTCACAGCTGCAGCTAAGTGGGCATGTCTAAAGGTGACAGATTGAGAATATATGTTCAAGTACACATATAAGTGTGTATATAGATTTCCATTCCTCCTTTGTTTCTTCCTCCTGTTCACTGACGCTAAAATCACACACTTGCAATTTAAAACCCAACATACATTGTTATTCTGAAAAAAAAAGTATTGATCACCTTCATCCTTTTCCTTTTACAGAATTTCACAAACATTATTTCCCTCATTCCTGGTTGACAAGGGGCTCTCATAAAGCTAGTGATCCTCTTCTTTGACCAAATCCTTGTCATCCCAGCAAAAGTATTTCCTGTACCACAGGTTTCCCATGTAGGTCTAAGCTGACAGTTGACTAGGAAAGCTTCAGATCCAAATCAGACTTCTTGACACAACTGATATGTTCCTCGTAAGACTCTGTGGAGTCTCATGGCTTGTATCACATTATATTTACCTGAAAAATTCAGAGTCTGGTCAATACTGTAAAGCTTTCAAAGTTGAAGGCACTTGCACTGGCAGGGCAGGGGGGAGCCATGATTCTGAGCTTACATTTTTACATCTGTTTGCTCCAACCACCCTTGTGCTGCTTTTGTGTTCACTGTCTTTGAATATTCATGTGATTGAATCCTGTGTCCATTAACATTCACAGAAAGTGAACCTCAGAGCTGCACATGTATTTGCAGAAGCAGTGGTTTACATTTGCACACTTAGGTATTCATAGCTAAAAGCACTCACTCGAGGAACAAAATCACTACCATTTAGCCAGCCAGTCCCATGCAAAACTGTTTATTACCCACAAAGAACTGATTTTTGATCCTGCTATAGAAATTTTTTTGCTTGCTTATAGAAAAAAATTGTGTATGGAAATCACTACTTTCCATACATTTGAGCAAGCAGAAGAAAAGCTTAGACAGATTATGTATTAGAAAGTATATGTTTAGGATTTGGATCCTCCTGCCACAAAAGCGTGACCTCTGGTAGATGTTAGTGGTATAGAAACTATGACACACAGCTGAGCAGATACAGGCTTTTCAGCAGAGATGTTACACATCCACCTGACACAGTTAATTAAAATGTCACTTCTATAGGAGTAAAGGGAGATGAATGTGAGCCAAACAGCTGAGCAGAGAATTTTGTTTTGCCTTTGAGCAATTCACTGTAATTTTGTTTAAACACAGGGTGGGTTTTTTTCCATTGTATTGATCAATATAAAGCTACAAAATTTACCCTAAAAAAACACTGGTATATTCAAACCATTTTCTTCACAACTTACATTTATTGGTCTTAAACTTTCCAGCCTATTCAGCAGGGTGGCCTGGCACACTATCATTCCTGCAAAGACCCCTTTTGATTTCAGTGGGAGTTATAACAATCTTGCCAGGAGGGTGTTTAGCATCAAATGCTGCACTAAGTGACAACGTGGGGTTAAGCCATGCTCCATCAGGGTATGTGAAATAGCATGTGGTTTGTTGAAAACGTAGCCTGAATGCACATACTAAATTGGCACAAATGTCAGGAGCATGTTAATGGTGTGTGTTGATGACACAAAGCTGGGAGGTGTTCCCAACAGAGAGGAACATGGCACTTTGGACTGAAATAATGGAAACAGGGTGAAATTCATTCAGGATGCAAAATATTGCCTGGTACATCTGAAACTAACACCCAAAACACCTCCCGTAAGATGGGAGCTCCTCATTGGAAATAACTGAAAGGTCCTGAGCTGATTGTGCAGCAGTTGTGAGCCACCAGCCTGGGGCACTTCTGAGAAGAATGTCTTCAGTCGTACCAGGAGTAATATTTCTAGGAGAGCTAAGAATTTATAAGGCTAAATATTATGATCTACTGGGCTGATTTAATTGCTCACTGCCTTAAAAATGGAGACAGGAGTCTTGTGCTGTTTTCCTACACTCAGACACATGCTCCCTTTATCTTCTGAGCACCATCTCTAGTTTCCTCAGACTCTTCTCATGGTCTTTTGCTGCCCTTCAATCCTCTCTCCTGCAGTTTTTGGGAACCAAGTTAAAAAAAAGGGTTCTTGCTGAGTTAATAAGCTGCATCCATTTGCAGAGGGATTCAGACAGACACAGAACTACCACATGGTAAATGACAAGAGTGCATGGCAGGGAGCAGAAGTGGGGGAAAGGGAAAGGAGTAGGTACTTCTACTGGGAAGTGGCTGTTAGGTCAGTTCCCATTTCGGGAAAACTGCTGCCACAGTGTCTCTGAGTAAGGCTTTGTCTAAGAGGAGCTCATCTGAAGCTTTGCATACACATGATGGTTACACAGGAACGGGTCTTTTGGTGGTATCTTTGCAGAACAGATAGAGAAGGGATGTTCAGACTGCCTCATTGCCCTCCAGAGATGCTCCTGGGACAGTTAGGGGTTGGGATTTGCTTGCCAGTTGAAAAATGTATACTGCCAGTTGGCAGCCTCTGTGAGAAGCTTGCTCCCGGATCTCCAGTCTGTGATAGCAACTTGTTAACAAGAAGCAGACTCCACAGAGTCTGGCATGCCAGCACACAAGTGCTGCAAACACCACTATACGGTCCTTTTTGTAAACCTATTAGGGTTTTTCTGCCCTCTACTGAAAATATGGTCCAGAACCTGACTTCTCCACTTGGTAGAAATCTAACGATTTTCAGCTAAGTGTATTTAAGACCAGTGTACGCAGCAGATCAAGTAAACTCAATGGCAAAACAAGGGGAGGCAATTAGCAGGATATATGGCCAGGCTCTTAATTACCACATTGAAAGCAAGTGGTCACAAGCATAAAAATACAAAAGACAAAGCTACTCAGGGATAGCAAACAGCCTCCAGCACCTAGACTCCCTCAGAGCCTTTTCAGCTGGCAGACCTGGGAATTGAGAGCTCCTGGAGACACCCTGCCTTCCAAATCACTCCCCTGTTTTTGTAATTATTTCATAATACAAGTATGCTTTCAATACAAGTATGTTTGTATTCCTGGTGTTGTAGCAGCTTCAGGAGCTGATGACCTGTTTTTAACCAGTAATTCATTCCTGGGCATCCCTTCAGCATCAGGAACTTTTGCCATACAGCAACTTACCTGTCTTTGTCCCAGGGACTTTGGCACATGTTACACAAATGATGACTGTCTCAGGACCCAAATCTGGAGTAGTAAGAGGGATCCTTTAATCCTTTCCCATGTCATCACTTCAGAGCAGCCATGCCATGCAGCACTCTCTCCCCCTGCAGATGGTCCTTTACTGCTGTACCCAAGTCTGCAGGTCTCAGCATCCTGTAAGTGGTGTCTGAAGGGACACAGCACAGTGCTGAGGAGTGCCAGGGACCCCATCCAGTCAGTGCAGTCAGAGAACAGGAGCATGAGGAGGCTGGGCAAAACATGAAAGACGAGGTGTTTTCTGCCTTTCAGAAAGAGCACAGGGAAATAGGTCTGGAAAATAGAGCAGGAGTTGTGAGAACTGGGTGATTTATGCATAGGTACACATGAGAAAATGAGAAGCAAAGTTTCAAACTGGCAATTGATTTGGGTTTTTTATCGATTATAAATTGCATCTCCAAGCTATAATTAATAACCCGAGCCTGGATTGTACCTGCTATACAGAGTTGCTAACACATCTCTATAAAATGTCTTACAAGGCAGTAGCTAGACATAAATTCTGTGAAGCTTATGATTCCCAGCATGTTACCAACTTCCTATAAAGGCAGTCCCTTTTTATAAAACATGGCAGCAGACGTGGCCATGAAATGCTGCTTGGAAACATCTTTTCTAGCAACTGTTTTCAATGTTGATACACTTTTTGCTTAACCTCTCTAAAGGGCCCATTTTTCCCACCTTCCCCTTAGTTTTTGAGTAAAGCAAATGCAATAGTCATATGTGAAAGTATGTTCAACGACCATTAATGTTATTTTAATGTCTGTGTTTATGTCATAATTCACACTTTTTCTTTTGAACACAGTGATTTATACTCACAGCTGAAAAGTCAGGTTTGGGCTTAGGTCTGTGTGATTTGGGCTGAGGTGGCATTGCCATGTTTTGACTTTGTGGATGGGGGTTTTTCTATATACAAAATTCTTTTAACTTGACAGGCCTAAAAAGGGAGCAAAAGCACCCAAATGCTTTTATCTCTTCTCTTACACATGACTTCAACAATCATATAATAATTTTCATTTTAAAGTACACTAATGTCAGTTTAATCATTTTTTGAGCAACTAACAATACAAAGGAAACTATGAAATGGAATATTTGTGGCTGCAGAGACAGATATCATTATTCAAGGGTAGAAGCATGTGAAAGGGTAAAGGGGGTTTAAAGAGATACTCTTTTGTTGTACTTAACACTGATAAATGACATACAAGTCAGGATAACGGGGCAGAGCTCCTGTCAGGGAGACAGTGATAAATGTGGAGGCTGGGACAGAAAGGTCCACTAAACAGAAATCTGTATATGACACGTTGTACATTTGATAGACTTGTCTGCATGGTCTGACTAAGCCACAAAGTGTTCCTCTTGGCTCAAAATGTGGCCCTCCAGCACATCTTATACAAACACTGAGCTCATGTTTGTTTTCCCATTTCCGTGTGGCAGCAAAGATCAATTCCCCTTAATCAGTGCAACACACAGGGCTAAAAACAGGGAGGAAAAATGTTCTTATACAAATATAATTGATATCTCTTTCAAACTAATCATTGTATAATATGAAACAAAAAGCAGACTGACGTTTTTATTATTACTGCTGTCTCCTTTTAAAAAAATGCCCAACATCAGCCTGTTAATCAAAAGATTCATTTAAGAGAAAACAAAATCTCCAATTATTTATTTAAGAATACAACAGAATGTCTGTGATTTGTGCTTTAAGCTTCCTACATCCCACGCAACACGACCTGTACTTCTCAAATGTCCTCAGTGTCAAAGATTAAGATGGAGGAGTGGAGACAGCTAGAAAAGGCATTCATGTCCTCCAGGAGAAATTTTAGCAGTTCACCAAAAAAAAAAAAAATCCAAGAATACTCCCATTTAATATTCACTGTACCCTCCTAACAGATGACTAAGTCTTGTGTTTGCAGTAGGAAGAACATGCATGAAGGAGAGTAAATGTGATATCAGCTAAGGACACGAAGGAAGATTGAATGAAAGCAATTCAGCAAGATTGGTGGAGGATCAGAGACTGATGGTCAGTCACTTTTGGATTCCTTTAAGCACACAGAAAGGGGACCCTTTCTCTGTTACAGCCAGTTGTGAACATAGCGAGTATCATCTCATACCTTAGGTGAAACTACCATACATAAGTCTGTGATTACCAGTATCATAGGATCATAGCATAGTTTGGGTTGGAAGGGACTTAAAAATCATCTAATTCCAAGTCCCCCCCGCCATGGGCAGGGACACCTTTCACTAGACCAGGTTGTTCGAAGTCTGACCCAACCTGGCCTTAAACACTTCCAAGGATGAGGCAGCCACAACTTCTCTGGGCAACCCATTCCAGTGCCTCACCATCCTCGCAGTAAAGAATTTCTTCCCAATATCTAATCTAAACCTACCCTCTTTATGTTTGAAGCCATTTCCCCCTTGTCCTATCACTCCGTGGCCTTGTAAACAGTCCCTCTCTATCTCTCTCATATAGCCCCTTTAGGTACTGGAAGGCACTCTAGGGTCTACCCAGAGCCTTCTTTTCTCCAGACTGAACAACTCCAACTCTCTCAGCCTGTCTACATGGGAGACATGCTCCAGTCCTCTGATCACCTTCATCACCCTCCTCTGGACCTGCTCCAGCAGGTCCATGTGCTGACACAGTTTAACAAAGATGAGTCATAAGGGCAGTGTTGAAACCTGAATTTCAAAGTTATCCAGCTTCATGTCTACAAGTGCCACCTGCAGTACACTGGCTGCTTTTGTCCCTTTCCTTCTCCAGCACATCTGGAAATAGAAAGGCACATCTGCACTCCAAGCCCCAATCGCCTCTCGCTTAGTGAATTTTGGGCTGGCAAAACAGATGGGACAGAGCCTAATTCCCTTTCCAGCAAAGAAGATAGAGACAGCAACCCAGGTATTTGTGTTCACTTTTCTGCTGAGAACTCCCTTCTTCCAAAGTCTACTGGGACTGCAAAAGGGACCAGCAATGGTGCTGTCAAAAAGTTTTACAGGGAAAAAATATTGGAGACCTTCCATGTAAGCAGCTTTGGTTCCCAAGCACTCAGTTCAGTAAGTTCAGGAACAGGTTCTCCAGCCTGTTTTGCAGAGGACCATCCCTGCAACCCTGTAACTGAGAGGAAACTGCAGAGAAGAGTTCCTGAAAGGTGGTAAATCACATGATCCTCTTATCCAGTTATCAGTGTGTAAGGTGCAAAAGCCACAGATTTTAACACAGGCAGAGGGGGGTCCACAGAAAAGATGCGTATATGGGGGGTAATCTTAAGAAGAAACAAGCCCCTTTAATAGATTTTGGTGTATTTTGGACCACTGCTTTATAGAAGTTATGTTTAACTTTATTATAATACAATCTCAACTTTGTGCTGAAATACCAGCTGCTGCTATCCACTTAAGTCCTTTGCTCCTGGAGCTGATGAGTCTTCAGTATGCTGGAACTAGTGGGAGGGAAGTGTGTGCTTGTTTTTAATGTGACTTTCCTCCTCACTGCAGCTCAGTAACAAGAGCTCGTGCAGAGAAGGGCTCGTTCCCTTGCCCAAGTTTGCACGTGTCCACTGGCATCTTCTGCATCGGGTCAGTTCTGCAAAGTCAGTAAGGAACAGGGTTTGTACGTGCCCAAAATGGCCTACAAAATACCCTGGCAAAAGGATGGAAGTTCCTTCAAAGCATCCCTTTTTGGAACATGCTGCTTTGATGCCGCAGCTAACACAGTCCAAACAGATTGATTTGGGAAGGAAAGAGGGAGAAGAGAGGAAAATAATATGTTACCCCCCAGAAAACATGCTGTTTTCTGTCTTAATTTGTTACCTCCTGTAGTGTGGGTGAGAGTTGGCATCCTGATCCAGAAATCTCCTTGTGCGTCCCTGTAATCAAGTAATGCATTAAAAACAGACCTCACATTCATGATTTGAAAACTATATTACAAGAGTTTCTATATTTAAAATGCATTTCTGCTACCAAGTCTAAATATTGATTTCAGGCTAGAAAATGTTGCACTTTAGGAGGGAAAGAGAGAAATACGCTGCATTTTCCCTTTTTTGGCTATTACAGTACCTTTTCTGGTATTAAAATACTAAAAAGGGAAGAATTTATTAACTCTTAGCTGTTATGTATGTCTTGGGTTTTTTCATTTTAATACCGTAAATTTTTGACAAGAACTGAAATAAACTCTAGAGGGATTTTTTGAAGAAGAAAAGTCTATTCAATAGTAATGTAAAATGCAAATTAAATATTTGTTCAGTGTTTAGTCATTCCTCAGAGACTAAAAGAAATTCTTCATCACAACCTCTATGCTGACCTTCACATCAAATTAGAAAGTTACAGTGTTTGTGTGGAACCATATAGATTGTCTCTATAAGCAATTGTAAAGAAGAAATGAACATTTTACAGCAACTGCAATTTGTTTCAAGGATCATTTTGTGAGATCTCTGCTTGCCGAAGACTACAATTTACCTTTTTACAATTTCATTTAATGATGTGACATTTGAGACACTTCCTAATTAATTCTGTCGCTGCCTAAGCCAGCTGTGATAAATATAACCTGTGCATACAGGATTACATTGTCATCTTTAGAAAATACATCCAATAAGAAAAGGTGGAGCTTCCATGATAGGACATTTATATCATCCATACTGGAAACGATAAAACTCTTACAGTTAATCTGGAGTAGCCATTGCACTGAACAGCTGGTGTGAAAGGCTGCACAAAGTAGAGATGGGGGCAAAGATTGATTCATACTTTACAGAATATTTTTCATGGTTTAGGTTGTTTTTTAGCACACAAAACCAGTTGTTTCAGAGTTTGGCATTGGTGGGATGCTTGTTCACAAGAAGTTTGCTAACCGGAATAGTTCCGGTGCGGAGCACATGGGCACGGCAGGGCGAGGCAATCCCCCAGGAACGTGGGGTGTGTGATCCCCTTGGTAAACCAGAGGGAACTTCCCAAGCACGGCCAGAGCCCAGAGCATGGGCTGCAGCTCGTCACTGGCTCAGCTGGGGGATGCTGTGGTTAAAGAAGTCACGCTGCAAAAATGGTCTCCTGCAAACCAGCGATGGGGTCATTTTAAAACAGCTTTGCAAGCAGCAGCTGTGACAACTGTAGGCACAGTTCAGAGCGACAACTGGACCACCAGGCACAGCAGAGCCTTTGTTATCTGTGTACAGTCAGCCACAGGCCTTGCTTATCAATGAGCAAACAAAAAAGCGATTTTAAATCTGACAAACCCTTCTGGATACTGACCTAAAACTGTGCACTGCAAGTGCAAACTTCTTCCTTGCATCTTTACTTCCGAGTAAATATTTCAAGTTGCTTCTTTTTTTATTTTGTTCAGTAAGTTAAAGCAGGAATGTCAAAGGGCAGTTTTTCTTGCCATAAAAGTTGGGGTTTTTTCCATTAAAGAGCAAAAATCTCTAGAATATGATTATAACAGACCTTGAGTTGTTCATTATTGCTATATAACAGATCCTGCTGTGGAGGAAATAGTAATTGCAACAACTGGAATAAGTCTCATACGTCTAAATTTCAGTTTCTATGGTGACTTTAATAAATATTCTTTTCAAGCTAAATTTAGGTACTCAGGAACATAAATGTTTCCTGCCTTCTGTTTCAGACAAAAACAGAATCACATTTGCACAGAGATGTGTTTAAGGCACATTTTGCATGTCTTCCCCAAATTGCCAATTCCTCAGTGACTGTTATTTTTTTCTGGAAAAGTTGTGGATAAACATAAATATTAGTTTATTTAGCTTATATATAAGCTAAATATATATAAATATATATAATATAATTGCAATAACGGGAGTAGACTTGATGTGGAAAAGAGAAATTTCCACTTGATGTGGAAAAGAGAAATTCTGCAGCTTCCAGGGACTCAGTTTTCACCCTTGCTATGGCCCTCGCCCTCCAAAACCCTCAGCAGCAAGAGGAACAGCCTGGCCATCAGAGATTATGTGGTTGCCTAGATGCATCTGGTGGCTGCAGACTTGAGCTATGGATGTTCCTGGCCTAATCTTGTAGTCTTTCCTTGTGTCAGCACAGGTGCCCTGGAAGCTGGCCTTTGCCAGAGCAGGCCTTCCAACATCCTGTTGGAAGTTCTGAGCTTTAACACTGGTCCAAAGTGATACAAGAGTTTTTCCTTTCTTTCTTTTCCTCCTGTGTTTGTAGAACTAATAACTTCATGCCATGTTAGTTCTTTGATTTTAAACCAGAAGTAATTTGCAACCAGAAAAATAATACCCATGTTTGGAGTCTTCCATCTGAGAGAAAGCAGGAGGAACGAGGCTGGAAGTGCTGGAGCAGGTTGCAGCTGGGTTTGGTTTTGTAGTGGAGGTTTCCCTCCAGTGGCTTCTCCAAAAAGTGCAGCTCTGAAGAAAGATCTGGGGGTTTATGCTGCTGACTGAAATAAGGTGCCCTCACGTTTCCCAGAGCTAACCTCATGCCCTGTTACCCTAGGAAAAAAAAGGCAAGGAATTAGGTAAACTGATGTCAACACACATGGCTCCTAAGGGAGTTTCCAACATTCGACTGACAAGAAATTTAGGCACATCCTTCTCTTGAATGAAAAAGTTATTACCCTCCTTTGTTTAGCCTTATGGTGTAGATATGTTTTCTCTAATAACAAACCTTGAATGCAATTCTTACCCCAAAGAGCTTACAGTCAAAAATTAAAAATATACAGGAAATAAGGAAAATTGTGAACAAGTATATTATATCATATAACATATTTGTATAATGTACCATGTCAGAAGTTTTGGTTTTTTTCTTAAGCCTTTTGGCAGAGAAGAATTAAAATAAGAGCTTTGAAGGCAGGTAATGATGTAGCTTTGTGGCTGTTTCCAAGATGTCTCTCCCAAGCCCCAGGGCCTATGGAAGAATGAATAGAGGTTCTTGTTGGAAAAGTTAACAAGGAATGATGGCACCTGGGCAGGGAGTAACTGCCTTGACAGGCAATGGAAGCTGAGGGAGAAGGTAAGGAGCTGGACTGGAGAGCCAAAGCAAGAAGCTGATGTTCAGTGTGTCTGAGAGAAAGGTGTCAGTGTGGGAAAAGAAAGGTGAGAGGCAATCCAGGCTGGAAAATTACCTTTTATAGCCCGTGGATAGGAGCAGGGTAGGAATTGAATTTCTCAAGGATAACAGAAAGAAACATGCAAGGATCTAGGTGTGAAGCACTGGATGTTTGGAGGACAGGTTTACCTGAGTGCATTGCTGGGAAAGGTTGGCTATTAGAGAAGTCAGAAATCAAGAACCATTGAGATTTCAGTAATCACAGCTCTGCTAAATCCCAGCTAATATAATGGCCAGGTTGGGAGCCTCAGTGACAGGCAGAACAGTGTTATCACCTGCCATGATTAGGAAAGGATGTAGAAAAGAGGAAACATTGTGAGAAAAGACTAAAAACTGAACTAAAACCAACTGATCGATCATAAAGGTGTGACAGAATTTTAGTCTGGACAACAAAGGTAGGATTCAGTTCCTGCTTAGGACACGGAATTCAAGGGATCTGCCAGGGTGACTGTGTGTGAGGCCCTGTTACAGTCAGTGTCAGTCTGAGCCTTGGAGCCCAGAGGGCAGGTCAGCTGGCCAAAGGTAGGTCAATACTTTAGGACGAGCTTCAATATTCCTGGGGGTCAACAAATTGCCTTGACTAGAGCTTCACTGTCTGCTGCAGGTGCTTAGACAGCAGCCCCATGGAGACAGCTCCCTATGGGTGCTTGCCACCAAACCTGGTAATCCAGACGTTGTCAGCACTGAGGGAATACTGGGACACAGACCACTGCTACCCCAGAAAGAGGGAAAGAGAAAGAGAGAAGAGAAAGGAGGAAATGGACACAAAAGAGCAGAATCAATAAGGGACAATGTTTACTTTTAAAGTTTTATGTAGCCTGAGTGAGAATTTTTTGAGTCCTAGATGGACTTCTTTGAAAGGTAGCTTTTGTTTGTTTGTTGTGTTGTTTTGTTTTGTTTATCTATCTATTAGATTTAAAACAGAGATACTGTTTTCTCATCACAGCATGACCCAGCACTGGCCAGGTGAGAGAAATTTTGACCACAGTTTAGCAAAGCACATTGTATGCAGCTTAGAGACTGTCTCTCCTAAAGCCAGAAAATAATTCACACATCAGAATGCATCTAAAGACTTAACTTGTTTTTAACCATAATCAGAGAAAATTACTGATTTATATACTGCCAGGGAATTGTAAGTCTCTTTCCCACACTCACTGACTTTACAGCACTTGATTTTTTAGCATTTAACATTAAAATGTAATTGTTATGATCTTTATTTTTGGATGTGCTCTAGAGCCGCTTAATTCTCTGCCATATCTGGAATGACATTTGCCATGGATGTCAGCCAATAAGTTTGCAAAAGTTTTTCTGGTTCCCTGGAAACCTTCCTTAACATCCCACCCTGCCCGAAGTTTAGACAATGACACATCTCAGCGTCACATACCTCCCATGCCTCGGTTCTGAAAGGATTTTTCCCCTTTGCATATGAAGAAGAGCTGACATAGCCTAGACTGGCTTTTGAGACATTCTTGGAATAGTCAAGATGCTCCGTGTTTAAGAGAAATATTTATTTTGCAGTTCACAGCCAAGGGCAGCTGGCCTGGCTCAGAACTGGCTCTGGCTGATGGAGGCTGCTCTCTGCCTGCCAGCAGATACGTGACCGACCAGAGGTGTAAACCTGAGAACTGGAAGACTTTGCTACCAGTTAATAAAAAACCACGAGCTTATATAGATAACACAAAGTGAACAGTGTTTGGCCTGCAATTTTTAGGAGGATTTACCTTTGCCCAAGCCTTAAACCATTTAGAGAGCCACCGAAATGCAGATCTGGGCCCCAGTCCAGTGCACCCTGGGAACAGAAGAAGAGACACACATACCAGTGTCATTGAGTACCAGACTCCAAACTAAGAGACCCAAGCAGTGGATAAGCAGCTCCTGTGGCAACACTTCCAAAGGGAGAACATCAAACGAAATTAAAATCAATATGCAAGTTGGTTTACTGTAGAAAAAAAAATAATAACTGCTCCTTAATAATATTCTTCAGGCTTCTTCTCCATGTAGTGAAGTCCTCCAGTGCTTCCTCTGACTGTCAGAGAGATTTCCAGCAGATTTCCCAATTTCCAGGCTTTTTGCACTGTTTGTGGAGCAGCTGTTTCTTCCAAAATAAGCAGGACTTGCTCCTGCTGGTGCTATCCCTTTTACACATAAAATAACACAGGTAGAACAATAACAACCAGATGTGAAATATGATATATCATAATCTATAACAGCAACATCTCTCTCCAGCCCAGGAGGGTTATTTCATTCATCAGGTTTAACGAGTGTTCAAGCAGTTTATGACACATACTGATTCACACAATCTAAATGCAGCTATGTCATTATATCAGATAAATCTTTCTAAGCAAGGATCTATCCTTTCACACCAAAAAAAAAAAAAGTTATATCTATGCTACACCAAGGGCTCATGTTTTGGCAAATTAATTCAGTTGGGATTTAGGCTGGTGGTTTTAAATACAATTATTCTACACTAACAGTGAGTTTAGGGCTACCTAATATTAGTTCTGCTCCTGTGCTGGGTCAGTAGGAAGGTTCTGAGAACATGCAAAGAGTAACTAGCTCCCATGAGAACCCTGGCAGACAGGCTGGTATTGGGAGTGTCCTGTTAACAGTGTGATTTTATTCCCAGTTCGTGAAATCTGCAAATCCTACTTAGTAATAAAGCCTACACAGATTGCAAATAAAGAGAAAAGAGAAAATGAATCCTGAATTAACAATACAGTGGTTTCCAGCCAGGGGTCAAGGTCAAAGAGCACACTGATAGTGAAATCAGCAGCCGTTATTTCCATGTGCCTGTCTCTTGTCCCCAGCCATACCTTATGCTGAAAGAGACATGTATACATCACGAGCAGACTGCTGAGAGCTTCTGGCAGTGCTCCAAATGTGGGCTATAAGGAGCAAATGACAGTTGGGAATTGGCAAATTTCTGGATTTCTTCTAAGTTTTTGAAATACGGATGGATTTTCCAGAGGGTGAGGCAGTTACCAGTAAAATATTTCCCTGCCGTCAGAATTAGCAATCTGAAATAATTCAAGGAGGGCAGTACTGGTCTGCAAAATCCTAGTTAGAAGAATTCTCAAAACAGGAAAACTAGGCAGAGTACGGATTATGGTCACTTTATTAACAGTATAGAACAACACACATATGTTTATTTTGAAAGGTTATCATTAGTGCCAACCATAATAAAATGCCTGAAGCTAAACATGTAAACTCGTAAAGGTATGGAATCCATTGAACCCACATATTTAGCAATGAGCAATGGATTATTTGGTAGAGTTTGCCTTGATACAGCCATATGCACCAGTAGCATCCTTGATTTGATAACATAATATTCTGTTATCAATATTAATATACTGTTTTTGGAAGTCTTGAGGTTAGAAAGAGGGGATGTAAATTCAAACTGGATTGATAGCTTCAGAATAAATTACCTATTTTAACTTTGATGAGTTACTTAGATTTATAAACCGAACTTGGGCACTCTAATACCTAAAAAGAGCACAGTTGCAAGTCAGACACCTTAAGGAATGGCATTGATAAGGTAAACTGAACTCACAAAGTGTCATAAGGGTAGGGGCTAAAAAAACCCACTTTCTTATGAAGCTCTCCTATGGAAAGGACTATGATGGCAGACTTTAAGGTCAAGTCTACCAGATTTTACAAAATGTGACATTTCAGGGGCAATATTACTGCTGCAGACCCATGGGCTCATTCCATGGTGCCCACAGTGTTCATGGGCTGTATGAGTCTTCTCACCAGGTCTAGCATTGGGTACATTCTTGTGCTGAAGCTTTCCCACACTTACAAAATCCCTGGATAGCTGTTTGAAATATGCCCAGTTATTCTCCTCCCTACAACGGAAGAGCCTTGTGTGCAGCAGGTAATGCTGTGAAGCCTTCAGACAGCTGAGGGATGTGAACTTGCAACTCCTCCATCCCAGCAGGAGGTTTCATCTGTAAATCAAGACCACCTTTAGGCACGTGGCCTTTCCAGGGTAGGCTCTGAAGGTGAGAATCGGCACAGAGCACCTCATGTGTGACCACCAGCAGGAACACAGGTGGCTGCACAGGCTTGGTGGTTGTGTGTCTCTGAATGCAGGGATGTTTAGGGAAATCTCCAAGGAGAACCTGACTCCAGCCTTAGGGCACTGTCAGATTTAGCCAAGGAAAGTTGGTGGCTGAAGGCTGGGCAGGTAGACTTTGAGCTTTGTCTTCGGAATTGCTTTTTTATCTCTTCGTGCCCTGCCCGTAGGAAGGAGATAACAGTTTTTCTTCAGCTGGCGATAAAGTGGCAGGGAAAATTAAAAAAAAAAAAGAAAAAAAAAGGAAGAAAGAGAAAGGGAGACATCTATATAAAGCTAGACAGAGATGCATTACCTCAACAGCACCAGAATCTGAGGCTGAAAAACAGAAAATTGTGCTCGTCCTGGAATTAATAACTTTTAGAAGAGTGAGTTGGAAGCCCAAAGGTAGACTCCAAATTAAAACCATATCTGTTCTCTGTTTGGGGGAAAACTGGTGAAAGACACAAAGCTGGTGGGAGTAGGACTGAAGCACAGAGAGACTGAAGGACCAGTCACTGAACACACATGTCTGAAGATGGGCAGGTGAAGATGCCCAGTTATGCAGCCCTGGCATAGTTTTCTATAAAATGACTGCAGAAGCCATACAATAAGAAAGGCAAGGGATGCACCAAATGGAAGTGAGCTTCTATGTTTCCCTGGAAGCTGCCACCAACCCAACCTGAGAAGCTGCAGGAATGAAGAAAAGATGGAGCTGGACTGAGCCTAGAGAAGATAGTACCTGGAAGTAAAGTCATAAAGAAGAAGAGGACTAGAGCAATGAGGTGACTTGTGCCAGAGCTGAGGACTCTACAGCAGCACTTTAATCACTGCCCTCCCCTCAACACCTGGACTCAAGCACACGTAGGAGCAAAGGCAGAGTCTCAAAAGTTGAGGGCTCAGTGAAAAAAATTTGGATTTTAATAAGGAATCATTTCTTCACACACCAGCAATAATTTGCCTAATTTCAGCTCCTTGTAAAAGCAATCACACTGTCTGTGGGGACAGGGAGGCAGCGGGTGAGTGCCGGGCTCCCAGCACGGAGCAAACAGGCTTGTGCAGCGTTCTCACCACAGAGGCTGTGCTAATGTGAGTATGCTCGGGGCACGCCTGGTATTTTTGGAAGCCTGAGCAGATTCAAATAGCTGAGCACTGATGTATCTGGGATCAGGAGCCCAGGTCAGAGAGGATTAAGAGGCAGGACTCGTGGTAGCGTCACTGCTTCCAGCTCTCCTGCAGCATCCGGGACCCTTCATCACAAACTGTGCCCGCTCCTTCTCACAGCCAGACCAGCTCACTCTCGTGGTCAGTAGGGTAGGACACGGGTCTTCACAGATTTACCCAAAGGTATAAATGTTTCACACTGCCTTTGGTCACTCTGCAAAGCAAAGCACTTTTAAAATTGTTAGAGTTGATCGGCCTGGAAGGAGGATGCAGGTACTGGTCCTGCTGGAAAAACATCACCTTGGAGATGGTATTGTGTTTATTTTTTCTTGCAATCTTTGCCACAGCTGGGGAAAAAAAAAAAACAGTCAAACAAACCAAAACTCCACCACTTTCTGTTTAAGTTGCTGTAAAATTCCAGTCCCTGTGTGCTTTGATAGGAGATAGCCTAATCCTCTTCTTGCTTGAGTGGTCTCTCCAATTTCTGCTGTAGAGCTGACAAGTCCCTTTGGGTTTATGGTGAGGGATTTTTTTTTTTAGTCCTTTTTTTTTTCTTCTTTTGCTCTACTGATTTTACCTCAGGGGAAATCACTGAGAATTATTTTTTTTTTACAAGCAATAGCTTCTTATTTATTTAGCTAAGCTATCTAATTCCATTAAAGATAGCTGCTTTGAGGGTCTTTTTAAAGATTCCTCCTTTTGCTCTGGATTTTTGAGATTTTACAGCATCTTTTTACCACACTAGTTGGCTTGGATAGTTAGGTTTACATTACGTTTGCCTAACAAGCAGGAAAATATATTTAAACCCCTCACAGAGAGCAGTTACAGGGTGTGTTCCACTCCAGTGGGATTCATGTCCAGTGTGCTGGGACAGAGTGAAGGAGAGGCAGAAGAGAACAGGTTACACTGCCTCTGCACTAACCCATGTCTCCAGACTGTGTGTGCCTGCAAAAGAGCAGATTACAAATGCAGAAGATAAATAACTGAAGGAGTTTAATAACTTTTCCTGTAATGGATGTGCTGAAATTTTCACCTAAATCAAGACAGTATCTTCCTATAGCCCTTCTTGGTGTCGCATCCCAGAGTGGAGGACATCATAGCACAGGAACAGCTGGACAAGGAGTTGCAGGCTGAATTATGCCAAAGGGCAGGAATGCAATGTTCCTCCAAATACCACTTCAGCTGTTCAGTTTTGTTTTCTCTTGACAAACATGGAATAAACTAATTACATTATATTGCAGATAGCTGTGGATGGAAGTGAAATAGAACCCCTTATCTCTGGGAAAGCCCTCGGATGTGGCTGTAGTTGTACAAATACTTGCACTGCAAATACAATTGCACAGAAGAAGGGATGTAAGGAGAGCCACTGGCAAAGGGTGGAGCAGGGCACTCAGCAGACCCCACTCTGGTGTGTCTAGATTTCAGGGACAGGGAGAAATGTGTTGTGTCAGTGTTGGCAGTGAGGGGAAATACTCTGTAGGGTTGAATATCATCTTTATAACCCACAAGGCTTTTTAATTTGTACTAGTCTATGTTGTTTCTCTCTGCACTTGCCTTGTGAAACAGCATGATTGAATTCCTGGTCTGAAGAATTAATGAGCTAAATGCCTTGAATGAAGTGCAAGAGAAAGGAATTAAATTACCTTTTTTCTATACATGGGGAACAGAGAGATAGGCTGACTGGTAACCATTTTAATATTGGCTCAAGAAGGCAGGAGCAGAGGCAAGAACTGCATGAAAATCCCCTAAGTCCCAGGCCACTCTTTTCACCATGAAACCCACCTTCTCAAGGACAGAGTTACATTTGTAATGTGGCCACACATCATGCATCAAACCATTTTCTGTCTCCAGCCCACCCTCACTCCAGCAGATTTCCGGCTTTGATTTTCATGTCTATAAGGGCAGATTCCTCCACAAAAAAAATGGCACTTA
This sequence comes from Manacus vitellinus, assembly GCF_001715985.3. Classification (NCBI taxonomy): domain Eukaryota; kingdom Metazoa; phylum Chordata; class Aves; order Passeriformes; family Pipridae; genus Manacus; species Manacus vitellinus. The sequence goes on from NW_021940535.1 coordinate 47,102,021, forward strand.
CCAACCCTACATGCTCAGGAATTGCAGAAAATCAGAAAGACTCTAAAGAAACAGTAACTATTTTTTTACCAAGCTGATAAATGAGGGTAACAGGCTGGGAAATTCAGCCATATCAAAAATGAGGATGAGGTAGCTTACGCAGCAGAAAGCTCTTGGCTGATGCCAAAATGCTCTTTTAGTACCGGTTTGCATTTGACAGGAGAGTGAGGAACACAACAGCCTCTTCCCAGGGGGAAGGCAGGGCTCTGCTTTATTTATGAAGTCAGGAACCTGATGGGAGTATGTTAAGCTTTGTAGAGCAAAGGTCCTTATAGGCTCATAAATGATGGCAGGATTTGGGGGGTTACTGTGTAGGTATTGGGAGTTAACTCATCACAGTAAAGGGCTCCGTGTTTGGAGCCATACAAATCAGCTGGTGAAGGCTGCTCTGAGGGAATGTGTGTTGATGGGGTTTCTTCACCACTGCACTTGGAAGGATGCATCAAGATTCAATTCACTGAATATCAGTATGTATTAGTGCAAATAGCTCAGCAACCGCCAGGGGTAAATTAAGGAATGGGTTAGCTCCATTCAGAAAAGCATTGTGCACTCCACAGGGTTTAATTTAAATAGGAAGACCTTCTTGGGATCTTTTATAGAGGATAATGTGATCAAATTATGACTGGATTCTAAGGTAGCTAGGTGGTACTTCCGTTGCTTGGCTACTCTGTTTCCTTATCAATATAAAATATCCTTTAAAAGTGAGATGCAGTGTAATGATGCACATAGCAATACCTAATGTTACATACATGAAGACTTAAATAATTCCAGAATCTGTGTTGCTATAATTAGTGCATAACAACTCTTCATGTGTCACTATCCCAGTAAAGATACTTATCAGTAGAAATAAGGTACTAAAACACACAGTGCTGAGTCCTGCACCAAGGGCCAGGTGAGCACACACAAATACATCAGCAGGAAAAGCTGCACCTGCAGTAAGTGCATCCACGTGACAGAAATCCCAGACAGAAGGCAAGAGTCTGATATAAAAAGCATGGTATTTATTTTAAATTAATCTTCAAAGTGTAAGAATACAGCTGTGTCCTGGGGCTCTAATTTCAGATAAGGAAACAAAACTGTGCACTCCCTTTGACAGCTCTCTATCTCTTATCCAGCTCTTGCAAGTGGAAGAAATAAACTGCACCAAAATCCCTTTAACAACAGTGTAATTATATTTATCAAAGGGTTTATAATTGTAGCTACCCTGGCAGCTGTGTTTCTGCCATTTCACCCACTGAAACCCATTCCTTGTAGCTAACTCAGCACAAATCCTGTGTCTAGTCCTGGCCAGGGATGGTCCTACCTGGGTAAAGACTCTGCAGCCAGCCAGGCAGTTTTGTGGAAGAAGCTGGTGTTTGAGGAACTAAGTAAACTAAAGTATCTTCTGTACAGGATGATGCTTAAAAGAGATAAATATTCCAGTTGTGGATGGGTGTTTGTGAAATACACTCTGGGCTTGCCATGAGATCATAGCTTCAATGCAGGCATCATTAAGTGAAATTATATGGTCCCATGTAATGTAGCAGATCAGATTTCCATAATATTCTCCTCTTGACCATAAAACAAAGAAGTTCCACTGAAGAGACCCAAATCAGGCTTAGATCACCCCTGTGTTTGGCCCTACCTGAACATAAATTCAGAGGCCTGAAAAACAAAGGCTTTGCACAAAGATATTCAGAAAACTGCTGATTCCAGTGCTGTAAGAGTGATAAAGGCCATTCCAGTTTGCTTCAGTGTTATAGCTGCTAGGACAGGATCCATCCTCTTAGCCTAAGTAGGCAAAAACATCCAGAAAGATGCTTAAGGTCCATATACATGTGGATGTGTATGCCTGAATATTTATTTCTATGGAGAAAGAAACAACTTTCAGGTGTTCACTTCTGGTTGATCAGAAATCAGCCCAAAAGCAGAACAAGAAGGCTGGCAGGAAGGAATAGTAAAATAGCTCCAAAATACAACTCTGACAGAAAATTGACTTTTTAAAATTAATGGTCAAACTCTTCTGGTCTGATGTACCTGCTTCCTAAGGAAACATTCATCTTCATCAAAATAACTTAATGAAAGTCTCTTGGTTAACTATTTTTCGAAGCAGCTCAAGTCTCTACAGGAAAATAATTTGGGCCCTGTGTCACTGGCCCTTTGTGAAGCAGTAATAGGTGCATGTTCAGTGTTCATCCTTTCCTGTGCAAATATGCAGATGTACCTTTTTTGGACATGGGGCTTTCTTACAAGTAATTTTGAAAAAAAACATGTGCATTGTGTTGTAGGACAGAATCATTGGTCGATTAGTTGATTCCTAAGAGGTGAAAACTTTCACCCTGGACAGGAATCAGGCGGGTGGCCCCCAACATCTGGGGTTTGGGGCATTGCAGCTCTCCCAGAACATCCACACTTGGAGTTGTGGGGTCCCTGTGCCCCACTGAGGTGACCCATCACTCTGCTGCCCTGGGGGCTGTGTCTGCTTGACCTTGGCATGGGAGACACAACTATGAGGCAGAGCTCAGGGTTTGACTTCAGCTATAACCACTTGCAGAGGTGCTGAATTATGCACTCAGTCAGACAGTAGCCTCTCTCTGTGTCAATACACCAAAATTGTAGTTTAAATCATTGTTAAGCCTGGAATAAACCAAAGAGTTGAGGGGATTTGGAGGCCACATGCATTGTGTTTGCATGGCAGGGCTTTGGTAGTGGATGGGGGGACTAGAGGGGTGGCTTCTGTGAGAAGCTGCCAGAAGGTTCCCCCATGTCCAGTAGAGTCAATGCCAGCCAGCTCCAAGATGGACACACTGCTGGCCAAGGCCTAGCCCATCAAGAATTACAGTAACACCTCTGTGATAACATATTTAGGAAGGGAAAATCAAAAATCATTGTGCAGAGGTAACTGCGCTCAGAGAAGAGAGGAGTGAAAATATATGAAAGCAACAACTCTGCAGACACCAAGGACAGTGCAGGAGGAGGGGTAGGAGGTTCTTCAGGGCACCAAAGCTGAGGTTCCCCCGCAGCCCATGGTGAAGTCCATGGTGAGGCAGCTGTGCCCCTGCAGCCCAGGGGCATCCACGGGGCTGCAGAGATCCACTCACAGCCCACGGAGGAGACCCACACTGGAGCAGGGGGATTCCTGGAAAGAAAGCTGTGAAGCTGTGGGAAGCCCATTCTGGAGCAGGGTCCTGACAGAGACCTGTGGACTGTGGAGAGAGAAGCCCACGCTGGAGCAGGTTTTCCTGGTAGGACTTGTGACCCCATGGGGACCCAGGCTGGAGCAGGCTGTGCCTGAAGGACTTCGCTCTGTAGAAAGGGACCAATGCTGGAGCAGTTCATGAAGAACTGTAGCCCATGGGAAGGACACTGGAGAAGTTTGTGGAGGTCTCCCATGGGAGGGACCCCACACTGGAGCAGACAAAGGACTCCGACTCCTCTCCCTGAGTAGTGGCAGAAACAACCTGTGATGAATTGACTGCAACTCCCATTCCCTGTCTCCTGCACCGTTGGGAAGGAGAAGGTAGAGTCCAGAAAGGAGGGAGAGGTAGAGGGAAGGTGTTTTTAAGATTTGTTTTACTTCTCATTATCCTGCTCTGATTCTGTTAGTAATAAATTCAATTAATATCCCCAAGTCAAGTCTGTTTTGCCCATGACAGTAATTGGTGTGTGATCTCTCCCTGTCTTTATCTCCACTCATGAACTTTTCCTTATATTTTCTCTCCCTTGTCCATTTGTGGAGGGAGTGATAGAGCAGCTTTGGTACCTGGCATCCAGACAGGGTCAACCCACCACACCACATCTATTTTTAATTTTTTTAATTTTAAAAAAGGTAATCCAAAGGGATGGAGGAGCTCCCTTAGTTCCTTTGCCCTAAGAGAGGCACAAAAATTGTCCCCAAATAGGTAAGATCTTTATTTACTCATTCTTTAAGAAGTGCAAGAGATTTTCTGCATGGGCATTGGAGGGAGAGGGCTGGGAGCAGAGCTGGCCCATGACAGCCAAGGCCAACTAGTAGGCAGCAGAGGTTGCTGCAAAAGAGCAAGAAAGAACAGCAACAGCCTCATGGGCCTCCCCAGACATCTCTGGGCAATGTCTTGCACAGCTCTCAGGGGAAGTGGTTCTGCTTTCCTGCAGTTAAATTTGTTCTGTTTTTGCTATCGGTATTGTGGGATTTTAATAATAAACCCTCAGTGCTGACCATCATCTCTGCAGTGAGTGAAGGGAAGCAATAGCAGGTGCTCAGGTCAGCTTTCCCCTTTCTCTTCCTCCCTCCATCATCTCCAGCATCCACAACATGTCTTTCCCTGCCAGTGTATTTAACTTCACACCTACACAACTGCTTTCTGTGTAGGCATCAAACCCTTAAAATGACAATAGATGTTTTCTTTATCATCTTTTAAAAAACCCTTAATAAAAGCTGAGATTAAAAAATATATATTATAAATTGCTCTGCAGCACTAGACAAACAGCCTTCACGCTCCAAAGGTAAAAGCCTTATTTCAAGAAGGCAAGCATGCTGATGGCAAGACACAGACCACTATCAATTGCTGGTCCCATAAATCACATTTATTTTCCAAATAATAGGAAGATTCATTGTTTTCTGCCAAGCAGTGTCACCTGGTAATAGGAGCCAGTCAAAGCAACAGTAATTTTCACACCATAAAAACAGTATCAAGCCTGTTCACTGAGTAGGATGAATGCTATTGATCAGGAAAAAAAATATAAAAACAGGAGACAAAAAGAGAGAAATTAAGTAATGATGTATCGGGTGTGTAATGAAAGGTCTGTTAACATTTCCATTATTCAGCTTCCCTCCCTGGATAGCTCCTCTGAAACCTTTACAACCCCGCCAGGAAACCTTCTCCTGAAACCGGGGCTGCAAGGAGTTAATGGTGCGAGACTGACACTTTGAGAAGGGCAGTTCAAACTGTTGTACAAAAATGAAGGGAAAGGTCCTGCCCTGGCCTCTGTTTATTGACACAGTGAAAGCCCCAGAGCATTTCACTGAATTGAGTTTTTCTGCTGCAGAAAGACACAGGTCTAAAGGGACAGGGACTGCTGGAGAGCAGCGGTCAGGAGCAGGCACAGGGTTGTGGGAGAGGAGACACCTATGCCTGCCCTGAATCTGTCCCCTGTGTGAGGGGCTAGAAACTACAGCCCCACCTCACTGAGCCCACTGGTAGTCAAAATGAATAGCACAACAACAAAAGCTGAACATATAAATCCTTATCCTCAGCATTTACTCAAGCTTTTAAAAAGAAAAAAAGCCTCATCCACCACCACCCTAGCAGATCATGCACACCAGGTACTTCCAGACTGCCCAGCTGAGGGGCTGTTTGCTTGTGCAGCCTTGGCAAATCCATGGGCATTTCAGCAGGAAGCAAAGCAGCTGGCCGAAGGTCTCACCAGACCAGAGGTGCAGAGGGACCAAGACCAATTGATCTCCACTGATTCCATCAACCACATCCCATAGACATGATTTCATGCCCAGGGCTGCTGCAATGTCCTGAAGGGTCCTGTGTACTTTTGAATGAGCAGCAGCAACACAGACAGCAGGGATGGGAATAAAAAGCCTACCTTGAAAACTTCCATCTTTGTCAGGGCATCTGCCACTCTCTGGATTAAACTGAGAAGAATATGGCCAGTCTTTAACCTCTGACTTTTCAAATCACACCTTGATATTCTCAGTTCTCAGCAGCAATGGGCAATGGCATCATCACCCACTTCTAGTCAATGCCAGCAGAAGGTAATCCTAAAATAAAGGCTATCTCACAGACTTTCCCATCTGCCAAGACAGACAGTCTCACCCTGATGACTGGAATATCTGAGCAAGCTTAATCCTTGCTAATAAAAGAGCAATGACTTTTTTGGGTGGAAAATAGATTCTGAGGCAGCTTATTGTTAGAAACTTAAAAACAAACATTGCTAACTGACAGACCTAAACCTATCTGCTAAACTAACCTAGGAAAAACTTAGTAATCTCTGCATGAACCAGAGGTTGTTTCATAATTGGGCTGGTAGAAACACCTATAGCTCTCTACCTTTCTCAGCTGACACATCACAATAAAACATGATATGAGGTGACTCATTACCATCACGTTCTCTCACATTCATCTCATAATGCAACCTCAGACTTGCATTACACGAGTTGAATAACATTTTCCTAAGAATTCATGATAGAAAAATTGTGTGGTTCCAAGGGAAGTAATTTTGTTGATTAAAAAAAGGCCACCACCAAACCTGGATCCTGGTGAGAAAAAAGAGGCTCAGGTGCACCCAAAAAACTCCTCCCTGCACACCGCAGCAGGGCTGGAGCAGAGGCACAGTAGGCAGGGGTTACCCATCACCCAAGCCTGTGTCTGAACTGAGGGCAAAAACATATTGGGAAAAATTGTGGAGCTGGATCTGAACCAGAATGCAGAGCCAAACACACTCTGAGCTTTGACAACCTTCTAGGGGCTCGGATTGGTGGGCTAGTTTTGCCTTTGCCCTTTCAAGAATTACTGTTTGATGTCCTGCACCCTCCCATCTCTCTGGATCCTCCCATCACTGATGCTTCCTCATAATTAACTCCCCAGGCATTTAAGATTTCCCAAATGACGTCAATGACCCAAAAACCCTGTAAGTGAACACTTGCATGCAGCTGTCCCTGCCCAAAAGATGCTGAAGGGAATGGGGAAAGTCACAGCCCAGATTGTTACAGATGAGAAAAATCTTCTGCATATTGGACAAGGAGGGATTGGAAGTGGAAAAGCTGTTGCACTGGCATAGGCAGTGCTGTGGACACTGGGGAGCTTGGTGCCTTCACAAGGTTCTGGACTCGTCTCCCTGGTTGGCAGGGATCCTTCAGCCACTGCAGGGTTTCCATGAGAGCAGGCAGACTGGCAGTGGAAACACACCCCACAGCCTGGGTGCTGCCAGCCAAATGGAGGCACAGACAGCTAATCCTTGGAGGAGCAACGAGTGGTGGCAGGAGCTGTGCCTGAGTCAGGAGGTGCCCATCCCATCTGCTGCCAAGGAATGCCCTGTGACGCGATTTCGGCTGAGGGGGTGGGGAGGTGTGTGGGACCACGCTCTGGAGATGAGATATCATCACTGCCATGAGCTCATGTGTTTGCATTTCAGAGCCTGTGAGAGCCTGGTGAGACTGAGGGCATCAGAGCCAGGTCCCAGGTGTTGGTCTGCTCTTCCTGCATCCCGGGGTGTGCAGGGCCTGGTTCTCTTTCTGTCGATTGGGAATACAAGTGGGTAACATGCTTGTCTGGATGGTCATCACAGTTTATGAAGTTGCTGTTTAATAAGCTTTCCCAACTTGAGAGGGTGATCAAAGGTAGGAAGAGGCTTATCTGGGAGGAATGCTTCCATGTGCTGAACCTCTTGAGGCATAGAAGAGTTAACCAAAGGCTGGCATGAGTGAAAAGTGTAAAATCATGAGTGCCATGGAAAAGGTGAATGAGGATTTGGTATGCAGTGTCTCTTCCAATGCTGGGATGGAGGAGTGGAGGAACCCAAAGGAAGGTGTAAGAGAGAGTTTTAAAACACAGGGGCTATCTCATTACCCAGTGGAGTCACATAAGGAATGCCTTGTCAGAGGACAATGGGTATTGAGGAGCTTTCAATGGAAAAAAAATACTGAGCAACAGAAAAACCATTTCTGGATCCAGGAGCCTCTGACCCCCAGAGTGCCACAGGTGGGAAAACATTTGGTGAGGTACAACACGCTTAGCCTGTTCCTGTGCTTTCCCCTAGGCCTCCACCATTAGTCACTATCAAAGACAGGACAGTGGGCCAGGCAGCTGACAAATCATTTCCATGGGTACAAAGCCTGACTCACAGCAATGGGGAGGCTCTAGTGCCGGTACCTCCTCACCTCAAATCCCAAAGCAGTAAAACCCATGTTGTCACAACACTACCAGCAGGGCAGGTTATAGCTTGTGTTTGCTGCCAGGATCAAGTCAATCCACTTTGGTGAATATCCCTTCCAGGTGCCATGGGAAGCGTTTGCTAAGTGCTCCTCAACCTCTCCTTAGAGCTCCTTCCCTTCCTCAGCTCTCAGCACGAAGTCTATTAAATAGGCTTCACGCTATCTCTTGTTCTCAATGCAACCAGCACTGCTCAGCTTAACATATTAAACCATCCCAAAATGTCACACATTTGGACTCAAAAAATCAGGCAGAAACCCATATTTCATATATTTTACGTTATTACATTTTAGGGGTGTATGTGCACACTGGCTTCACCGTGATCTACCATCTTGCCATGTTGGTTTTCATCTTAAAAACCTGAAAGTAAGTTTTGTTTATTAAGTGAAAAGAAATTTTCTCAACTGCAACTCTCTAATATTGAAATTATGTAAAAATAACACCTGCCAGATAACACTTCATTAAATTGCAACCACTGGCAGTCTAAAGAACAAGCAAACAGCTCTGCATTGACAAAAGGATGAGCATTTCCCAAACAAGGCATGGAAAAAATGACATCTGCTGTTTCAGTAGAAAGGTGCATGTGCATGCCAATGGAAACAGACTGAGGAGATGCAATTAGACATCCAGACAGTGCAGTGAGGTCCCTCCTTGAAGACATCCTAGAAAATCTGTGATCACTTCCAGGCAGATATGGAGGCGTTTCCCTGAAATCGAAGCATTCAGGTTCATGAGCGCGTGTGTTTTGATCTTCCTCTCACTTCTTATTTTTGGGCTGGTTCTGCAGTGACAACATGAGACCTTCAGGAAGAGGCAGGAGTAAAGTCTGGGATACTTTACACTGTAGTTAAAGATGTGCCAAATGGCATGATCAGTCTCTGCTTGTCGTGATGAGAGCAGCAAAGTAACCCACGCCACGCTTGGAAATGTCATCTCATGTCAGCTCAGCCACTTCAGAAGTGCTTCTGCTGCTATCAGTGGTGAACAGCTGGTGGCTAAGAAGGCACCAACAAGATACTTAATAAAACTGACACTTTCCAACACCCCACCTAATCTTTTTTGGCTAGAAAAGCTTGTGGGAAGACAAAGTGTGATGACACAGGGCAGGTGAACCGATCATAGTTCCAAATATGAACGTTTATTGAGATTTGTATGTGGCTGTAAGTTCCCTCTCTTATTTCTCATCAGTGGAGAGGAAAATTGCCTTGCCTAGAGTTTTCAGTGCAACAGGTAGCAACTAGGGAAGTTTTGCAAATAGTGATAAAAAGTCTCTTAAGGCCAGATTCCAACTTGCTCATTGGAAAGAGGAGAATTAAATATACCTAATCGCGGGCAATCGTTCCACCCTCCCCCTCCCACCAGTATGTGAGTTACAGGGCAGCAGGGTGCTCCCCAGGCAAGGGAACGTGAGAGGGCACTAAAATGTGAGCTCAGTTTGGACACAAAGGACTGGGGCTGCACAAAAGGAAGATAACTGAGATCTGAAATGCAGGAAGGACTAACCTGTGCATCCCAGGAATACGCATTCCCGTGCGACTAACACACAAAACAAAGGAGGGGAAATGTAAATGAATAGATTCCTTTATGGGCAGAATAAAACAATGACATCTGATATAGTAACAAGCTAATCCCACCACTTGATAGGCACCAGTTTGATGGCACATGTCTAGGAACATTCCTGAAGAACAAGTGGGTATGAGTCATGTTTCAGATGTGGTTGGGAAAACAGGCAACTTTATGCTTCCCTAATGATCACTGCACATTTTCTGGATATCTGACTCTTCAAAAGAAACATCTTTTCAGTGTCTTATTTCAGAAGTATATACAAAGGCTCATGAGACGGTTTGAAATTTGGGGAAAAAGCAAGTTTCAGTAAAGAAAGGCAAGATGACAGAGGAAAACAGAGTTGTGTTACCTGCAGGAGTAGGATGTAGAGGTCTGCAGGCTGCCCACAAAGGTGGCACCAGCACAGAGCAGAGACTGGGCAAAAATTTGAAAAATACTTTTTTAGCATTTTGACACCTACACGCTCTGAGATCATTTATTTCAGGTCAAAGTCTTGCCAAACCTTAGTTCAAAGAGCAGACTGTGCACATCTCTAGAAGGTGTGGAAAAACAACTGAATTTAAACAGTTTTCACAGTGACAACTTCCAAGTGAGGAGCAAGAACATTTATCTGTCAGCATTTTGTTTGTTTGCAATTTTGTCCCCTCTATCTTAAGATAAAATTGCTTTCAGTGTATCCTTTTAATTATGCTGTTACTCAACTGTTCTCTATCCTAGTAAATTAATTTTCTCATGGGACACATTTTGGGTCTTCAAGCCCAGGTATCTGCTCTGTGAAGAATCATTTTGCAACACATTTTATAAATCACATCAGGTGATTTAAACTAGCTCTGTTTCTGTTCTCAGCTCTTCCACAGAAGCGTTGTGGGATGGGCAAGAATCTTTTCCCAACTTTCACAATACATTTATTCACAGCCACTCTGGGCCAGCATCATCTGTTATCAGCTGTGGTGTCTCACACCCACCTGCATTTTTTCCTGCCCCAACACATATTTAAGTAACCACCTCATCATGAAGCCTTCACCTTTGGAGATGGATGCACCAGGATGCAAGACCTCACATATGTGCCTGCTCATCCAGACATGGCACCACATCCAGGCTGTCCTGCAAGGAGCACAGCCACATGAGCACAGTGCTGCAGCCACGCTTCATGGTGTGCAGTTAACCAGTTACCCTTCAGCTAAAATCCAGAAATAATTAGGCTGAGAAGGAATGAATTAGACTTAATGGCCATGGGCCCACATCTCTTAATTTTTGGGCAAGCTGGGGCAGATTCCAGGTAGTTAGAGGAAAGATAAAGCCCGTGGTTCCCTCCTCTGGGGGCTCTGTGTTTCCCAGGAGTTTCTCCCAGTGGAAGGCGCCAGGCGTAGGAGGCCACCTTGCAAGCATGCCAGCAGCCTTCCAGTGGGATGAGGATGCCCTTGTTGAGACAGGTTTCCTAACTAATTTAGAGCCTGCCTGCAGGTCTCCTAATTAATGCTCTATCCACCTCCATCAAGCCTAACACAGGGATTGAGTCAAGAAGATATTTATGTACCAAACCTCAACCTGCTCTAACTCTTCAAGGCACATTCCTGATCTGGAGCCACTCTGTCCTATTACGTGAGGCTGCTCACAGCACAGGGACAGCCCCAGGGAGACCAGCCCTATGCTGCTGTCACCTCTCCCTTCCTACATCTCTCCTGCTTTTTCAAAGCAGTACCATGTTCCCAACGAATAAGGAGCAGTAACAGCTTAAAACTGGAATATGTATGGGGGGCATTTCTCCTAGAGCATGGGAAGCAACCTAACCAGGATACGGTTCACTGTTGTGCATTATTCAGGATGAATATTCCTTGCATGCCAAATGTGCAAGCTCTGCTTGAAGTATATGCTCCTCATAGTGATGTTTCCAGCCAGAAAGAACCCTCATTTTCCAGTATCAGCCATTTGACGCAGAGAATGTAACGAGCTGCTTGTGAATTTAACAAAAGGAATTACCTGGAATGCTTGTGGGCGTTGTGTGAATGTGGACTCTCCCCCTTGTGCTTACAGCCTAAACTTTAATGGAAATCATACACAGACAACTGATGCCAGCTGCAGTCTACAATACAGTGCAAGAGGACAAAGTATAAAGGCAGATTTTCTTTATTTTTAAATATTAGTAACACTGCACAAAAAAAGTGGTACTTAAGTGACAGAAAACTGGTACTCAGTCGTATTTGATAGTAACCGTAATTTACATCCCCTAACAGAGTTCACAAACTCTATGCTTGCAGAGGGTTACATGGGGTAATTGAAGCTAAACCATTCAGATACCAGAGACACCAGAATTTGTTATATCAAACCATGCTAAAATGCAGACTTGACTTTCTGTTTAGCTTCTCTCTTACACCATTATGTGCATTCCTACATCTTTTAAATGTTAGGACGAGTGAGTTTCTCCAGGAATTGTGGACTTTCAATATTGCCAGGTTTAAGGCTGTTACATCAACAACGTATTGGCAAGAGGAAGACGAAAGGAACAAAACAAAACCATAAGCTGCTAACTCCTACCTGGAGGTTAAAAAGAGGAGACAACATACTGACAAGAAACATGCAGGTAAATGCTAAAGGCAACAGAAGGGCTCTGTACACACTGAAAGGTTAAGAGAAGCAATGTGTCATGCACATGAGACAAGCACGGGAAGCAAGGAAGTCATCTTGCCAGAAAATACGTATTTATTTTAAATCTAAGACATCTTTTCAAGCTAAAAAAAAATTAGTCCTGCAATAAAACTGATGTAAAACATTTTCATACATAAAAGTATAAGTTCTTTGCAGAAACAACTGGATAAAATCTTATATGGATGCTGAAAAAATGTTTATTATCTAAAGCCTACTCAGCAGAAACAAAGAGCAGTTTTAAAGTAGCACTTGGATCATTTGTCTCTAGGTTCTGAAAATAAACTTTTAAAATAAGGAATGATTTCACTAAATTATTCATCAGGAGTCAACTAAGCTTAAAGAAATCAGTAGGAGTACATACAGGAGGCCATCCTTACACTACACTTCTTAAAATCAGAGGATATAACCTCAGGATACAGTCTAAAATGTAGGAACATTTTAATATCAGGGACAAAACTGCTCAGCCTGGGGGGGGGGGAAAACTAAACAAAACCCCAACCATAAAAATCTCTTATTAAGCTTGCATAAATTACCCTACAAGAGCTCATGTCTCAGTCCCATTCCCAATGACATGACTGAACAGGACTCCTCTTTTAACAGGCCTGATGTTGATGCCACCGACCAAACAAACAGGCATTTGCACAACCCTTTGTCTCCTACAAGACAAATAACAAACACTAGAACAGAGTCGTTTTAGTCCCAGGGAAGGAAGAGGCAAGAAATTCTGTAATGCCTTCCAATCTTCGAACATAAAACACTCCTAACCTCGACCAGCCTCGTCCGAATTCCCTAACCTGACTGGCAAGAAAGCCACTCCGTGAAACTAAAAGGAATAACATAGTGCAATTTTAGTACAGTTTTAAACATGAGTCACTTCCTTGCTAGCAGTGTGAACAATCAAAAAATATACACAAAAGAGGTGCGCTCAAAGGTAACATGAAGTTGTCATTATTATAAAGATATTGGCATAGCAGAGAAGTCCATTTTAGTAACTCCCTTTGGTTGACTTCTTCTTCTTCTGTTCCTCTCTCTGCTTCTGCTTCCTCCTCTTGCTGACTTCTTTGTATCCTGAGGAAACATGGCTTGTAAAACACTTTTCACAGCATTCATGGACTTTTCCCTCTAGCAAAAGCACATGTTCTCTGAATGGTTTAAGGAATATTAAAGAAAATGTCTGGCTTCCTAATGTATTGTTTTGGGGTTTTTTAAACTACCATTTCCACTATATCCCCCGTTCTACTATACCCCTTACATAGGATAGAAAGAAAACACTACCAATCTTTGAAGTTTGAAAAGATCTGGAGAACTTTCAAAATACTTCAAAGCCATTCAGGAAAAGCTTCAAAATTAGAGCACATGCAAAACTAGAATAATTTTTGAAACGGAAGCAATAAATAAGACTTATACAGCAGGAGCTATTTAAGTACTGGCATTTCCTGCTCACAGTAGTCAGAGTTACCACGACATTTGCATTTCCATTTTAAGACTAGGGAATACCAAGAATCCTGAGTAAATAAGAAGGTGCTCAGTGTTCACCAATATATATTTTCTATGCTGGTCATCAGCCTGCTCATGCTTAACTATGCACCACAGGTTATATTCTACTGCAGCTCCAATGGTGCATGAAAGCATTGAGTTCAAGCAACAATTATTTGCTACAGGTTCAGTAGGCACAAGCTTCCAGCCATGTGATCATCATTCCAATGGTTTATTCCCCCCACAATGATGTGTGAAAAACAGTTCTTGCTGTGCATCACACCTTTTCCTTCAAATTTGCAGTAAAATCCAACTTGCTGGCAGACTTGCACAGGCAGTGAACTGTGTGAACCACCACAATCTACCCAGGTGCATTCATAAATCTAAACTGAAAGCCAGTAAACATTTCCCTCAGACAGTCCTTCTGTGGTGCTTTCAGACAGCTGGAGGGATATTTTAGCTCAGTGGTGCTCTGCCACTGGGAATCAGCACAGTCCAGTGATCGGGGCCAGCACAGAGAGGATGAGCTGCTGCAAGCCAGCTGAGAGGCAGGGCTGGGAGTGAGAGGAATGACCCTGGAAGGGGACAGCTCTGCCAGTATGGAAATCTCTTTGTTCCCTCCATTTTGTCAGCAGGCAGGCAGAGATGGCCCTGAGGAAGCCGTGTCACCATTGCACCTGGTTCTCCATCAATTTAGTATCAAGAGCAAAATTAAGATGGGAAAAGGAAGTGGTGGGAGGCTGGAGGAGCACAAAGCCATGCTGTGGCTGCAGTTTGCTCCTCGTCAGAGCTCCTCCCAAGTGCAATTAGAGATGTGCCCACGGCAGATCTGCAGTTCTTCAGTTTAAGCTTAAGACTTGGGAAGAACCACGAGATAAGTTTTTAGGCTAAAACCATTTGAGATGTTATCAAAGGCTTATGCATTAGAGGAAATACACTCCCTTGTAGCAAAGGGAAACTGTTCTAGGTTATCACTCTAGCTCCTACACTGTATCAACAGCATGACTTCACCTTTTGCAATCGCCTGAGTCAAGAGGCAGGATATTTATTTAGAAATTCTGCCATGAGCGATCAGCCTGCACAAAGTTAGCGTGGAAACCAGTTTTCTTGTTTAAGGAAGAGAAAACTGGCAGTGCTTTGCAGAATTGCAGATGACGCTGGGTTTTCCCTGCACCCTGCCACCCCCTGAGGTACAATCCTGTCCCTGGGGACACTGTGTGAACATGCACTCACTTAGAATCCATCCAGGAAGTTTCCTTCCATGTCAGCCCCTCAGTCACCTATACATCACCAAAAATAGGATCCCTTGGCATTCAATTTACTGAGTAAGGCACCCATCCCAGAAGAGATCAAGCATCTCTCTGCTCTCCCACAGAGGTCAATGGAGGCAGAAGAGACATGCTGACTCCTGAGAATCAGTCATCCAGGGGGTGTTATTCAAAGGATTCTTCCCTTTACTGGAGGGAAAAACAGCGTCATATCAGCTGATCAGAACTAGTTCAAATAATAGCTATGAAACAATAACACAGATATTTGGGAAAGGGTCATTAAACTCTAGCAGGTTATTAGCGTCATAATTTTTGCATTTTTCATTCTCAAAACACTGTTGGTATTTCTAAAAGGCTTCCACATCCAGGCATGATTGCATTTGATGCTGTTATTTTATAACATAATACTTTTTTTTTTTTGCAACAGTCCATTTTCTTCAAATGTTTGAGATTTTGAAAGCAGTTCCTTTGAAAGCAACCCTTCCTTAAAAATACTGTGAGTCAATGTAAATTATGACTTGAAGTGAATGTCACATAATTCATTGTCTTATAAATGAAACAACTCAAAAGTTAATGTGGTATGAAGATATTTAAGTTTTTGACAACATGGTCTCCTACCAGCCTTCAGAATGATAAGGGTGAAAAGTGGAAATCTTTCAAGCTTTCTTTTATCACTGACACACAGAAACAGATTGGCCGAAGTAGAAGATAAGAAATACAGAGTATTCCTCAAGAGAAAAGTGCCAGGTCTTTTCTGTTTTGAGCCTGCTGTGATAAATAATTTCACTCTCTACCATTTCCTTTTCTACTCCCAGCTAAGAAGAAAGGATAGGTCAAACTTTGCCAGCCTGTAAGCTCCAGTGATGCTATGCTGGGTGATAACAGCCAAAAACCTGATCCAAACAAGTAAAGCAGCTCCTAACATAAATCAGAACTGCACACTAAAGATGTAACTCTTCGGTGCGTATTTCACTCAAATACTTCAACCAGCACTAATTAAAAGCATATTTAGCTGCCTTGGTTACAAGACTAGCCCCAAAGTCATGAAACAACAAAATCTGAATTAGAAAGCAGCAGCCCCACAACCATTTGATCACTTTGCAGTAAGCCTGTGTCCTGGCGAGTCACCAGCATCACAAAGTGTCCATAGAAACTTCCCATAGTGAGTGCCAGGCTGAACTGGCTTCAGCCAAACAGTCCTGATCTTGGAGAAGGGCTGTTCAAATTTCCACCCTTAGAAGCAATTGTTCGCCATCTCAACTCTAGAAATGCATCACAGGGTGGAAGGAGAACAGGTTTCTGAGAGCTTCCTCAAGCTGTGACGTTTGGAAAAAAGATTCACTCAAAAGCAGATAGATATCAGCCTAACTTGGTATTTCTTGCTTTTGTCAGCTGCCAGGAGCAGAGATGGATGGAGTAAGAATCCACACCATCTGGATTTACACCTAGTTTACTACCTGCAGAATTATTGTTTAAAACAAACAGTAACAGCTAACCCACTCTTTCCATTTCATCTCCTTCTCTTCTACTTCCAGAAGAACCATAAGGAGCACAGAAGCTACTGCAGCTTTCATAAAGGTGCTGAAAGCTGAAAACAACTTCCAACAACACTTAGGTGTAACCCCTCAACCCCTGCTCCGCAAGGACCAAAACAAATTGGGAAGCCACTCCGCTGTGTCCTAGATTGACTTTCCTTCTGGTTTTCTACCTCCCTGCCATCTGCACCTCCCAAAGTCACGAGTTTGTTCAGTCACTGACTGTGAAACTCATCACATTCTTGGGTGGCAACTGCAAGGGAGGCATGCACATCGGGCGGCCGATCCAAAGGCACAAGTGTCCTGGGGAAAACACTCCTACCCAACACACTTCTGGTATCCTACTTCTTCCTGCCCTGCCTGACATCTGCCTGCTCCACCAGAGAGCAGTCATGGGTCTGCTCCACCTTCCTTCCTTCTGCCAGCACAGAGGAGCACAGGAATTAGCAGAGGGAAACAAGGTGCTCAGTCACAACTCACAATTAACATGCAGTGTTGCTGCCTCTTGACCCACATCAGTCAGCAACAAAGGCCACGGCCTGATCTTTACAGAAGATCTGCAAAGGTGAAGACTTCGGAGGAATCTCATTCCACTTTCAGAGTGAAACATTGAGGTTGGGGGTGGGAGGGATTCACGCTTTCTGCTCAAGTCCCAGAGAATGTTTTCCAAGATCTACTAATTTTTTGCTAAGATTGTGGCCAGTCTTTTACCCTCCTTCAAACCATGGAAGCAGCAATGGCCCCAACACTCACACAGAGCTTTAACAAGGCAGCAAGGCACTTTCAAGGTGGGTTATGTAGTGCTCTTTCTAATTTTCTGCTCTTAGAAATGTCTCTCTAGTCAAAACAATAAATTGCAATTTCAAAGGCAGCTAGCTTACTTCTGAGCTGCAGCCACCCTCTGTTATTTCAGACTGACCACACTCACATATGCCATTATAAAAATTCACTCCAGATCACAGCTTCATTATAACTTCAGACACGTGACTCACTCTGCAATTACAGCTTTGCACCACACTTTCACATCCCCTCCTTTCAGCCTGAGCCACTGCCCAGCACACACCACAACCTGACCTACTAATTCCCTCACCGCATCTGCAGCTCCTGCCCGTGCCATGGAGCACTGTGGAGAGGGAGCCTGCCTTTACGTAATGACCTGAGGTGACAAAACATCCCACCCTGTCTAGGTATGCTGCTCCACTGTTTAATTATCTGCACTGTTAAATCCAAGGGGCGAGTTCTCCAGTTTCACTGGCCAACCCAGTGATGTAATCCCAACTTTGATGTTTCGGGGGACTGAAAAGCTCCAGCAACTTGCAGGGGCCTTCCTTCATGCTTGCTCACCATGCTGTTTGCATTACCAATTCTGCCTAGAATTGCCTCAAGAACATACCAAGCCAGATACAACCTGCTTGCCTAGTAATAATAGGTAGGTAATAGTATAGGTAATGCTATTACTGAGTAGATTTCCAAGGTTTTACTACCAAATGGCAATCAAAAGCTTGCAGGTCTATGCAGCCATGAAAGCCCTTCCACGTGCAACCCAGCTATCCTTGATGGGAAGCAAACGGGTAACGGGATGATTTTGTACCAGCAGCCAAAACACCATGCATGAAGGCAGCTCTGGGCTAAGCCAGGGAGCAACCAGCCAGTCTCCAAACCCACCAGCCAGCCTTCCCACCCCCCGCCCCAGAAGAGTACAGCTGTTCCCACTCACACACAGTTACAGCCAGGGGATGTGGAGCAAAGGGAGAGGGAACTCCCTCTCTGCACCGCCAGGATTCCTCACATATTAGATTTCCATAGAAAACAGTGGTTTTGCTTTCCTTTCTCTTTCCATTACATGCCCAAAACTAAGTATGTGATGGAATCATAAAGTAATTAGTTTGGACAACCAAGCACATTGCTGTTAGTAGTTAGTAAAGTGTAATTCAGGAAACCACATGTTGGTAAAAAGAACAGAGACTGAATTAAAGATGAAATAAAGTACAAATAGCTCAACTTTCCAGAAGAGGAATCCATGCCAGGAAAGGATCAAGATTAGTTAAGCTAGCTCTGTTAGAGTGGTTTCCTCTTCACAGATGCCAGCAGATAAAAATGCAGCAAAAATGAATAATTAATGTTGTAAGTTGTAGGTTAATGCAAGCTATTTCATTCAAAAGGAAGAGCAAACCTTGCAATATTATCTTCCAAGTAATGAGATTTCGTATCATGTATTTTTCAGTATTTTAACAATTAAACAATTTCAGTCATTCTTGCTGGATAAAGGTCAAAACTCTCAAAAATCCAGGGCAGTAGTTTTTTAGAGGAAGTTGCCACCACCTCCACCATTAATGGCTGCCACCCCCATGTCTCTGCTGGCATTAATGTCACTTGGACACAGCTCGGATCCCCCCGTCAGCCACGTATCACACGATCAGGGAGCACTTCACTTGCAGTATCTGAATTATTATTTTAAAAATTCCTTGTTTGGAGCTAGAAAACTGTTTGAGATATGCAGCGACTTCAGAGCACAAGAGGTGAAGTTTTATTCTAAATGGCCATTACAAAACTAGGAACAGCTTCCAGAGCAACTTCCACTAAAACACGAAGTGTTAGATGGAGAATCAAAATAAACTCTAATTTTTTATTAAATACCCACTGTGATGACTGGAATCCTGACTAAGGAGAGGATTCATCTCACCTCTGGATATTGGATGACAGCCTAAACGAGCTGGCCAGACTTTCCTCTTGGGCACTAGAGAGATGCCACTTCCAGAGGAATTCCCACACATTGTCAAAGTTAAACCTATCCCCTTCTCCTTCATTTAAATTTCCTACAGACTTACAAATCAAAACTCAAACAGTCCCATTCCTAGGGCTGGGAAAAAAAACCAAAAAACATTTCACTGCAGGTAAATCATTAATGACTGAGGGTTTGCTTGAGATGCTCCAACTGGGACAACGTCTAAAACTGCTGCATGGTCCTGCTGCCAAGGGCCCCACACCAGCGGTGGCAAAACTACCTGATTTGAGGTGGAACAGTGCCTGGTTTGAGGCCATTGGACTTAACAATTTTCCACTGAATTGAGAGGTCTCTGGACCAAGGCAGAAAAAGATGCTGTTCTCCCCCAAAGCTGGCCCGTGTAAGCACGGCAGCTGTCGCAGTGATCGATGAGAAGCCAAGCGGGAGCGAGTCAGTGGCCTCTGTAATTACAGAGCTGTGCTGGTGAAGCCTCCTTTCTGGGCAAGGCAGTCAGCAGAGGTGAACACCCATGAAGGACAAGGGCGTTACTGGCCAGGGCTCGTGCAAAAACTTCCCAAGGAGGGATTAAGACACTCACGTAGGTTTTTATGACTGACCCGACCAGTCCTTCAGCAGCCCTGTCCATCAGAGGAACAGCAGGCAAAATATTTAAATCAACAGTAAAATCTTAGTCTTACTTCAGTCAAGTTTTCCACCCTGAGTCTTTTATGGCAACTCACAATCTACTGGTAGAAGAGAGGATTTTGTGATTGCACTAATACTTCTGGAAATTAATTTTAATTGCAAACTTGTGCGTCTTGGAGCATAAATAAATTCACAGCAAAAAGTCCTAAGCAATCTTAAAAACTGCTCCAAAAATTGCATGGTGCATGTCAACCCCAGCTGCCCTTCAGAAATCATTGCAGAGTATTGCTATGATTGCAGAGACCCTCACGTCTCCAAAGGCACAGCCAAGGTTTTGTTTTGCCAGCTACAGACACAGGAGACCAAACCTGTAACCCTTGAGTGGGAGATTCAGGACACCAGCCCAGAGGTTACATTCAGGCCTCTGTAACTTTTTTTTTTTTTTAAGGAAAAGTTTCAACTTTGCCATCCTTAAAGACAAAACTTCCAGCAACTGATCAGGAAGACATTTATCTAAACGTTTCTACTTTTTCAACCTGTCATCCCACATGGCAGTTTTAGGTCTTCCATACAGAAGGCAGTGTTAGATTTAAAGGCTCATAAACACAGTGGAAGTTGGTGCAGCACTGGGAGTACATGAGTGCCTGTTTTGGGGGACAGTGCATATTCTTCATGTGCTGTGTTTACCCTGAGGAGCCTCATGTGCTCACACTTCCCAGCACTTTGCCTAATCCCACACTACTGAGAAGGGCCCTTGGATTGGGCATCCAAGCAGAAAGGCATCTTCATGTATCAGAAAAACCTGTCCTGGCAGTCCTGGATGATCTTTGACCACAGGTTCCAATTAAATCAAGTAGTTATGAGGAGTCTGTTGTCCAAGATAGCCTCTGGACTACATTGCCAAAACATTACAGACTGGAAATATATCAAAGGACTAATTACTTCCAAAAATAACCCGGACAATTGCCACGTTGCCACATTTGCCTGAACGGTCTTGGCCTTCTCTATTAAGATTTAGGTGCCTAAAATTGCAGCTTCCAGAAATAGTATCTAGTTGCTGAACTTCTCCTTGGACAAGGAAGCCAAGCACAATTTAAGTAAATGAATGTGCAAAGTACTGTGATGAGTTAACCTCTAAAAGGCCTTCACTTTTAACAACAAAGAGCAGAGGCACTTCAGCAGCACAATATTTGCCCTGGATCCTTAAGTATCCCAGGGCGTTAGTGAATCTAGGCTAAATGGAAGATCAGAGCTAAAGCAGGATGAAGGCACATAAGCTGCTGTTTATGATCTATCAAGGAGCTAACATTAAGTCAATACACAGCACCAACTTCTTGCTTGGCTTTTTGTTTTTGGCTTTTGACTAGCTGATGGATCGTCCTTTGCGTGTTCCTCCCCACCATGCTTGTGCACACCTGATAAATGAAAAGGGGCCTCGAAGCTGCTCATGACCCGGCTTCTATCCTGTTCTTCCACCTCGTCACTATTAAAATGAAAGGCATATCGAGGGGAACTGGCAGGCTTGTGAGACTTCTGCAGGCGAGTGTTGGCCGGCTGGGAAGGCAGCGCGTGTTGTCCTCTCCGTCGGCACTCCTCGGCAAAGGCTTCTTCATCTGCCTCCCCTGAAAAAAGCAAAAAGTGAAAGAGAAGTGAGTTGCACACAAAATGCCTAATTTTAGCCTGAAAAAAAAAGAACCCCTCGGAAATGGGCTGGACATTAGGGGTCACAAAACTAGTGTCTTGGCTGCAGTTAGTCACAGATAGCACCATGTATCTGCAGCTCAGGGAGGGTCTGGAGCAGAAAGCTCCATCAGTGGCCTCTCACTACACTGAAGCTACCCAAAAAATCCAGTAGATATGACAACCCAGGGGCCACTGTTCCTTTTTTCCCAAAAGACAGCATGAGGGAGCTGAGCACATGGCCCTGGACAATATTTCTGTCCTGTGCAGAGCATGTTATCCCACCTCACCTGGACTGTCTGCCTAGGGAGGGTTGGCCCTGTTCAAGGAAAAGTTAAAGGGAAAGGAGGGATAAATACCCAAGCTGACTACAGGGGTGGTAGGATACAAAGCCACTGTGGGTTCAGAGGGGCCAGATGTTGGACATCACAGCTGGAAGGATGGTGGAGATGTGTGAAGGACCACATGAAGATGAGAAATAATGTTGAAGTTGTGAGAGGTAAACACAGTCCAGAGGCAAGGCAGGCACACACAGCACAGGCCAATGAACACAATGGAAATAAAACCCAATGTTTGCACCAAGTGATATGAAAGATGAGGTAACTCCAGTCATACTCATGCTGTTTTGCAGATGACACTTTCCTTTGCTGCAGAAACCGTAACAGCACCAGTGCTGCAAAGTAGAGAAATCAGCTCCCGTAACACACATAAAACTCAGCAAAACCACACATTGAAAAGCAAACAGTAAGATACCAAAATGCCAACAAAAGACATTCAACTTGGAAAATAAGGGGCAAGGGAAAGGGAGAGGAAAAAAAAAAAAGGGGGGGGGGGAAGAGTGAGAACAAAGGTGTGTACTGCATTTGTTTCTTAAAGGCTTTTTAAAGTTTCATTAGTTCAATTACTTAAGTACTTTTAAGAGAGCTGATGAAATATGGCATCATTTTATTTGCATCAAAAGTGGTGTGTCACATTCTGGAAGTTTTTCCTGGGATGTGCCCGGCATCAGCTGCTCAGGGAGGGGTGTGTGCTCTCAGCTAATGCGTGTGCTCTTAGTTCATGGCTGGAAAATGCTTTGAAGATGGAAAAAGCACCACGGACGCAACACGGGACAGAGCAGGAATACCCACTTAGTGTGTGCACCAAACCACCGACACTCTCAAACACAACAGGTTCCATTGTCTTTACCTTGTAATCGTACAGGGGGAGAGGCTTCCAAGCGCATGAGGAAAAGGAGGCAAGGTATGTTTAAGAAGTCATTTCACAGTGCAGTGCGGGCACTCGAGGCCTTGCAGGAGAAGAGGACTCCAGGACGTGCCTCACATTCCCCTACTGTGTGTCTGAGCACCTGATGTGCTTGGGTATTATGCAGAGAACACTTCTTCCCAGGTGATTAAATGCCCATCCCCACCTCAGGACTACTGCTTTTGTGCCCTGGGGTCTCCCACACACTTCCAAAGCAAATAGGACAAAATCACAGATGACAAGACAAGGATCTCTGGATTTAGACTGCCTGCATCGTGCCAGTGTAAAACCCTGGGTGTGTGGTTCTCCTTGCAGTAGGAGAGGGCTGGCAAGATGGTGATTTTCCCCTCACATGTGGCACAGCATTTCAGTTACGAGAAGTGGAGGTCAAGGAAAAGCTCAGAGAACTCCAGACGCAGAATTGCCATCATTTTCCACAAGAGGCTACAGGATTTTACACACTGTACAAACAGCACTGAAGCATGTATCAGGCTGCTGATACCAGGTCTATGAAGATAAACCAATAAAATTCCAAGAGTAAGAAAGAAAAGCATAGGAAACCCAAGTACATCAGTTGCACATACAAAAACGAGTCAAGAGTATTCACAAATTATAGTGCACCAGAAAAAGGAGATCCCTCCCTTCCCACAGAAACACAAACTGCATGGCTCTCCTTTTGATGTGGAAGTCTTGATGTATGTTTAAAATTTATACTGGCAAACAGATGCAGGAATGGGAAACGTGCTGAGGCCATTCTTGAAGCTCTGTGTGCGTGCATCTCAGAGACACGCCAGTCAGACACACTAACACAACTCCTCAGTACTGGACACAGGGAACCAGAATGCCTTTGGAATCATAGAACATTTCAGTTGAAAGGGACCTTTAGAGCTCATCTCCCCCAGAGTCCAAACTCCCTATTGAGTCCAATCCCCCTGCAAGTGAGCAGGGACATCTTCAACTAGATCGGGTTGCTCAGAGCCCTGTACAACCTAACCTTGAATGTTTCCAGGGATGAGGCATCTACCAACTCCCTGGGCATCCTGTGCCAGTGTTCATCACCCTCACTGTAAAACGATTCTTCTTTGTATGTAAATTGACCCTCCTTCACTTTAAATCCATTACCCCTTGTCCTGTCACTACAAGCTCTACTAAAAGGTCTGTCTCCATCTTTCTTATAAGCTCCCTTCAAGTATCAAAACGATTAAATCCATCTTGATCACCCAATGGAGTCATTCAGTTTTCCATCTCCCCAAGGCAAAGATGAGTTTTAGTTACAAAAAGACCCCAAAAAATTGTCCAAACTTTTTCCCCTTTATGAGTTGTGGGACAGCAGGATGGCACCACAAATTAAATGGTGCAACAGCATGTCAGCTGAGGTTCAAATACTGAACTGACTCCAGTGCTGTGCACAGCATAAGCCATCAGATCATCTACCTTTAGCACTCCTGGCACAGCAAAAAACTAAAGTGTAACTTGCATCAGGTGGTCTCCCTTGTTCTACATATTTAAACATATATGAAACAGCTGTACCACTGGAAACAGGAAACTTGACATTTACTCTGAGAGTTCAGCCCCACAGCATCACCACTAAAAAGTGTTTAAACATTGCTAGAGCTTTGTCAGTGGTGATACTTGTCCTAGAAATGGCTTTTAGGAAGACAGCTGGTATGGAGGAGGAGGGCATACCTGAATTCAGAGCTGGAATATCCACCCAAGAAGCACCTTTCAGGCGTGCTCAGGCTTTAAACAGCCCTCAGTTCCCCCAACACCTCCTTCTTGCCGTCTCCTGTGCCTCCAAGCCAGCACACTCACGTGAGAGCCTGGGCAGACACGCTGTGACCCCAAGCAGGGACTGACCCAGGTTAAAAATAACACTCTTTTTGCAAGCCTATGTTTAACCCAGCTCAGTGCCTGGAGCCAGCTCATCCTGCAGCCACCCCAGCTGGGGCAGAGAAGGGGGCAATTATCAGGGGCAGCTGGAATCAACGTCCAGGCATTAAGCAAAAGATCTTATTCCCCTAACGCAAACAATAATTAAAAACCTTGCAGCTATTTCACTTGCAAAACCAGCTGGGAGAAGTTACATTTCTAAGGGTTAATTCTGAAAATGAAGGATTCAGCATTACCAGTAACATTTAAAAACAATAATTACACTTTGGTTTTCTGGTGCACCAAATGAACAGCAACTTCTGAGGAAAAAGAAATGAACCACGAGCTGTGGCATCCTAAAAAGCTGCATTAGGACTAAAAGCTGCCTTCTGCTACAAGCAAGAAGGGCTGGAAAATAATTTCTCATACCAAAGGTGCTGCACGGAAAGGGGAAAACAGGGATCCTTCGAGTTGTAGCTAACCAGTAGAGGGCAATATTGCCTATCGCGAGGGTATCGTTATCAGAACAGCCGCTGCCAACCTGTATTTATGTGGTAATACAGCGATTTTACATGTCTAACACAAACTGGGAGTGCAATTCTTGGACTAGGTGGGCGCTCTGGGGGAGCTGCCAGCTACACCAATACATGCTCCCGGGAAATGGAGATAACACACAGGAGCAAAAACACTAAGGCAGAGATATCCCAGGTGAGGTGGGACAGGTAAGTCATGGAGCACTACACACGGAAGCAGCCCTGCACGGGGCCAGCATTATTATTTTTGTTTTACTTTTGAGTAACATCCTTGCATGTCCTCGAATTGAACTGAAATCCTACCAGGAATCAGCAGTAATTAATGGCAAGACAGTAATGGCAGGAATATGCAAAACAACCCAGGGTAAACATCCTGAGGATACTGAAACACTGATTTGCATTTGCCAGGTCACTTCCCGAGCAGGAGGGAGTGGAGCCTTCGTGGTTCCCGCACGGCAGCCCTCCTGCTCACATGCTCTGTTCTTACACACCTCACCCAAGAAATATATATATATAATCAGGGTTTTCCCCTGTATTGGGAAAGAAGTAGGCACACCAGAGTTTGCTCATCTGAAGGAAGACTTCCCGAGGCCACAAACACCACATCTCCTGTAACCAGCACCAGGAGATGCAACTGGGGAGGGACATTCGGGTTTGTCTGATGACGGGACAGCTCCGAGCCAAGCTCCAGCCACACAGTTGTGCAAAGTCGGCCTGCAGGAAACTTACTCCATTCTAACCTTTCTTGAATGATGGCAAGCAACGTGTCTAATACTTCAAGGCTTTAAAGTTAAGGGGCAGTGTAAGCTCTCTCTGAGCTGTTCTCGATGTGGACTGACAACATAGAGTGCAGAAGGGAAGAAAAAAAAAAAAGCTTTTCTTGACTTTTTCCCCCCCTTCTATTACAAAGGCTTGGAATTTACCCTGTGCCTATGGAGGGCACTGGAGTTTCTGATGACTCAACTACATCTGCTGCTGCCGTGGAGAGCTGAGCTGTGATGGAAGGAGAAATCAAAAGTGAAAGAAAAAAAAAACCCATTTAAATACATTTATCTGAAGTTGATCACACTACAAATTTTGTAACCTGTTGATAAGGTTTATCTACTGATAAACTTTTCCACTGTTACAGCAGTTCTGGTACCTTAGCAGAAGATAGCAGGGCTCTTCTGAGACTAAAGTCCGACATTTGCTGGGAAATCTCATGTTTTACAGGAACTCATTGGATCTGAGAACTCATCTTACAGACCTGTCTACAGGCCTGGATTATCCTGTGCTGAAAAAATCCTGGAGATTAACTGGATCTTTTGTTTCTTCTCTTAAAAGCTCCATACCTAATGTATTATAGCACAGAGAAAATATCAGGAGATCAAGTAACTCTACTAAAAACACAGAAGTAATGGTCTAATTTGGGGGACCACACTCGAAAGCTGTTTTCAGAAAGCTGCCAAATCATCAGCTCTTTCAAATTTCTGTTGGAAATGAGTGATGCTCATTATAAAACACCAAGCCCAGGGTATTTTCCTAAACCACATGTGCACACAAACCCCCCTAATCCCTCCTGAAACTGTAGGCAACATGCTCAGCCAAGAAAATACTCCCTCACCATTACTGGAGGCTATGTTGAGCAAGTTTTTCTGATTAATTGTTCTTAAACTTGTTTCTAAATGCCAGGAAACACAAATGCTGTGACGCTTAACAGCAGGAGCTATAAAACCCTCTTTCAGCCTGTGCTCTCTTGGGTTTGCCAGGCTCGAGAGTAACCAAAATTTGCATCAAGTCCTCTTTGGAAAATATCTCTGGGTTTGACAGTGACAGCCTTTAAAAATCTCTCTCTTGCTATTTGATGTGATGCTTACAAGAAAAAGCAGCCATTTTAAAATCCTCTGATTAAAAAAAAATGCACATAGTTTTGAAAGCTGAAAGAGCCTGAAATCACTCAGAAACTATCCAGGGAATGCCAGAGCAGCTGCCCCATCTGCACCATCACTTCTAGGGCAGAGCTTTTGTAAACTATAAAGGGAGTTTATTTCAGCAGTGATGTTTATCAGCTAAAGCATAGGACAAAGGACGAGGTTTTGAGTTGGCTCACAGAAATCAGTGGCTTTCACCAATTATTGGCAATCATTTTCCTTCCAGAGCAACTGCACATTCCTCAATGATACAGAGAGCATAAGGAGATTCAGGGTTTCTCAGTGTCTGTCTGACACTTCCTTCCTGCAAAATTCAAGGAAATATTTAGCTGAAGTGGTGCACCCAGAGTACTCAGCTGGTTAGAAACTGAAGAGGCTGGCAGCTCTCGATCTGTACCCTCTGCAGAAACCTGCTGCCATGTCCCACCTCCTCCTCTCCCCGTCTCCCATCCTGTGCTGGTTACAACAGCTCAGCTCTGCCAGCACGAACAGCACTGCAACTCAGACATGCATTATGTCTCCCTGCTCTAACCCAAAAACTCATATTGGTTTTGGGGGGATTTGGGCTGGGCTTTCCCAGGGCAGGACCAGCACTACTATCTCCCCTGATGTGGGAGGTGGGCCTTTCCTGCAAGGAGGGGGAAAAAAAAAAATCCAGAAGTGGTAGGAAACAGTAGGGGAGATGGTGGCAAAGTCCTGGGAAAAAACAAGGGTGTGGGATTTGGGAAAAAGGACAGATTGATGGGGCGCCTCTTGCAGTGCTATTTCTGTCCCGGGAGGGCATGGCTGCAGTACGTCCAGTGTCCGGGAAAGGGCAGGGCTCAATGCTTTCTGCTCAACACACATAGCAAACCTCTGCCCTTCTGGCTTTAAAAACTGGCAATGGGACTTGCTCCTTTTATTTTTGCCCTCGTATTCAGCTGCTCCAGTGCCAGCTCACACTGTTCCTGCCCAGCCATACCCGTGTGGCACAGACCCAGGGCAAGGAGAGCCCCATGCTGGGTTCGCTCACCCTCCCTGCCCCGCAGCAGCTCCCTTAGAAAGCTCAACCTTTTGAATTTTGTTTTTCTTTTTTATCCATCTGGATTTTACTTGCCACCCCCGTACACGCCCGAGAACCCCACTGTATCCCGCGTTCAGCCCAGCGTGTACCAACATGAATCCTGCATTCCTGGCACATCCCAGGCTACCTCAACACAACATTTCAACACAAAGATGCCCCAATCTGCAATGAATTGGGAAAATTAAAGGAGTTTTTAGCACATGCTAAATACAACAGTCCTGCAAAGGGGTACTTTGACAGGAAATGTGGTTGTGCTCAGTGGCTCCTGGGGATCAATGGCTACAGCCACTCCTGTCCAACCAAGGTCAGGTGGCACCGATCTCTGGAGCATGGCATAGAAAGGGGAGCTGCTGGGAGAGACTGGAGTTACCTCATTGCTGCCAAAACTTACTCATCAGAAGATCTTTTAAAGCTAAAGGAATGGTCCTACATTATCTCTGAGGCCAGAGAGGAGGACAGGCTGAGCACATCCTGCCTATTACAGTATTTTGCTTCTGTGGAAGCACATCAGGGCATCCATATAGATTAGACTAATTGCTCTCATCTTAAAGATCTGGGATGTAGGAAATGGCAGGAGGTAATACGAATCCCCACGTTTCCAGCAAGCAGAGAGATGACCCCATTTGCATGCTGACGCTCAAAGTGAATTTAATTAATTTTATAAGGCTTTATCACACAGGGGTGTTTTACTCGTTTCTGCAACAATTTTGAAAGGAAATAAAGAACAAGGAATAAGCTTCACAGCTTGACACATATAAATACAAATTATGAAGATTTCAAGCTCAGAGTTTAAACAAATGGACCTGATTTTTAAACAGCAATTGAGATTACTTAAAAGATGATGCTTTCTGCACTTTTCAGGGTCATGTCAGAGGTCTACCCCAGTTTCCTGCAAGTCTCATTGTACACCACTACATTGCAGACCCCCTTAAAAACCTGCACCAGGGGCTCCTACTCTCAGGGTTTCTCTCCCCAACAAACGCCTTTCACAACATGTAGCTGAGATGGAGCTCAGACCACTGTACCTGCCTCTTACATGGCCCCTCTTCCTCCAGAATTGGTATAATTGACATGAAAATTCTTGATTTGGTTTGATATTTACAAGGGCAGATAGTGACAGGAGAAGGGGGAATGGCTTCAAACTGAAGGAGGGCAGGTTTAGATTAAATATTAGGAAGAAATACTTTACTGTGAGGGTGGTGAGGCACTGGAACAGGTTGCCTAGAGAAGATGTGGATGTCCCATCCCTGGGAGTGTTCAAGGCTGGGTGGGACTTTGAGCAACCTGCTCTAGTGGAGGTGTCCCTGCCCATGGCAGTGGGTTGGAACTGGATGGTCTTTAAGGTCCCTTCCAACCCAAACCATCCTATGATTACATGAAACAGAGCCTTTTTTTTTCATCTCAATTATATTTCAACCTCAGACAGAAATCCCCGTGCATTTCGTCTCTACCATGAAGAAGCTACGCAGATCAAGTTTCACTTTGAAATTGTATTTGAAGTGCAAACCAAAATCCTACTGAGGGGAAAAAAAAAAGAACTGGCCCTTATAATGAAACTTAATACTCACTACTGGAGGAAAAAATGAATAAACAAAAATTTCACAGCACAACTACGTGTAGCCCTGCCAGGCCCTCCACTACATACCCAGACACAAGGTGCCTTCCACCGGTGCTTCCTCTCTCCTTGTGCCTGAGCAGAGCCCTGGAGACCTTCGCATCTCTCACACTCATTCTCCAGAACCTCCCAGTGCCAGACAAAACAGCTCCTTCACTGGCCCCACAGACAAAACTTTGCTTCTTGCTTTCAGCCCTCCTAGCAGTTACCACCACCAGGTCAAGCAAAATTGGCTTCTAATTAGAAAACTCTTCAGACAGCAAAAGCAGAGAAAAAGTGTTCTTCTACTTTCATAACAAACTCTTTATCTTCATAACTCTTAAAAACTAACGAGCTAAAGTATCAAGACGTCATCTTATATTCCCATTAGTGCTCACTAAAAGAGCATCTTCAAACAGTTCTGAGCAAGCCCTAATTTGTAAATTACACAGTTGTGTTACATATTTTTCCATTGATTTTGAGCTTTAAGCCAGTCTTGAAAATCTCAACGCACAGCAAACCAAGATTACCGTAAAAGAAAGATACGTAAAGAAAAAGCCAGGCAGTTAAATTTAAAACGAAAAGAATCTCATGAGTGACTTCAGAAAAATGTGATGAATGACTTCCCCAGCTGTTTTGTCAACACTTCCATAGTAATTTGGCAAAAGCACAAAATCACCAAGTTTATATTTTCATCAAATGGCCATTAGTGCCGTTGAAATCTCACAGACGCGAGACAGTAAGAGCAAGCTCCACCTTTTATATTCCACTGTCCACACTTTTCAGGTTAATCATTTGAAAACTATTCTCCCTCCTACCCTGAGCCTTAAATACGACATGAAGGTTCTGGCACTGAGGGTTTCACTTATTAATTACAAAAAAAAAAGAGATACCCGCCCTCTCCAATTACACCCCCCAATGTGCAATTTATTCCTGATCCACCCTCCCTGCATTACTAGGACTAGGGCAAGCAAATCCCATCTCCCAGTGCCTGCACACATCCCTGATTTAAGTTACAGAGCTCCAGAGACCATCATCTTTTAAGTGACCCCTAAAACAACACATGCCCGTAGAAATAGGACATCTCTTCTGACAGCTCAATAGGTTTCAAAGTGTTTCATGAACCTTCACCACAAAACTCAGTCCTGTTTCTGACATCTTCCTGATGACAGGAAGTGATTAGTTGCTGTTCAATTTTTGATGCGCTAATGAGAAGTCTGAATTTTTAAAAAATAGTGTTTCAAGTTGACATTCAATACTAATTTTGACTAAATACTCTAATTATGAACTTGTATAGTGGCCTTAAAGGAGACACAACTCTCAAGCTGCACCATTTTTGTTGTTCGGCATCTCCAATCCATCAGGGAACTCTCAAAGTTTCCAAACACTCTTCCCACCCACAGTCAAGATCTTCAGCCTGTGCCTTAAAACCCACCATAGTTTAGAAATGCAACAACTAATTCTTCAAATCCTATCAATAACTGAATGTTTATAAATGCAAATGTAGGCACACACATAAACACATATATTTAAATACACAAAAAGAAATTGTTCTGTGTATGCTGCTCAAACTGAAGTTCTTACCAAAATGGGCAATAATGAGAGCACAGAAATCAACATTTTCTCAATTAAAAAAAAAAAACAAACACCAAACCAGGAACATGACTACCATCCAACACTAACAATACTTACAATTCTCCTTTGTGCCTGGGAACAGTATCGTCAGTCAGTTTATATGCTCCTTCTGCAGAGGAGATCCAGTGGGAGCAGGGAACATTTTACCAAGAGAGCTTTGTGAGTTTTGGAAACAGAAGGAGCGTTTCAGAGGAGACATTAATACCTGCCTGGTGCACCCATTTATCCCAAGGAAGGTCACCCCAGACTTGCCAGTGCCCAGAGCAATGGCTGTTCCCATCCTACGATGCTGGCAGTGGCACCATTCCACCATCTCCTCTTTTAACACATCTCGAGATCCATGGGATAGAGCACCAAGGACAATAACAACCATTTCCAACCACAACCTCTGGGGCTAAAGCAAAAAAAGGGGGACCAGTATTTAAAAGCTACCACAAGGGCAGAGAAACTGGAGGGCTCTGCACTCCAGAAGGGTGCAAAGCACACCGGAATGTCCACTAGTTCTTGGTGGAGAGGTGGATGAGCCCTTGGAAGGGGTGCACCTACCAAAGCTGCACAACAGAACAACAACTTGACACTTGAAGTTTCCTTAACGAGCTTTTGCTTAAAATTACCCAGTGTAAGGATGTACCCACATCTCCTGTAATTCTGTAAGGCAGGGAAAGCCTTTCCAAACATTTCAGTGACTATCTGTCAGCCGGCTCATTATACCATGGTATAAATATTTGAAAAACTTTAAAAGCAAATCATCAAACATGCAGGTTTAAGCTGTTTAAACACAGATGACTTTGTACTACTGGCAGCCCAAAGAGCAGCACCCAGCAGAGCTACTCCACCTCCTCTTCCCTGAACACCAGCAAACTCGGAACCTTCTCAGAAACACTTGCCAAGAGTTTTACTAAGTTTGAAGATGTCAAACTTCATTTACACTACAGTGTTTCTCCTTGGCCTTGTGAATAATAATTGTTCCCTTTGCAGAGTTGAAAATGTCCTGCAGTCAGCACTGTGACAACAAAAGGAAACCTAGAACAGACACACAACAGGTAGGGCTGACGCTCACCTACATTGTTACCATGCAAGTCGGTGATTGACATGAACAGTCCCAGACTTTGCACATTTGAGAACACTTCATCACTTTCCAGTTACAATTCTGACCTTGCCTGAACTGTTCGTATTGGACACAGCCTGCTATCCCTACAGAAACAATCTCCTTTTACAGTAATATTTAAAAACACTAAATAAAAGAATCATCAACTGTTTTTCTAAGAAAAAATTTGCTTAGTCAAGACTGAAGACTGGACTGGAAACAGAATTACAGCTGGCAAGGCAGTGACATCACCTTCCAGGAGATGGAATCTGTTTGTAAAAGCCTTCAAAGCACTGAATTTCACTTGAGAAGATACATCTCTAAATAAAACCACACTGTTGTAACACAAATATATGGACATTGATGACAGTTCAGCAAGGACCTGAATGTGTCCACCTCTATCCCAATTTCAACTGAAAATACGGAAGACCTACATTTTAAGGGAAGATTAGCCAGAACTGTCACAAAAATAGAAAACCCAAGAGGCTTTGACCTCTGTTAACAATTTTTCATCTAACCTACATTAAAGCTGCACTTCAAGTTGAGAGCTTGGCCCTGTGCCACTTACAGGTCCATACTCAACACCAGAGACACCAGCAATTTGGGAAATTTTGTCACCACACCCAGAAAATACAGCAGTGAACTGAACCCAGAGCCCAGCACGAACAAAGGGCTGGCTTTTGGTTTCAAGAGAAGCTGGGAGGCACAACGCAAAACCCTACTCCCCCTGCAAACAGCGCTTATAAAAGAAGTTTCCGCTCTCGGAAACTATTCTGTCCAGGGCAACAAGCACCTCCCCTGCAACAGAGCACCCAGCATGGGCCTGCACTTGGCTGTTGTGATTTATTCTACAAAAAGGGTTACCAGGGATGTAGTCATCATCCCCTATAAACATTTCAGGAGCAAAGCACACACGTGATCTCAGAGCAAGTGCTGGAGGAGGGGGAAGAGTGGAAACCACGTAAAAGTAATCAATTCATCTTATGATCTCGATTTTGTTCATCAAGAAGAGCAAGGAGGTTTAAACACCTGCATCTTCTCAGAAAAATGTTTTATTTCCCTGAGCTGAGCTTCTTGTTTAAGGAGTGACTACAAGAAGCACCTTCTCGATTAGTCACTGCATTAGAAAGCACTTAAAAGTCACTTTCTGTTCTGTAACACTTTTCAAGACAGAGTTATATATAATAAATAAATTACTAATCGCTAAAAAATGCTATTGGTGGGCTTCAGGACAAATTACACTACTTTCTTTTAACCTTTTTCAACAGGGCATTCTTCCAATTCTTTCGGGCAAATACTTTCAAGAGGGATCAAAAGTAGGGCAATAGCAATGTTTCAAAAATATTTTAGAAATTGTTTAGACACTCCTCCCCTTGCAATAGATCCTGCAATTTATATACCATATAGTAGTAGCTGAAATTGATATAACACCTCAAAAATATGAATATGCATAATAAAATACACATCATTTTCTTCTTACTTAATAGTGGTAAAAACAATCACCTACTCATCATTTTCTGCCTGCTTCTCAAAAGAAATCACTGTATCTAGCCTAGGAACACCTGGTGATGTCTCTTCCAGTGATGTAACAGGGGACTCGAGCTGTACAGCAAACAACACTGAATTTTCTAACTGAAAAATATTTTCTAACTGAATTAAGTTCCACGCAGAATGCAACTCAAAGCTTTGAAGGTTCTTGGAAAATATGGATAAAACTGATAGACTCGGTTTGCTTTGACAAGTTACAGCTCTGATACACTTAAAAAACCAACTAGTTTTGCAGCAGTTTACTGCTAATGAGCAGTCAATACACACAAGGTGCACGTTGGCTACACTTTGCAAACTACAGAAATATTTCTGTCCGAGCCTTCTTTTAAGCCAGAAAAGGGCAGAGCAGTACAGCACGTACACTTGTTTGCTTTTCCATTAACAAGATTCCTTGTGTCACTACAGCTGGCCATGTCCACACTGGTGGCTGGCAAAAGCCTTACACTTTTTTATTACTTGCAGAGAAAGAAGACTGCACAAAGGCTATTTTAAGATCAGAATACTTAGCTCTCAAAATACGGTTAATTTGACCATTGAAGAACTAAGACTTTGTTCCAGAGTTCCAGCACTCTCCAAGCAGGATACCTTCCCCAGAAAGTTTGGAAGGTCCTTAAGAGATACCAAGACTCTACCATACAACAGCTTACATTTCGGTTTTGTTCCAAAACTGTGTTTGATGGCTGTATGACCCAAGTGCTGCTGAGTTATAATTCTAGGAATTTGCCTTTCCTCAAATTTCTCTTTGAAATAAACTTAAAAATGCAGGCCTGGGTATATACAAAACCCAAAAAAGCATCCACAGACAGTTTTTTCACACATATAAGCCCTGTGGGACGCTTCTCTGGCTATTCCCTGTAGAACTATTTTTCTGACATATTGAAGTCTTAGGCATTTAGCACACTAGTAAAAGTGATTTAATTAACAAAAATCCAGTTTTTTTCATCATAGTCACTCAAAATTCAAAACGCACATATTGCTACCCACGTAAGATTACCCATTAAAAATAAAAACTTTACATTGTTAAAATGTTGCCCAGATTTAAGAAAATGAACAGTTCATTCTGCCATGGGAATCTTCGATGTGTCATTAACAAGAGACCTCCTAATCTTCATCTCAGGAGCTGAAACTAGGCTGTCTCGAACTCTGCAGGCTGTTGTTGGTGAGAAGACAGGAGATATACAAGGGCTCACAGTAATGCAAATTTCAAATCAAATTCCCTGGGACAGTCATCACAGACCTCGCCCTGGTTCCTCCTCTTCACTTAACACACAACTTGTTCACTACAGTCAAGCAACTTACCTGCACAGATCCAGAATGTCTTCTCCCACATGAAGTCCACTCTTGGTACCTACACATCCCAAACTGGATGCTCTAGGGCAAGAGTCATCAAGGTTGCCCCAGGTGCACGTGGTGTTGTCTCCTCTCTTCCCAGCTCCCCTGCTTCCTCGGCACCTCCCGAGACACAAGGTGGTCCCCACATCACCAAAGCGTCCCCCAGCCTCAAAACCATGGTCAGAGAATATGACATGTGCATTAACATTGACACATCAGGAAGGAAAGGGAAGAAGCCAAGACACAGACCATGAAGGAAGGCCTGAAGGAGCACTGTGCTCTGTTGCATCTCGGTCTGTGCCCCAGGCTCCCAAGCTTCCACTACTTCTCTGTAAAGCCTAAACACTCCCTCCTCACTATAAGATATTTTTCGAAAAGCCGGTCTTTTTAAGACACTGAAAGCCAGAGAAACTACTGCTCTTGGCAGGTTCTTCCAACAGTTAATCATCCATGTGTTAAAAATGTATGTTTATCTTCTCATTTGAATTTGTCTAGCCTGATACAAATATTTATACTCTTCTTCCAAACAAGGAGACCTTTAATATGCACAGTTTTTTCTTTCTGGTGTACACATTTTTTTAGAATCAAAGTGGAATTTGGCACACCATCCTCAGGCTGCAGAAGCACCTCCCTTGCCTGCGCTGGAAGGGAAACAAGACTCCAGAGCAGCCCAGAGCCTGGGCCAGCAGGGAACAGGCAGGGTGAAGAGGAGACAAGGCAAATGCCCACCCCTCCTGCATTCACTGGGACAACTCGTGATCGTGTTTCCCTGATAAGAAAGGCAAACACCAAAGGAAGAAAAAAGCCCTTGAAATTTATGTCAATAGTGCAAAACAGGGTGCATTGTTTTCCTGCTTCTCCAACCCCAGAAAAGATGGTTGGGAGCACTAGAGGTGTTTAACAGAAGAAACATTTTGGTGGTTGTCCTAACTCTGAAGGTGAATCTCCCTAAGAAAAAAATCTTCCACCTCTTTGCACTCACTCAGGAGCTCAGTCAAAAACCGAGGGCAGGAGGTCTGTGAACACTACTCGTGTTTGCACGCAACACCAGGCACACCCAAAACAGCTCTAAGCGAATTTCTAGCCCTCTATTGCTCTCCTGGATAGCCAGCTCCCAGTTTGTGTAGCACAGATGAATAATGAATGCTCCTTCCTTACTGAAGTGCAGTACATTCGGTGATAAGGACCTGCCCGTATTTCCCATAAGCCCCAGTAGTAAGAAATGTATACGTTGAGATTAGAGATTAATTCTGGGGGGGGTGTGAGTGACTACTTAGCAGGGCATGTCCAAATAACTAAAAGCACCAAAGTGCCTTCTGATGAGAGGCAGTGTTACTACAGAAAGCCTGGCCAGGGTCCTCTGAAGACAAAAGGCTCAGTCCTCCGACTGGCTAAGAGAGGCTGCAGGAAAGGCCGAGCCTTGGCCATGGGAGTTTTCTCCCTTTTCCTCCAGAAATACTTTCCTAGAGAAGTTCAAAGCAATTTTGGTCTAGCTCCTCCTGGAAGAATGACAGAGACGGACACTAAAGGATGTGCTCTTTCACAAAAGCAAAGCTCAGTACACCATTGTTGAGTATGACAGATATCGCAACAGGATGAAAAATTCAGATTTAGTTTCTGTGAAGAGCAAAAGGCAGCCTCCAACTACATGTCAAGGAAAGAAGTTTGCCAGAGGTGGCTGTGGTGACAGTTATGCAAACGTGTGATAAATTAGCAAGTTAATCTTACTTCATATATTACTGACAAAGATTAACATAGACACGACATTTATTTCTGGAGGGAAACCGAAAGACTGATGGGGCTGCCCAGCTTCTCGACCAGATGTCTCAAAGCCTCTGCAGACCTATGACTGTTGATTTTTTTTCTGGGAGGTAAACTCCCCTCCTGGACCACAGTTCAATCAAGCTTATGATGGCAACCAGGATAGAAGATTCCAGAGCTACTGCTTTGCATCTTCAGGTGGCTCAGTAACACCTCCAAGTAACTCCAATTACAGATACAGCCAAAATAATTCTCTCTTCTGGCCATCAGGAATATGTGTTCCAGAAAATGAATTTTATGACCCGTCACCTAAGCTGGATTCATCTCCCATACTAGTAACTCAAATAAATTTACAAATAAGAAACAATGTAAAAGATTTCATAGTTGACTTTTAACAGTCAAGAAAAGGAGGAACTGAAGCCTTCCGAAGGAACTGTCATTTGTCATACCACTTAAGAGACTGGCATCCTTACTTGAGTTGTTACAAACCAGGTGTATTTAATCTCAGAATTAACGTTCAGGTGTCTGAAAGGATTCATCCCTATTTCCTGGTAAACATGGCACCTACAGGTTTGGTTTTTCCCCCATTTTTTTATGAAATTCATTTGAAGTTGGCTGCATTGAAAAGAATAGCTGAAAGAGCTCTCATCTGTGATTCAGTAGTAAGGATAAATTATAGGGCAAAGTAAAGTTTTAAGAGTTATTACTGGAAGCCTCTAAAAATCTATTTTCTTGATTGTCAATTTTAAGTCAAGCTCAAAAATGATCTATTTTTAGTGAGTTTAAAATGAACCCAATATGCTGCAAAAGCTGACATTATTGTAAAAGCCAGAAAACTAAAGACACAATTCTACTTAATAGCATCCTTCTAATAGAACGCTTTACTTCTCAATTAAATATACTTTAATCCCCACCATGACATTTCCAAGCTGGGATCTTCTCAGGCAGAAGTCTTCCGCTTCCTTTATTTAGAAGGTAATTAGCACTCAGGCCATCAGTGCAATCTGTCTCACACCAGGACATCCCAGCTTTCAGAACTGGGCACTATCACATCCAAGCTGCTGCACATCTTTTGGCCACGGTGAGCATGACAGGGCACAGGGTACTCGTGTGGGTTTTTGATTAACTTTCTACCAGCTGTTGTGAGTAAGATAACACCTAACGCAGCACTGAATCTGCCAGAACAGAGTTTTTAAAGTTCCAGTGAGAGTGAATCAGCAGTCAGCTTGCACAGGTTCAGGGTATGGCTCTGATCATCATGGGATTTTAATTATTTCTTTTTTTTTAATCTGACAGCATCATCTCGAATGTGAGGTTCACTGTTTTGTGACGGTATGACCTGTGTAGCAGAGTATAAACCATCCACCTTCCGCTCTAACCTTTCAGGAGTGCACTTCACTCAACAACCAACTCTAGCCATTTTTTCCAAAACCAAAGCAGACCAAGAAATAAACCCACTAGAATTATAAACTCAAAATATAGTTTGCAATGCTCACAAAGTAAACATGCTTCATTCCAACACTTGCAACGAACGGACTATTTCAGCATTTCATGAGGAAGCTAAGAAGTTCTGTACCTAAGACAACCACTTGAAGACAAGCAATAACAACAAACCCAAACTGTTTGAGTACTATGTCAAGCAAGGCTGTGGTCACAATTCAATCCCAAAGTAAACAAGACCAGAGGCAGCAGACAGTACAAACAAGCTTTCTTTTCTTATGTGACAAAAAGGCAAAGTTTCAGAGTTTGGTTACTGCTGACTGGCAGATTACAGACGTCCATATTGCCACTACCCTGTGAGAACACCGTGACTTGTAAATAAGCCTAAACACCAAGACATCCAAAAATCACAACCAAAGAGGCAGGTTTTCCAAAAGACCTAAGAAATGTTTCCACAAAAAGGTTAACAAGTATTCTATTAATAAGTTAAAGCTTTGCACTAACACTGAGTACATCTCAAAGATTCTCTGACCATGAGCATCAGACAGCTACAGCATTCACTTTGCAACACAACCACCTTTAGAAACACTGTCCTGTTACCACCACAGATTAAACTCAGGCAAAATGGGTAATAAGCTCACTTCTCAAACAGAATGCAAACAGATTAATTAATAAAACTCACATTTCCAAAAATAAAAAATAAAATATAACTTTATCACTGGACCATCTCAGAGATGTTCTGAAACATAGCACAGTTAAATACAAAAGACAAACCTCGTTACACCTGACACCAAAACGCTGAAGGCAAAGAAACAAAACAGCCAAACACAAACACTGACAAGAGAAATACAAAACCCTTGGGCTTAGAGATGATGCGTTTTTAAGTCTTTAAGTCTTTTACAATCTTGTTTTCAGCATTCTCACTCAGTTCATCAGTTAATCACAAGTTGATACAACATCCATCTTACAAATGCTATGTACACGTGCTCTGCAGAGCAGCTTTGTCCCCTATACCACAGGACAGTGCCTCTGATTCTCAACAAAGAAGGTACTGTGAGAACTGAGAACATCAAGGGCTGCAGCCATTTTAAAATGTGAAGCATTCTAAGGCAAACTCCCAAACTTGTTCAGTAAAGCTGAGTGAAAGGGGTAGGTGCCATGCAATCCAAAGAGAAACTTGAGTTAGTGTAATGCACTGAAATTACTGCCATGCACAAGGGATCAAAAAGAGGTTGCACCAGAAGAAAGCATTACAAAGTTATTGTGTCCAATGAACTTTGAAGCAGAGCATGAAAGAGTAAATGGCTTAGCAGGTTCAAAAACTCCATCTTAGTTTTTCCAAACAACTGGAGGAAGCTCAATTTAAATGGGATGGTGTCCCTAAATATTCAAAATTAACCCCTCATGTGTGAAGAAATGGCACTTTTAATCCAACAGTACTTGGTTTTGAAACCTGCCTCATCCCACCATAGATTTGATGCTTAGCATTTGCTAGAATTAAGAACTTTTTCTTTTATTAAGTATTTTGTACTATTTTGGCCAAAACTGAAGTTTAAGGAAATTTGCTGTCCTTGATGATCCATCACTTCTAATGAGCAGGTCTTGTATATCCATGCAAATTACATATTAGAAAGGAACAACATAAAATTTTTTCAAAGTAATGTAGTAAGTGGGTTTTCAAGAGAAAATAATTCAGCAGAAGAAATTCTGAATATATAATACATACTAGGAAGAATTTTAAATGACTTGACAATAAACAGAATGCAGATTTATTTTGTGTTTTAAAAATGAAGCTGGATGCAATAAGTTGCATCAAAAAAAGGAGTTGGATGTGGTGTTATTTCAAAAAACCAACTTATTTCCTGCGTACTGAAAGAGATGGAGACCATTCGGTTTAGGTCAAGTGTAAAGGAGTCTTTTACATCTGGAACTCGAACTGCCAGTCCAATGATATACTTGGACCAAGACCACATATCCACCCAGATCAACCCCCAGCCTATACAAAGGCTGGTGTGTGGGTATCTCACTACTGCAGGAATCTCTACTGCCTAATTCTGCCTTCTGCTGACTCATTCCTTGTGTTTTGACAGTTTCTCTTTCTACCAAGAAAGTGCAGCACTGCCATTTTAGTGCCACGTTTTGTCCAGCTCTGACAACCAGTTTCAGGGATCCAAGGGCAGAACAGATCTTTGCTGTCCAAAAGCACCAGATCCTGAGCACATTTACAGCACTCAAAGATCTCATCCTGGAACCCTGGTGTGACCTGTTTGTGTGTAACACTGTGAGAAGGACCACACTTTTCTAGGCAAGAAGATCTAAGACAAGCACGTGGATACCAATTTAAGACTAGCAGCTGTGCCACCCTAAATGTGTTCTTAACCTGAGTGACGTAATTTAAATGTTAAAGATGATGACCTGGGATTAAACTAGAAGGTGAAGTTTGGCAGTTTAATGTAAAACCTATGGATGTCCACAAGAAGGCATTCAAACTCAACTCCAGATTGTCCTAATTTTATTTGACTTGGTTAATCAATTTTGAAGCACTTTTTACAGTTTACATAATTTAAAGGAGCACACTGTGTCCTATAAATATAAATTAACATTTTTAATAACTCAAGACATCACAACAAAGCCAGATTTTAAAATAAATTGCCTGTTTAGTTATCTGGATCAAGAAGTAACATACATGGGGAAGGAAAAAACAGCATTAACAAGAAAACACTACTTAGTTCTAAACTGAGTTTGTGCTTCTACATCAAAAACACAACACTGAAGTAAGAGAAACTCTGCGAAGAACTTGGAAAGATACATAACTTCTTTAGTCCCAAAACCAAATCACATATTTATTTCTTCTTCTACATGTTATTTTGTTTGGCTCCATCAAATTAGCATTAATGGTAGAGGGACAAAAGTACAATATACTAACTTTGCTACAAATACGTATTCTGTTGTAGCAGTTTGTTAGCTTGTTGGTTTGGCTTAAGTTGAAATGGTTTTCCTTCATAAAAAACAAGAGCAAACTTTTTCAATGTATTTAATAATCAACACACATTTGTTAGTACAAAGCAGATGGTGTTCAGCATGAAGGCATTAGGTGATCATTTGAAAACACCATGCTTTTTTTTTTTTTGTCTTTTTTAAACACTAAGCCACCCTGAAGAGTTTTGTGAAAGCCAGATGTTCAAAGCTGGTGCACAGATGAAAACTGCACATCCATGATTTATGCACAGAACTACCCAGAGCCTGGCAGCTGTTAACAAGTGCCATTAGTTACTCACATGCTTTCTCAGTGACACACCGAAATCAAGTCATCTTCCACTAAACTTTGAAAATCTGGTTTTAGCTACAAATGAACATTTTGCTTCGCTCCATTAATTTAACAAAGGGCATTAATCCACCTCTTGATTTTTGGTTGAGGACTAAAAATAAGAGTGAGATACTATAATGCCAATAATGTAGTACAAATCTTCAAAGTAATTATTATTTGATCACAAAATGACAAAAAAATCTTATTTAGAAAGACTCTTTTTGAGGCTTATTATTGATTTCCTGTGTATTTATGTTCAGTATGGATTACTTTTTGAAGCAATC
This sequence comes from Manacus vitellinus, assembly GCF_001715985.3. NCBI lineage: Eukaryota > Metazoa > Chordata > Aves > Passeriformes > Pipridae > Manacus > Manacus vitellinus. The sequence goes on from NW_021940535.1 coordinate 47,144,110, forward strand.
TCAGAACTTAAAACTTTAGAAAACGTTTTTAAGCCTAGACCTAAATACTTGCATACTAGGGTAAAAGATGGAGTTAGAGAGTCAGCCCCTGAATGCTTCTAAAAAAATAAGTGCTTCAAATACAGGTTTAGAAAAGAAATTAAAAATCATGTTTTCAGTCACACTGGAGAAAACATCTGCAAAGAAAAAAGGCCCTCATCCTTAAGACTGAAGAAAAAGATGGTAAGAAAAAAAAAAAAAAAGCACCGTTTTCCCAAGTTGCCCAAATCACACACAGACACAAGAAGGTTACAAATGCCATTCATGAAAGAATGCACCACAAACATCAGCATTTATTCATTTTGAATTTTTTTTTAGCAAATGACAAAAGACTCAGCTCACTGGCTTCACTTTTGTTTACCTTTTGCTTACATTACACATTTAAACATTTGTCAAAACTTACTAAGTTGTCTGCATTCATGCACAACTAGAAAACATCCTTAATTTATTTAAACCAGAAATGCATTACCAGAAATGTATTAACATTGTTCACTACTAAACATTTAAAAAAAAAAAAAAAAAGTTGAAATTATTAAAAAGGTTATCCTGGAACTTTTAACTTCACAGCAGACTTAAAACTACTAATTGGCTCACATTTCAAATTGGAAAAAGCAAGATTCATGCTAGTGTTAGTGTACATCTCGCCCTAGCACTACTGAAGGATCATGGTTCACCTTGATCACAGATAAGAAAAGAAAAGTGCATACAGAAGTTTACAACAATTTTAAGGACAAAAAATGGTCCAATTGATGTGGTCCCAACAATTAACTCAAAAGTCTATGACAAATACGAGCTTCCGTGAGCTACTTATACTACTTAAGATTGAGTACCGATATACAGAAAGTTGAATTCGTTTGAAATCTTCAAAAAATGTTCCTGTCAATCCTCAAATGGTGGCTGTTATAGCTTAAAATTTCTGTTAAATGCGTGCGTTGAATTACTTGTTATCCAAGCGTAGCTGCTCCTTACCATTTATTGTTAGCGACCTTAACTGGCCATCTTCTTCAACTTCTACTCTCTCTTGTCCATTCTCAATAATCCTGCAGGACAAAAACACCATCAGTCATTTTAAAGCACTGCAAGCAGTTTCAAATACACACCAGACCTTGGTTTTAGATAAGGAACTATAACAGAGCTATAACTATAACACAACTGCCGTTGTCAAGCTTTTGTATTTAGCAGCGCAGGAGCTGCAGCCAGGAACCATCTGCATTTTCCCACCAATACTGCTTATTTACAGCAGGAAAATGGTGTTCTGGAAGCTGGAATCCTCCAGTTTGTAGAGTCCACAGTTACAGCTGCCACCTCATACACTGTCACAGTTGTCCTGACACTGTACTCTTACCTAGTACTAAATATTTTGACAGATCAACTGCACAATCTTGACATTGCATTTAGTCCCTACCTGTTTGTTAAATGCATAATATTCTAGATACAATCACAATTTTGCACAATGTAAGGCACGCTAGACAGTCTTTAACCCACTTTTCATTTTATCAGAGCAAGTAATTTGTAGACCTCCTATACACCAAGTTTATGACCATCATGTATGGTCCAAAATTCAAGTATCCCTGATTGGAAAAAAGGACTATTAAAGAGCTTTGTGGGTTTGGGGTTTTTATCCTTCTTTGTTTTAGAAATGGGAAGACAAGGAATGTTTAAATTATTTTAATCATACTTAATTTATGCCTAAATTTTAGCCATCTGGGAATTCTCCCCTTGTGATTCAAATGAGGAAACCACACAGATGAATACAAAACTTTCTGGAGATCAGACTTGTTGAAGAGAATACACCCATATTAAAAACAGAGGGAACAGCTTCTTGCCTGAAGCAAAATATTACTCAGAGAAGATTTCCACTGGATATGTTGGGATATGAATCTTCTTTAGACTCAGCTGCTTTGTGGGCAGATATTCCACAAAGCAAGAGGATTTCTCAGAGATAGTAACTGTGTCTTCCTAGACGTGGTTAACCACATTTCTTGCTTCTCCCCTCACTTCCTAGACATGGTAACAAAGATATGACAGCAGCATACCTGATATAGTCTATTTTTTAATATTAAAACAAACTTTTGCATAAACACTTTCTTTGGTCTCTCTCACATGGCACAACTCCCTCAAAACTTTTGAGGCAGTTTTCAGATTTTTCTGGAATACACTCACAGAAAAATATCATGACCACACCAGCATGTGATGACAGAGGCTGCTTTCAAGTGGTCAAGATGACAGGATCTCTTCAGTACAACAGGACACAGAAGAGCCTTGCACTTTAAAATATGGGACACAAGTTACCAGACAAAAAAAAAATTTGTCCTTCCTTGCTTTTCCATTACTTTTTATTAAATACTGAAATTACATTTAACTACTTGTTCAGTACTCCTATAATTTACTGATCATGATGTTCCATTTAGGTTATTCTATAGCTAAAAAGATTCGGGTTTGCCAAATGCAATGATTGCCCCATCACAAGCATGAAATAGCCAGAAGCTCCACTGTGTTATTAATACTTGAAAGTTCATTTTCCAACAAACAGGAACATTTTTCTCCAAAGCAAGCTTCAGTTGCTTATTTCACGTAACAGACAGAAGAAAATTACTACAAAGACTTCACTCAAACACTACCAATGAAAGCAAACTAGAGCAGATGTCAGGAAAAACTCTTTCATAATGTCTGCGAAATTAAAAGTCCTCCCAAACCCCAGCTAAAAGCTTCACAATCAGCAGAAACCTTCCAGAAGTTCAAGGTGACTGGGCAGACAGTAGACAAGGACCACAACAAAAGATGCAGCACTACACAGGATGTTCTGAAGGCTTATAAGACCTCCAGCTACAGCGTTAAGCAACTCAATAATGCCAAGAAGAGTGAGAGAATCCAATACAGCATTTCAAAATGTTTTCAAGCAAAGAAATCCAAGTAATATAATGAACAGAACAACAAAAGTAAAAAAAATACATACATGTATCACTAAATGTATGTGTGCAAAGATATAGTATATTTATATGCATGTAATTATAGCTATTTAAGTCTCTGCATATAGTTTCATAGAAATATATTTATATCTCTTACCTCTTTGTAGTAATTTTTCTGCCATTAACTATTTTAGTTGAGGTTGATACTGATTTGAAGTTGCCCATCCCGCCACCACCAAATGACGAAGAGGAGAACGACGAAGTAATGCCCCCATGTCCCAGAGAACCAAATGAAGTAAAACCTATTGGAAAAGAAGGCATTTGACTAAAAATGTACTTTTGCATGACTGTGGGATCCAAATTTCTCATCCCTTCAGACTACATCCTAGTTTCAGGATGCCCTCGGTTGCATCAACACAGCAGCAGTGACTAGATGTTATTAAACATCAGTGTGAGAATAAAAACTTGACTCTGGTCCCATCTATTTCTCTCATATGGACCCACAGGTCAAGTTCCAAATGCACAGCATTGTCCAAAAACCATTTGTCAACTCTTCCCCTGAAAAGGCATTCAAGCTTGTCTACTGAACTCAACCATTCCCCTTTCTCTCCACTCAGGGTAAAGGCAGCAACTCTAATGAATCTGATCATCTGCTTTAATGCAGGTGTTGGGATGCCCTGAGCTGGCAGACAGAACTAGTCTTATATCAGTAACACCCCAAATAATACCCAGAATCTTAACACTTAGATTCATTCTAAAGGATGCTGACTGCCAGCAGCTCTCAGCAACCTCTAGATACCCAGGTCAGCATTCAAAGTGGTCACCCCAGGCTATGTAGTACCATGGGGTTCAGGCACACATTTTTTCAGTGTATTTTCAGGATCTAAAAGCCATCACACTCCCAACACCTAAAAGCAAACAGAACAAAAGCAATTCTAAAGCTATAAAGAAACTGTAGCACCAAAATAACAAACACAGAAAGTATTACTTCTTAGAGGTCTGTTCACATTACATGAACTTTCAGGTAGCCCAAATACTGTACCTATAGTTTTATTTACATTCACACCTTACAGAGAGAGTTTAATTTTAAAAACCACAGCCCCAGAACTTCCTGAATGGAGAAGGCAATTTATTATATTGCAATCCTTTGTGAACCAAACCCACGTTCCTTCTTAAATGCTGTGATATTTACCTGCGTCAAATGGAGTAAAACCACTTCCAAAAGTAGGGAATCCTCCAAAGGCAGAGAAAAATGATCCACCACCTCTGCTTCTGCTTCCCCTTGGACCCCGTCTGCCCCCAAAGAAGTCCTCAAAAGGGTCTTCTACAAAACAGAAGACAACATTTAAGAGGTTAGCATTACTGAGTGATTCTGTATTTAATCATTAGGGATTCTTTATTAAAAAAAAAAAACCAAAACAACCCAAACATTTCTTGTTACAGATAAAATTCTTCCTTTGAAATATTTGATGCTACTGAACTAACAGTCCCCCAAAGGTAATGCCTATGATCCTTCTGGACTAAATTCTGTTTCACTTTTGGACCTAAAAATAATTTTATATATAAAAAGTAGTTGATTTCCTTATTTTAGCTGTTTGGCATTAAAAATCAGTACACCTAATGTAAAATATAGCATGCAGCTACCTGAATTTTCTCGCTTATTTCTATTCAAGATTGATTGTGGATCACCATGATAGGTCTCTGAAAAGTAACTTCCAGATAGGTTATATTAATTATTGAAATATAAAAACAGCAGCCAGGGATTGATGACTCATAATCCTGAAGTGTTCCAAGTGTTAATTTTAGCACTTGCCACATTAGATACTTCAAACACTTATTCTGATGCACATTTAGGCAGCAAAGTACAGAGGTTTACACAAGGTGTCCCAAAGAGGCATTCAGTCCGTACCAAGCAGGAGAAAGAGGGGAAAAACAGAGAAAGGGGGTCATGGACAAAATGCTATTTCAAATTCAAGTTCCAATGTTATGTCACTCAGAACAGCTGTTGTTCCATCCCCAGCAGGAAGACAATAGTCTCTTTCAAAGAAAAAAAAAAAAAAGGCAGAGGAGGTGCTACAGGACACAACATCAGACACCTATACAAGTAATCTTTATTTACTTTATCACATTTTCCCGAAAAAAGGAAAAATAATTATTACTAGAATTATCCGAAAACTGCGTTTTTCTAGTTCTCTTGAGACAAAGAACAACCTAAAAAACTACACTCATAAACCAGATACTCAATAAACATAATACTTGCATTAAAACCAGAAAAGTTTAGTAACTACAGCTACTCTCTTCATCAATCTCAGCTCTCCTAGAATCAGTGTTCTACAGTACCCATGATTTTACCGAGTTCTGCAAGCAGAGACTCAATATTGAAAGGTAACAGTCTGAAACACTGCTCAGAATAAGCTCAGAAAATGCAGACCCTGGTGATGGCAGTAATACCAGTATGAAAACAAGGAAAGATTTGTAGCTGCGTGACTGTTCAGGACCACAACTGACAAAGCAAAGGTCAGAAATGCAGTATTTATTCCACCTCAGGTACCCCCACAAAAATCCAAGCTTATTTATGACAAATCTCCAAGTTAATGCAATATGCATTATGCATCATTAAGTAATCAGTAGATAATAAAAATATATAAATTACCATCTGGTTTACGTGCAATTACTTAAAGGTGAAATGTCACAATGTATTTATGCTGAACAACAGCAGTCACTGAGGGTCAGACATTCACACCCATCAGCCAAGACATAACAATGCCTAAACCAGTTAGAAAATAATCCTATCCCTCCCCTAGCTCCCACAGTTATTGAAACAACACAGGACCAAACGTTTATCTTACATACCCTAGACAAGCAAGTGTAAGATTTTTTTTCTACCTCAGACTTTTTGGTTTGTAGTTTCTTTTTTATTTTTGTCCATGTAAAACATGGACAATATGAAGATGACCCACTAGTACTTTTATAGAAATTAAACCAACAATTTGGCATGGAAATATAGGAATTATTATAATTTCCAAAACAAGCACTATGCCAGATTTTAAAAAAGGCCATTTTGTCAGCCTAGCATATCAACTAGCAAATAAACCCACTGCAGTTAATTGTTTTGTAGTCCAATTTATTCTCACTGGAATGACTCATAGGTTCACTATGAAGGTCATTCACTCACGTGTACAAATGATCTATATTATATTACTCCCACTGTTAAGCTTTCTATTTATAATCCAAATTTTCCTGTTACCTGGAGTTTGAATAGAAACAAAACAACTTATATCATGTAGGCTTCGAGTTTTTAATCCCCCCAGATATTAGCCTATTCTGCAAGTGAATCTCTCTCCTCCTCAGCACAACAGCTGCAGAAACACAAAGTTATTTAAGGGAGGATCACAGAAGCTCCCAGAGATCCCTGATATCAACCCAGCTTCCTAATGGATTATTGCCACACCAAAACCTAACCGAGGCCTGGACATCCCTTATTAGCCTCTGGCAACCCTGCACTCCAAAGAGAGAGGCCTGCACTTGGCATCAGCACGTGCTGCAGCCTCAGGTGACTGCTGTCAGCAGCCCTGGAATAATCCTCCAGTGCTCTTCCAGTAGCTCTCTCGAGTGAGGTACTCGAACCACTGTCCCACGGTGGACTGCAGAATGCTCGGGGAGACGGATTAGCAGAGACAGGAAAAGGGGTAGGACTTTTCAGGGAAAATATTTATTATTTTGACAGCCAGACAGGTACAGCAGGCAGAAGAAAAAAAATGCCAAAAACACTGAGGAGAGAAGGCAGCAGGAGGCTGGTTGTATCTACCATCAAACACACATTAATAGAGCAACCTTACAGCTACTCAGCCCCTGTTTATGTTTTTATTCCCTAAATCAGGATGATTAATAGCACCACTCAGTAAAATAATAACATTTCAGCCTTGTAGGTCTATTTTTGTGATTTAGCAAAACCTTTCCATCCCTGATAATCTTTTCACAAAGAAAGCTCTTTCCAAACAGTTCAAATGCAGGGTGTCGGGGTTTTTTAATGACTCATCTTATTATAGTCATTTTGGTGGTCACAATCCATCTTTTATTAAATGTTAGAAGCATATCAGATTAACAAAATTAAGCAATAAAAACAACTACACAAACAAAAAAAGTCAAGGCCTTCCTAATAATTGAAAATACTATATAAATACATGTTAAAAGCTTCACAAAACCGAAATGTTAAACTACTGTCACTTCAGAGTATTAGTAAATACTGTTTGGAGATAAAATCAGTTTACTCTAATCCAGGTATTATCAAAACCTTATGGAAGGACAGAGTTTTAGATTCAGTTTCAATAAAAATGTTGGAGTACATTTCTGAGCTTGTGGTGCTGTCAGAACAGCAAAGATCGAGAGAGAACAAAAGGCAAGAAATTTCAAAAAAGCCAGTGAGACGGACTTCTAATCTATCAACAACAGCAGATTACATGAAACTTTTGGGGAAAAAGGTAAATGCTTAAGCAAAGAACTCATGGTAGCCTGTTACAAAAAAAAAAAAACAAAAAAACAACAAAAAAAAACAGACAAAAGGAAGGACTTCAGGACTCTTGCTGTTTGTTAGTAGGTAGGAAGACTGCAGTTACGGAAGTCAAAAAGTTAATAAGACTGGAACACAAAACTCCCAGCAACACAGAAGACTGTGTACTAACAAACCTGTCTGAAAATAACTGCATTAGTGGTAATGTTTCCAAAAGAATTTACTTTCTTTAGAAAAATCTTCGCTAATTCAAACGTAACAACTGTGTTTTTCCTCTGGGTAAAACATTAAAACCTGCTCCCTGCAAACCATGGAATCTTACCTTGCTTTTCTGTAGTCACAGAAAAAGAATTTCACCTCTAAACAGGTCAAATAACAACAACAACCATTGTAATAAATATCTCACTGCAGTTCAAAATAAGACAGGTCATGATCCCCCCACGCTGAGGAGTCCTCAGCTCTAACACAGAGACAGGATTTTCTCCCTTACAGCTAATTGCAGAATACTACTTAAAACATGTGATTGCTCTCCATTCCTGCCTTGTGATCACTGAACCAAATAACAAGTTGCATTAATTCATTGATGCAAAAGAAAACACTGAGTTGTTACTTTCTGTTGCATCCATGAGTTAATCTGATTCAGTACTGGCAAGACTGGTGCATCCGAAATAGAAGGGGCAGGAAAGCACCACATAATAGGGGAAGAGAGGGAAGGAGGCAAACCCCAAAACATCTACATTTGAAGTACTCCACAATGCAGTTAAAACTGATGAAATTCATTATAGCAATCTAAGGCATTAGTTGAAATCACAATACATGATAAACTAGAAGTGTCACATTTCCTATGGCAGTCACTCCTACCAGGACACGTGTATCCTGGCCCCGGCTTGGGGAACTAGACACTAACAGGTTGAGAAGAACATCTCCAGATGAAAGGAAGTTCAGCCACAACAATTCTTTGCTAGAGTTCACAGTGTGGCTGTAAAAGCAACTGTACTGGTTACAAGGTAGGCAGAAGCAGAAGTGCCCAAGGGTCAAAAGCAGCGAGGGAAGATGCTTTCCATCATAGAACGACACCATCCCTGACCAAAGAATCAAGCACATTCCACTGCAATGCCATCATTCACCTCCAGAAAATGAAAAGTGTTGAGATAAACTGTGTGCTATCAGCAAATGTTCTCACATGCACATACTGCTGCAGGAGGAGATGCCTATAATCTTATAGGGACAGTATGCAAAGGAACCTTAGCCTGTAAAAACAGGCTGCCTGCTCAGGCACCGCTCACTGGGCCACCTCCCCAGCCAGTGACTGTTCTCTCCTCTATTCTTTGCCACCAGAGCCACTGCTGCTGCCTCTGTCAGAACATGACACGTGAGCTGAGTGCCTGTACTGCAGATGCAGGAGGGTGGCACTCGCTGCAGCACAGAAGAATGTTGAAAGGCTGTTCAGCCACTGCATAAGGACACAGTCAAACTGTACTGTGCTGCACTGCTGCAGTGTTTCAGTGAGCCAAGGCTGCCTGCCCAACATCCTATCCTTTCTTCATATCAAAAGCACACTGTAATGACTTTATAGATCCTGCCAGAAGAGAGTCTGAAATGCAGGTCTGGTCAAGGTGTTCATGCAAATGGCTACAGATATGATACCTACAATACAATAGAATTCTTGGAGTAGGTGTTCTCTATCTTGTCTATTTGAAAAAAGTTTCAAAGATGCAGATTTGCAGTAAATACACACAGAAACTACAGCTCTAGAGTATACCCAGGCACTAAAAAAACCCATACCATCTGAACTGGATGGGCCACAGAAACCTGTAAGCACTTCTGCATGGAAATGTTTTCTTCCTTAACTTCAAAATAAGCATATTGTTGATGGCACTTACTCAGGAGACACTAAGATGCTGCTGCAAGCACTGTTGATTCACCTGCCTAACGTTTCAAGCATGGTCTTCATAATTGCTCATTTTCATAAATTAGATGTCAAACAGATGTTTACCCCACTTATTAAATAAATTACCAGCAGAAGCATTTGAAAGTCTTTCTAATGATATACAGCAGAGACCTTAGGGTTAGTTATTTTCTAAAAAAATAGGAGACTTAAAACATTACCTTTGAATGCCATCTACACAGTAATTACAAAGATGCTGGAGTTCAGTAATCAGCATTTCATATTTATCAAATGAATGCTCAAATGTTCAGGCATACCTTAAAAATGGAGGAATCTTCCATTACCACTGTATAACCTGCTCTCCTTGTGCTATGTTCAGCATTCTTCCTCTGATCAATTTTATCAGCTAGCCATTCAAGAAAACCAAATCAAACCATTTTCCTGGGGACTAACAACCTGAACTGGCTTGGGGTGCCCAAGACAACCTTTGGCCAGTGTGTTATCAAACAGCTTCTCAATCTATCTAATGGGACATTAGACAAAGATTAAAGTTTGAAGACAGACATGAAAATTTGGAGCAAGGCCTCCTCCCCTTCAGCAGGAGAAACTATGTATTAGTTTGACCATGGAACCACAGTATTACCTAATCCTGTTTGATAATGCTGTGTGAGTGAGACAATGACTGTATTTCAAAAACCCTCTGCAAACTTCCCAAGTTATTTCTGAAAAATTTAGAGTGGTAAGATTTGGACCACTGAAGGGATAATTACGATCTAAGACTAGTGGTTATGAAACAAAACTGTAATACCAAAGCAATGTATGCACATGCAAATCTCTAAGTACTTCATAAATTGCACCAAAAGCTGCAAATTTATGCCAACAAAAACATTAATTACCAAGAAGACACTGCTGTACAAGACAGCTTTAATTGAAAGCCACCTCCATTTTCAGTTTTAATAACCCATTTTACTAACAAATACATTTTGCATTAGGACACCTAAACAATCAATTATCAGAAATGGGATTACATGTGAATTAAATCCATGATCCGATCCTTATGCAAATCTTTTGCTACAGCAAGAAAACTTTCTATCCATGAGACAAATAGGTTGATGAAGCTATCCCACTCCTGAAAAACATCCTAAAACACAGATCATGTAGAGGTTGCAATGGTTACTGCACATAGAATTTCCTCTTTCTTGTCTTGTGAAGATTCTTTAGCCTGGATACTCAGAGTAACTCACAGTACTTTTCCTGAACACTCGTGCTTCTTTTTATGCAATCAATATTACAGCACTCAATCTGCAGTAATTCTGTCCTTTGATGGAACCAAACTACATACCAGATAACAAGCTAGTTGACATTCCCTGGGACAAACATTTATATCTAGCTAGCCACATAAAGGTGTTAAGTTTAATTTTACCTTTCGTTTCCAAGACAGTAGATTTTTAAATACCACATTAACCAGGTAAACAGAATTCTCAAGGGAAAATTCCACAGAATGTATAAGGTTTATATGCATTATCTGGTATTAAATTTGTATTAAAATACATCATGAATCCTACTTTACAGTCTAAGAAAAACATTTAAGACATTTATAAATTACTATCTCCAAATGCACATTAGGAATAATAAAATGTTTAGGAACTACAGCAAAACTGTCAAGACTACAATCTGTGTTGAAAAGAGACTCCACAAACAGACTTCTCTTGGACATCAAAGTCTAGACAGGGTATCCATTGGGACCAATTTATCACATCACATCAGTAACACATTCTACCAGGGAGAAAAGCATGGTTCCTTGTGGGATTCATTTCAGTAGACATACAGGCACCTAAAGCAGTTTGAAATGCCCTGAAACATCATGTTGAGTTTCTAGAAACAGTTGCTGGAGGATACTGGTCTGCTGTAGGTCCTGAGTTGTAATTTCTAGCCCATACAGAAACTACTCGGGCATCACAGACATATCTGGTGACAGCTGAGATGGTTTAGAGTGTATGTGAAGCTTAGAAGTCTAGAAGAGGTTAATTGACTTCTTAAGGAGTTGTCTGAAGTACTAAATGGCCTGTTGGGGAATGTTATGATCTTGTTATACCACCTTCATCTTTCAACATAATTCCTCACTGATATCTTCCAACATAGAACTCATCCTTGAAGTGAGAACCTGAAAAGCCTCTAAATCAAAACCAAGTCAAATCTTTAACAGCTCAGAAACAGTCAAGCATTTTTGCCTGCACCAAATCACATCTATTTCTGTTCCTCACAATCCCTGACACGGCAGGTCTTTATTCAATACACCTCCATTACCAGTGGTGACATTGGGATCCTCCCCTCCTATATGAACTGGTAAAGTACAGCAGAACATCCTTGAAAAGTTTACAAGTAAAACACAAACAAAATGCTAAACAGAACATAAATAAACCAAAGCAAGGCAAGCACCAAATACAAATGAAGTAGGATATAGTTTCAGTATAAAGCAAGCTTACTGAAATGAGAAATCAATCCCTACATTAAGAGTAAACAGTCAGTTCTAATGTCAAAGGCCAGTCAGAGAACAGCAGGTGTATGGCACAGACAGCTGAATGCCAGACACTGGTATACCAAGGCAGTACTTTGCAATACAAAAGTAGTACTGCACAGGAAGCATCAACTTTTCTTCCCATCATAAGGATTAGCATCCATTCCTATGTCAAAGAGACTTAAAAACTATCACCAGAAGAGCTCACCAGGAATACAGACTCTGCTGTAACCAGGGGTCACAAAAAGCGAGCCCACGTGTCTCAAAGTTTAGGAGTTAACCAGCCGTCATAGTATCAGAGCAAGTTTTAAAAAGTACCCCTCTTTTTACAAAGAATTTGCCTGAAAAAAAGAGTGAAGAGAAACTGTGACTGTCTCCAGTGCAACACACAGCACATAACATTAACTTTGCTCCATTTGGAAGTGTTCAGAGTTGTCTTTAACAGTATCATAAATTTTCATTTGAAAAGTCTGAAGGGACTCATCAGTTAAAAATCACCACAGAAGTCTTCATACATTCTCCTCTTCTCTACAGATGAATAAAGATGCCTTTGTTTATAAAGAAAACTTACTGTAACTGCAATATCAGTGGAATACAGCTCAGTGGAGTTTAACAGACTCAATTCATAGCACAATTTTAGAAAACCTTCACATCCATAAATTTACAGGAATTATGCATATGAATGCTGCTCTTTACATACTCAATGGCAATCAGGATAGAGAGTCCCACCTGCATTCTGTGGGCTTCACTATGTGCCACTTCAAACTGCATAAAAAGTACAAATGTTTCAAAGTATTTATTCAATTTCATCTTTGATTCAACCAGTGTACATTTATAGAAAACATGACCCCAGTCCTTATCCAGTTGCTTAGAATATCAATTATAACCTGAGTAGCTCCTTAAGAAGTCACTACTTCCACAGAAAACTCATCAACAAGTTGAAAACTCCTCATTTTTAGAAGACAAATTCACTTATTCTTCAGGACAGAACTGTTCCACCAGTGTTTCAACACAGCAGAATCTACAAGGGCTCTAGTTCACCAATACAAATACTCATGCCATACACACAATTCTACTGCTTGTTTTAGGCATTATAAAATGCACTACATTGAGCTGAAAGCACCGATATTTTCATGTGGTACTACCTTAAATATTTGTGTATGTGTAAAGACAATTGCCAACAATTATTTATAAAAATCTGTGAAAAAAATGTTAAAATTTCCCATGTTAGAGAATGCCTTCAGCATCTTAAAGTAAAAAAAAAAAAAAAAAAAAAGGGAAAAGGAAAAAGTGCTCATTTTGAAGCCTTCTGACTAGAAAAATTTCAAGAGCTTAAGCTCAAAATCCAAAGCTCAACATAGGCTTTTAGGACTCTGGTCACTGACACTGCAACTATCCACATGAAGTAGAGAGACAGCTTAGAAACTATTAGTTTTCTTTAACTGGAGTGCACATAACACTGCTGACAGTGCCAGAACCTTACCGGGCAAGAAGCAGAGCTTGTGCCTCACTACTCATATCTTAAAGCTGACAATGACCGTGGTCAATACATGAAGTAGGTAACCAGCTTCTGAATAAATAAATAAATTTGAGTATTAAGCAAGGGGGGTATGTTGTTAAGTCCACTGATGTAACAAGGTAAGATGTATCACACAGGAGAGGCTATAGCAGCTGCAACATCCCAGGAAAACTTTTGTTAGTCGTGGTACCTCCACTTGATAAGCGGGATAACTCTACCAACAATGCTGTACAATCTTCCTTCCAAGGAACCCCATCACTATTTTAAAGCAGAATTTAACTTCATGGCTTTAAGGCTAATCATGAACACTGACTTTTTCAGAGACAGCAAGTTAAATCTCCTGCTAGGGCTGATGAAGTAAATACAATCAAAACCAAGGAGGGTCCATGTCAGTCTCCCACTGGTTGGTAGAATATGCCTCACCTATACAATTTACTATAAAGATATTTGTTTGAGAACCAACTATTTTATTTAACAGATCTTAAATGAAAAAGTAAACAAAAGTGCTAAACATGCTCTCCCAGCTCCTCCTCTCTAGCTTCCTACTCAACACCTTGCTCAGATTTTTCTAGGTTTTCTACCACTCAATCACAAAATGGCTGAGGTTGACAGGGACCTATGGAGTTCATCTGGTCCAATCCCCTGCTCAAACAGGGACACCTAGACTGGGTTGCCTAGGACCACATCCAGATGCCTTCTGAGTATCTCCAATCATGGAGATTCTACCACCTCTCCAGACAACCTGCTCCAATGCTCAGTCACCCTCACAGTGCAATCATGCTGCCTTAAGTTCAGGCAGAACCTCTGTGCTTCCATTTGTGGTCATTGCCTCTTATCTTGCCAGCGGACACCACTGACAACAGCCAAGCTCCACCTTCTTTACACCCTCCATTCCCAATGCACTGATAACTCTCACCTTGAGCCTTTCTATACTGAACAATTCCAGCAATTCTCTCAACCTTCTCCTCAGGTGAGAGAAGCTCCAGTCCTATAATGATCTTAGTGGCCCTTCACTGGACTCTATCCAGTAACTCTGTTGCTTTTACTTGGGAGACCAGAATTGGACCCAGTACTCCAGATGTGGCCTAACCAGTGCTGAGATCACTCATCTCAACTGAAATCATTGTTTAGCAGTTCTTAAGATTTTTACTGTACTGCAGACAGTGAAGAAATTGCATCTTCCCAGTTCAGAGCCCATTTCACTTATCAGTATTTTCCTAGATGCTTCCTCCAATCTGCCCTTTCCTACTTCTGCTGATTTCCCATTGGATCCAACTGCCCAAATTCTGCTGCTTATCTTCTACCAGATTCTTCCTCTAGCTACTCATCTAATTCCTCAACTAGCATTCTGCTGCATTCAACCCCTTTTCTAATCCTTCATTAGAGTCATCCAACAGCTGATGATACCTAAATAGTAAACCAGAGAAAGATATAATTAAAATCTGAGCTGGACTAGACCCTTAATGCTGCCAAAGATAAATTACTTTTAAAAATATTGAAACATTTACAACCATTATTATAGAAATTAATCAATATCAGGAATAACAGGAATAAAGCTTTGTTTTTCAAGTACCCTTCTTGCAATTTTCAGTCTGGAACCTTCTTGCAGTAAATACTGAACACGGGATCTGTTCTGCTTTATAGATCAGCACTTTGATGAGTAGAATATACACAGAGATTGTGTAAGAACTCCAGCACCTCTGAAAAGACCTTCACTAGAGCAAGCAACATCACAAGTCAAAGGACCCTCACCACCACGGTAAAAAGGTTACTTTGACAACTTTATCACATATTGCTTCCTTTAATGAGCACTTCCTAAATGAAGCATCGAGGCCTCAAGAACTATTTCATCTGAGTCTTCAGGGGTTCTATACCCCAAGCAAATAAGTGACATGAATTTGGGAGAATGTCTAGATTATGTATGTAGCTGTTCTTATTCTGACACAAGAAAATCACTCCTGCTCTGACACAAGCCCACAGTGAGAGCTATGCTCTAACAGTTATAGGTAACCTGCCCAGTTCAGAAGTTCTCAAAGCTTTACTTTTTTAATTATTTAGAGATCAAAAGAGATGAAATTCAACAGACTAAGTTTGCCTGCTTGAATTCTTGAGAGGAAATTCCAGCATATATTAGTTCCTTCCAATCTACAGAGACACAGCAGCCATGACTTCATGGTTTTGTAAACAAGGCTTTCCAACAAAACATGTATTGGCAAGCCATATCTGTTCTGCACTATAAAATCAACCAAGAAACATGTATGAAACAAACACTTCAAATATAATACAAAATACCAATTGTTTACCTCATTTTCAGAACTATTTCTAATAAAACTGCATTAGCTGTATTTGTTTTGTAAGCGTAAAGTTTTAGCCACACTTTAGATGCACGTAACTAAAACCAGAGGATTACTTACCAAAGAAGTCAAATGAAAAGGGGTCCCTTCCACCAAAAAACTCCCTGAAGACATCATCTGGGTTACGGAATGTAAATCCAAAATCAAACGCATTATCGTGATGATTTCCACCTGCAAATAAACCATTAAGTTTCAATTACTTTCACACGTTCTCACTAGCAAGAAAGTGCAGTCCTATATGGTATTTGAATCATTTAAAAATATAAACAACTTCTAAAGTTTCCCTTTCAGGTACCATTCGGGTTAAGTACACACAATATTTTTTACAACTGGTTCTCTCTGTCTGTTTTTAGAAGATAACAGTAATACCTTTGACAACACAACTAGAAAAAAAAAATGTAAAACAGTTGTAATCTCAATTTTTAGAGGATTGGAAGATTCCACCAGAATAGAGAAAGCAAAGAACTGCTGGTTGTCAACATACCTCCGCCTCCATTTATTAGGCCTTCTTTTCCATATCTGTCATAGATGTCACGTTTTTTAGCTACAAGGAGAAGTTGCACATCATGTCAGTAAACAGGTACATTGATTTTGGGGGGGGGGGAAGGACTTTGCTGGTATTCTCAGTTAAATACCTTCTGAAAGCTCATTTATTTAACAAAGTTCTGGCATATAACTGCTGAATGTTTTTAATGAGGATTGCCAAAGCAATTTAGGTTCAGAAAGAACAGGCACTAAACTTCAGACTTACTACCATTTAGTTCTAGAAGTTTCAGTTCTGTTGTATCAGAAGAAGTTTGGTATAAGGACAAACTTCACAAGGAAGTTTGCCCTTTAAAAGAATACTTTAAAACAAATACTGCAGTCTTCTTCTTTATACAGGTACAAGGCTGTAAAGGCTGTAAAGGACCTCTGGAATTCAACCTGCTACTCCACACAAGTCTAATTACAAAGCTGGTCAGATCTTGACTGAATAAAGTCCTGATCTCACCAATGTGCAAGAAAAGATTCTACAGTTTCTCTGAAAAGCAGTTCCAGAGCTCAGGCATTCTCACTGTAAGCATTCTCTTCCTTCTATCCACCTCACAAACCTTGACTGCTTTTTTTCCTTTTATTGCACAAGAACACACCCACAGTAAGAGAGTTATGAGAACGGAAGAACAGTGTTTATATGACTGACTGCAAAACCCCTAAAATTAACTTCTTTCAGCTTAATGATGGAGAATGAAGTGATGTTACAAAATGCCATGGAAGAATGTGATTCAAACTGCTTGCTCTCCATTATTTTAGAAGGCATAAAATGACTATAAATCTCACTCCAGACCAGCCTTACAGTATCCACGAGAAAGGGGAGAAAAATGAGCTCTACATTACTGCATAGGATCAGATGGCACTGTTGGTACTGGAAGGGAACCTGAAGAGCTTAAAGAGGCAGATAGCTGGCTTACTTTGCTTGCACTGGTGTGGCAGTATCAGCCAAAAACCAGTCTGGGCATCTGATTTTAGATTCTCAATTTTATCATGCTTTTCCCACTGGAATCTCTTCAGTGAAAGATGTTTTAAAATTTAAATAGCATCACTGAAAGAACATGCAGTTACCTCAAACAGATGCTGGAAACTAAACCACTTCTAACTAACAGGAATTAAAATTTTATATAATGGTCATCATCTCCAACTAATAGAAACTTGCAATAGGTTCACACACACACAAATCCCCAAAGCTTGTTTAATTACCCATATTGCCTCTCTAGAAAGTAATTTTTGAAGAAAGCAGGTTAACCTACTCATCAATGTTAAAAGACCAAAGCAGTAAGGTAGATAAACTGTCAGGAGCAAGAAACGGCACTCTGAGGGCTCACAAAGCCCAAAGTTCATCTCAAAATGTTACATTTTTAAACCACAAGGGAAGTGTGTTCAATGATCACCCAATGTCAGTATTCTTTGCTTAAGTAACCTCTTACAAAACTGTTCTTCTGCCAAAAATCTCTCTTCATTCAAGCCTGTAATGATGTCAGAAAATTTCATTAGGTCTGCAGAGGAGCTGACTGCCTCTTGACCACTGGGCTCAGGATCTGGTATCCCTGCTGCACAGATGATTGTTAACACAGCAGTAAGTTAGGATTTGGTCTCAATCCAAAAACTGGTAGCACTTTTAGATGTTCTAAAATTCTAGCAGTGTACTGTTTCCAAAGAACTTAAAGATCTGTATAACAACCAGACCAGTATCCTATTTTTATCTTGCTCAAAAAATTAGTTCAAGAAGGTTAAAGTACTCTAGAAGACAATGAACTAATGATAAATTAAGTTCTGTTTCTCCCATGTCAATTAAGTATCAAAACCAAGCAAAGAAATAGTATGTACTAGACTGCAGCTCTATAAATCAGGCTGAATCCTGAGAGGTAATCTAGATGCCACTAGTGCTTTAAATATAGCTTTCCCATGCTCACTGTCTCAGGTGAAATCAAGGACACTTCAGAAATAGCATATAGACAGCTGCAGTCAATTACAGAGGAAAATAATCAAAGTAGCTTAAATCACTTTGTTATGATTCAGACTGCTTCTGCCAGAACACTGGCAGAAGTTAATGATACTCTTCAAGCAAACACATGGGTGAACTCTAAACTGCATTCCTGCACTACATGGGTCAGGCTAAGCACCTCTTTCAGAACAATTCAAAATAAACACCATCTTTATCACTATCTGTATCACAGTTGACTGAATTTACAGAACTCACCCAAATGCAATCTGAATTTTCAGCAAGATTTACAGTATGCTTGAGCTTTGTCAAGACTAGTTTACTGCTACAAGAATTAGAAGCAGTGGGCCCAACAGTAGATACTTCAGGGTTGGTCTAGCCTGACTTATTGGATAAACACAATAATACCCCTATACTGATGGTAACATCGGCTTTCCCTGCTAAGATAAAATTAATCTTGGTATTTGCAGACTTCTCTTCAGAAATTTCTGAAGAGGGCCTGCCAGACACAGAATTTCAATTTTTACAATAAAACTAATTTGGTTACTCATCTAGAGAGATCCTGATATTTTTGTTTCAAAATTTCTGCTTACTCTGTCTTATCTGCCAGCTTCCTTCTCTCTCTCTTTTGAAAAGGAAGTAGTCAAGTTGGATAACAAACCAAAGTAACAATATCTCTTCAAAGCATCATACATCAACATTTTCACTCTGATACCCAGAACAGAGAAAGGCAATTCAAGAACCCTTTTAAAATACCTACCATCTGACAAAACTTCATAGGCCTCAGCTACTTGTTTAAATTGCCGTTCTGCCTCATCTTTATTGTCTGGATTTTTATCAGGGTGCCATTTTAGTGCCAACTTACGGTACCTAAGTGGAAGGAAAACAAAGGATATTGTACTCTGAAATGATGGAATATGCTCTACAGATAAACACAAAATGTTTCAAACAAGTTGTCAGGAATTAAAAGTATTTAGAAATTCCCCAGTGCCTTGTATCTTGCAACCACACTGGTATTAACAGATTCTGCAGGCACACAAAGAACCACCTTCTCAGATATGCTTTTAAGAAAAAAGTGGTCCAATGTGCTTCAATTATTTTGAAATTATTCCCGTGCATTTCTGATGATCAAAGCATAACATTCCAAAACACATCTGCTGTGGGATTCTCCTTGAAGCTCTATAATTATTCAGTACTACAGGCAACCATGGGGAGCAGAAGGATCTGGTACATGTGAAGCACCTGGTACAGTCAAAGTTGACACTTACGCTTTTTTAATATCCTCTGCTGAGGCATGCTTTTGCACTCCCAGAACTTCATAGTAATCCACCATGTTTCAGTAGGTGTCTTGTTAACAACAGCTCAGTCTTTCAAGTCCTGTAACAACAACAACTTGTAAGCGAAGCTTGTCCAGTACTGTTACTTCATAAAAGTCAGGCAGGAGTCAGGTATCTTCTAGTACCAAACCTGATCTGAGAAGGACAAAATTCAAATGTTCCAAACCCCAAAAAATAAAAACGCTTTATTTTAGGTCGACAGGTCAAACAATTACTTTAATTCTGATTTTTATGTTCTTTAATCCCACTGAAGCACAGTACACAGACACATGGGTAACCAGCAGTTCCTGGAACAAAACAGACTGAAAAGCCTGATTTAATCAATATATTAAAAAGAGTATGTGGGTCACGGTTTTGATTATATATTAATTACTCTGAATGCAGAAGAAAGCATATATCATGCTCACCTAATGTCACCTATGACACCTAAGTCATGTCTTAAGCATACATGAGCAGAAACAAAGGGTCCTTTCTTCCACATCTGCTCTTCAGAACATTATTTTCACTGAGATGCTCTCTTCAGAAAAGCAACAAATGTGCAGGTCTTGGAAACCTAAAACTCCACCTATTGATTCCAGTAAGCCTTTCTTGTACTCAGACCTTGACAAAAAATTTGCACGTTGCCAAAGCTACTCAATACCCTTTACTTCCTTTATGTTTACCAACAGAAGTACATTGCCAGGCAAGGTTGTTCCACCTGCAAGGTTAACCAACCAACTCAAGTACAGAGCCACCCTCTGCTTCTTAGTATAAAAGAATAAAGTTTTCATAAGAGTCCTAAGAAACCTACAAGTTAAAAAAAAAAAAATTAAATACTGACAGTTTCTTGTCAATATTAGAGAATAATTATAAGAAACAATTATATCAACCATTACTCCAACTAAATGAGGACTAAGATGAAAGAATCTTTCTAAAAGTCACAATAATGTCTTATGTCTTCCTGCGAAGGCTTCTTCTCTACAACACTGTAACAAGTCTCCATTCTGGCAAAAATTCCAAGCACCTTTCCATCCTACCACTGCTGCTGGTTCATTCCAAGTTTTATGAACAAGGAAACACCAACATTTTCCACAAGTTATCAACTCGTTGCAGGCAAAGTCACACAAACACACTCAGAACATAACAATACAGCAATGTATTAGTCACATTTTCTTATCTCGTGCATCAAGAACAAAAATTCATTGAAATAACTTTTCCCCCCTCAAGTCATTCAGTGTTTTTCATTTTAGCCCACAGAGTCTCATTTTCCTGTTCTTTCACACAAATGCTGAGAGTACCAAGCATGATGTAGCCCAGTGAAATATTCTGAAATTAATTTATTGTACTCACTTTACATATATCTTTCAACATCCTGGGATATAAACAGTAATGAGAGGCTTCCTTTTAAAATAAATTGGTATAGCTTCAAAATATGTTGTTGCTGTAGGTTAAAGTTTAATTAACTTTAATTAGGGATGTGGTTACACACACATTTCCTCAAATGGCAAAACCAGTTTAAGAGATACCCTGCCATGCTGCCTCCCCACTCCAAACTACTCACAGAAGTAAATGGATTGGAGGAGCTATCTGTGTTTAAAACTTGGGTGGTTTTACCAATCTACTTAACCATACAGTAACACAAAATTAAAGTGCAGCAGGTAAACAGACCTCTAATTGACTTTGCCCTTTGAAGAAATCCCCACACCAAAAAAATAGCAAGGGTATAGTTAATATTGTGACCAGTGTCAAAGGAAGTTGGGAGACATGAATTAAAATGAACATTAAGGATGCCAATAATAATATACTAACGTCAGGGTTCAATATGTAAACATACAGATTACCAAAAATATCCCAGAATATTTGCTATCAACTGGCCTCTCTAGTTTTGCTGTTTCCCACACAAGGACTAGAAGAGCTCATGAACAAAGAGGGGAAGAGCAAGGTCAGCGTGGGTTAAGTCTGCTATCAAATCCCACAGCCAACCCTTATGAGCAATAGCACATATGGAACATATAGTTACAAAAAAAAAATCAGAGTATATCTAATGTGAGTCAAGTTTAAGGTTAGAGGTCAGAGTCCCTCCTAACAAGGATACCAGCAAACAGCAGGAAGCCACAAGACAGGAGCACAGACCATACCACTACGTGTTTTTTCCATATTCTCCTTTTCTTAAATATAACACTTGCATTAGATGTCCTCTCAATTCAGACACCTATCTTAGAGGGAAAATTTAAAACTCAAGCTTCTAGCTAGAATAAGCATGTAGGAAAAGCAACCCACATGTAAAAAAATAAATCACATCTTTTCCTAGAGAACTCTGTGCACACTGGAAGTCATACTGAATTCATCATATAATTAAATACTTTGCTGTTTGTTTAAAAACAATGTTGCAGTGTTGTTAAGTTCAGACTCAATACAGACATCAATATATCCTAAATAACAGAAGCCTGAAGTTGGAACCAAAAACCAATGCCGAGGCAACATGACCACCTCTTAACAGATGACTCTGGCCCTAAAAAGCAAAACCCTTCAAGAACAGAGGAATTATGTGTTCCAAAGAAATGTTTGGGGCTTGCATATTCTGTCTTTAGTGAGCATGTTATTGTTCAGTTTTTACTTGCCACTAATATAGAGTCTGGAATTAAGACAAACAGTAGCTCTCTGAAGAAAACAAACTGTTAATATTCTCCTTCTCCTAATCAAACAGTCCTGTGACAGTAAAGAGTTCATCTCCGATTTATTGTTATTTCTATCTGCCAATTACCATAAACCAGAAATTGTACTGCTGAAATTTTAGTTATCATAGGAACTTTTTTCTTGTATGTAAAAAGGTTTTAGCAATATTTACACCAAGAAAATAATCTGCAGCTTTTCTGTTCATCTTAATTTTTAAAAAAGTGTCAGCTAATATTTAGCCCTCTGAAAAAAACTTGGATTTTTGCTCAACAGCAAATAAGACTGGGGGGAAAAAAAAAAATTAAATCACCCACACCCAAAAGCCCCCCTCTCCCCCTAAGATCTCAACAATACTTGCAAACTAGAAAAGATCTCTGTCTGCAATCTTTTCAGGACAAAATTATTTAAAATATTTACTCAAGGAAACAGCCACCAAGAGCCTTATAATAAAACAGAATATATGACCATCAACTTTGACAACAGAAAATGGTCAATTAAAAAAAAAATCAGTATTTTTAAGGCTAGCAGGAATCTGCATGGTGAAAATGCCTAGATGTTTCAAAGATGCAAAAAACCACCCAATTATCCTAACCAAATTGACATGACAAAAATCTTCTTCCAACACCAAATCTGTCAAACAATTCGTCTCCAAATATACGAGCAAGGCTCATTAATTAGGCACTCGGGAGCTTTTTCTGAAGCCACAAGGAAGCCAGCCCACATTAGCTAATTTCCTGCCTCCATCCACACAAAATCTTCAAAGTCTCAGAAGAAAAATAAGCAAAAAATCTCCAGCTGAAAGAAGTTGTTTCACGGCCTTTGTGTTTGCAGTTCGTAGTTACTTGTGCTGGTAACTGCCCTGCGTTTGCAGTGCACTATCAGCTACTCTAACTCCATGAAAATCAAACAGGCAAGTGTTTATGTGAACCAAAAGTTTCCATAGTTTATAGAGTTCTCAGTCACCACAGGAGAAGTCGGGTTTGTTCTGGCTTAGGGAGCAGCGGCCCTGAACACTCACACTGACTCAAGGCAGCCCACAGGAGCACATGACCAGGCTGGACCCTCCTCGTACAGCACAGCCCAGAGCTCCACTGGTTATCCTGAAACCCAGCTCATAAACTCTCTTCACAGCACAGTCCTCAGCTACATAAAAGGCATGAGAAGCATTACAGAACACAGATATGCAGAGAGCCATAAACTTCTATAAGATCAGATTACAAAGAAAAGCGAAGCAAGTAATCAGCTGCACAACCAGAAGGGATGACAAAGCAGCACCCCTAACTAAATACGGAAGGGAAAAAAGTATCCAAACAAGAAATTCTTAGAGCAGCCAGGAGGGAATTCAGACAGCAAGGGGCATGCGACCTTTGCAGTCAGCTTAGTCAGAAAACGTTATCTATTTCTGGCCATGAAGCAACAGGCAGCACAGAGAGTCCTGAAAGATGCCAGAATAGCTCAGGCTTTGTGACTAGTGCAGTCACCTGGAGAGCCAGATGGAGTTCCAAACTCCTGATTCATGCAGTTCACAGAAGCAGCCAGTCATCAACATCCTGTGCAAGTCCCACAGCCATCCAGTTCCTGGTACCTGCTGCTTTCCATGAACATATGTAAAGGATTGCATCCTGCTGGCAACCCGGAAGGAATAAATACCCTGTTCTGACTCCCAGTTAAGCCTGAGCTTGAATCTGACCTACTCAACAGCAACTGAGCAACCCAGAGATATCTCTGGGATTTTAATAGATTATGCTCACACTCAAAGATCTTTGGGAATTGTAATCTATGATTAAAAAATATGATTCTTCATATTCCAATAGTTTTATTAGAAAGCAATATGTGAGTGGGATCTGATGAAATTTTACACTCCTTCAAGTATGCACACTACAGTCATGCTAGTGTTGTTGTGGATCCAGGGCCAGACAAAGAATTCCAACAACACACACACTTTCAAAGTTTTCTAGTATTTCTTCATTTGACTTTTACACAGCTAAGACACCTTTGCTAATCTTTTTATTATTTATAGTCCAGTAAATTCAGACACATATACAAATACTCTGTTTAGAAGTAACAAACTTCATCTGAAGTTCAGTCACTTCATTTGCTCACAAGCTACAGATTTCAAATGCAATCTACAAATTTTAATCATTTGCCTTATCTCTCTATTTTATCTACCCATCTAAAAGAGGGTAAACAAAGATCAACCATAACAGTGTTCGCCAAGTCCTCTAAGACACATTTGTACCAGCAGTTCAAAGAGCTCTCATTGGCTTGAAAAAATCACTGTCTTTAAAAAACAGATACTAGTTACAGAACCTGACTTCTGGTGTCTCCTATGCCCTGACCAAAGCCAAATCTCACACCATGACTCCTCAGAATGAAACACCGCTCAGGCAACAATCAAACACATTTCACCCAGCACAACTCAGCAATGCAGGAAGCCATACAAGTCCCAAAACCTCAGCCAAATCCCAAATAAAATCAAGGTATCTATGTCAGTTCTAGCAAGAATATCTGGGATGTGCCATATGTAACTGAACTGAAACCATGAGCAGTCTCTTGACTGAACTTGCAAAGATCCACCGTGCCACTGTACAAGAGCTAAGACAAAAATGCCCACACTCTTTACCAGAAAAACTTACTAAGAAGTTTAAGAATTCTAAGGAACAAAATGAAATTTACTTTAGTTCTGATGAGTGCAATAACAGAGCAAGAAAACCTGTATAAGTTTTGTGATTAATTAATCTGAAAATACATTTAAACAAGGCACCAACATTAAATTCTTCCCCCCACTGATACCAGCACAGTGCAGTGCAGACTAAGGCATATTAAAAACCTCAGTAGTTTTAACTTGTGCTTACCTGAGCTTAGAAAAGCTGTCAGAGTTTAACTTCACAGGTTCCTGAAATTTATTGTTTCACGGAAAAATGTAAACTTACCATACAATTAAAATTAGTAAAATGTACTTAAATAGCCATGTTTATACTCATTACTTTAATACTACCACAGCATCCCCAGGAGATGAATCTAATCAAATGAACATTCCAAAAAGCTTAGTTTAAACTCATGCTCAGAACAAACATCCTGCTTCTATGTCAGAAAACAGAGTGGATTTGGATACAGTTATTATTACACAAGAGCATGCAGTTCATACAGGGAAAAGGAAGCTGCTGCTTTTTTACCTTGAAGTTCATGTTCCATTTTAAAAAAGCCAACAACAACAAAACCCCACCACAACCAAAAAGGAGACACCTGTACAAGGCTCCCTCACCCCTTAAGGCAAGAAGTTACAAAGAACTCTGTCCATTCCTCTCCTCCCCAAGGGCTGCAAGACACAGCTCTAACGAGAACTACTGCTGGTGTGTTTTACTGCCTGGCACAAGGAAAGCCTGTAGAGGGCAACAGGTAAAAAAAAAAACATTAAAAACAGTGAACCAACAAAAATGGAAAACAGAAGAAATCCAAAATCTTCATCTGTGAAAGAAATGTCTAACAAAAACAGGGAAAGGGAGCTGATCAGTGAACAGGACAGCCTCACTCCCCTGGCTGACATTCTCCTGCTTATCCATCTATCTCTGAGCAGGTCCTAAATCCAGGGAGACTTATTCACGAGCTTTCCTTAAAGCAAAGGAGCATTCTTCCAAAACACAACAATTCAGGTGTCCAAATTTGGAATTGGGTCACAAATATCTGCAACATTGGCACCCTCCTAAAACTAACCATAAAAGGCTACTTTATACAAAGTAAAAATATTCCTATCTTATCTTAAAAAATATATGATCTGCATTTGATTAAACAATTAAAAACAGTGAAAGCCTCAACCGAAAGATCAGGCCAAAAAAGTTTCAGCCAAATAATCACATGCAATGAGATGATCCTTTAGAGAAAAGAAAATAGTTAAAAGTTTCTACACGCTTTCCCTGAAATATTTTTGGAGTCATGATAATTTTATTTCAGACAAACAGAATAAAAAAGTTTCATTAACGCAAAGAGCAAGTTCTTTTTCAGAGCACTGACAGGCTGTCATAGATTCAGACTACATTTTAAGGAAGAAAAATAATTCTAATCAAAACAAATAAAGTTTTTATTAAAACTGTCTGCAATGTAGACAGGAATGACCTCACACTTATTATATGAGCTTTAAGATCCTTGTTAGGTTCTGAGTCCTCACTAATATCAGAGGGATTTAGGTATTTTCTCAGAACAAATAGAAAGCATAAATGAAACCTACAACTAGTAACTGGAGGAGTGAAATGCATATGCATGAATTATTTCTTCCCTAGCAGTTAAATAAACAGAAGGAGAATAATGCTTTTGTTAAGTCTAAATGTAAGAAAAATCTAACATCCATTCAATTGTATTTTATTCAAAAGAAAAAATATAACTTAAACCTACTAATATCCTCAGTTTTATTTTAAATCTATCTTGAAATAAACAATCATCATACGCAAGATCCAACAAGTTTTGACAAAGCTAAGTAATTTCTCACTAATCCTTGAATCCTTATTCCTTGAGTAAGACAAAGGAAAAGCTGTTGACAGAAAATGCTTTCAGGACGTGAGGCTGAGGAGGTTCTTTACAAATGCTATTAGAGAAATGGAGCACTTCCTACTTAAGGAGCACAATGCTAGAACATTAAACCTCACACGACTAAGTTGAAAATTAAGGCAATGCATTCCCTTCAAAACATCCCTGTTTACACGGTAAGAAGCAGGAGGTGCTCCAGCCTGGAAGTGCAGTGCCCTGGCAGGACAAGCTGCCCCCCCTTCCCAGCCGGCGGCACAGGAGCAGCTCAGGCTCACACGGGTGGCTGCGCTCGGAGCTCAACCCGGTGTGACATTTCAGTCGATTCCAGGCCGGAATTGCGACGCCTCTGGACTTGGGTACAACACAGTCACTATCCTCATATCCCTCGCAGACCTCACTGCACCAGTGTGGTAAGTAAAGATGCAAAACAAACCAAAAAGCAGGTATTTCTTTACCCAGTTCTGTTAAGAACTACTACATCCTTGATATCATCATCCATGATGATTTAATATAAGTTGTTCCCTCTCTCCATATCCATTCCAAAACTTCTAGTGGATGAAAGAAAGAATATAGTAATAAAGAAATGTGTGTATCTATTTAATTAAAAAAAAAAAAGTAGCAGAACACATTAGCCCTCTAACTAAAACTTCAGTGTTACACAGAGGTGAAGCCTTGCATGTTTTCTCCCCATGTCCAGCCAAGATAAATTAGCAAACTGCATCAATCTAGGAAAGACAAGAAAAAATACCAAAGAGAGAAAAGCTACCCGAATAAGAACATGCTGTAGTCCGAAAACACAAGTGCTAAAAACACAACTCCAATAGAGAGCAAGGGGAACCCTGAAGTTTACAGATAAATTATTATTACTACTGCAGTCTAAGTAGTGCTGCCAGTAAAAGTAGCAATTTAAATTTCTCCTTTGCTATCTGAGATTATTTAAGAAAATTTAACAGTAATTTAGCTTCCATTTCCAACACTCTCTTATTCTCCACTGAGAAGGCAGCAGGGGAGCCAAGAGGAGGGAAAAAAGTCAGACCACTGTTCAGCTATAGTTAAAATTTTAAGAAAAAAAAAAGTAACCACAGAGACAAGATCTATAAATACATTTACTCACTGGTCCAAACAAATCTTCTTTGACAACATAATCCATCAAACTAAATGGTATTTTAACTACCAGGATCTTGATCATCAGCTGAACATAAAATCCCTAGCTGGAATACAAGGATCTTCAAAGAGTAAACAAAAATTAAGGTCAGCAGGCAGCAGTGACTGCAACCTCTGCTGCAGGATCGGAGACGCAGAGCCTTGCTTTATTCCAGCTGTTCCCTCTGTGTCAACACCTTGTTCTTATCACTTTTTGACACATTATACCCTGAAAATTCCGGGTTTGATCCCTGATTGACTAGGCAATGTCACAAGCCTGGCCACGTGCACACTAGCACTGTTACGAACTTAGCTTTTACCATGTTACTGCGTCAGTTTATTACAATCAGAATTCAAAACAAATCTGTTCAGTATTTTGAACAATCTTTGTTAGCATGGCTCAACCCTACAGCACCCAAGGAGAGCTCCGACAGTAACACAGCTCAGAGCGTTGCTGCAAACATGAACGGTGATCATAAATCACTTCCCAGCCCACTGCCCCCTCTGAAGCCCAGCAAACACTGATGGCAAACCATGTTTCTTACCTGCCAGTGTCAACTTTCAACTCGGCTCGGAGCTTGGAAACAGCGAGTTCAAAACAACCAACCCGCTGCCGACCTCACCCACAACAAACCTCGCTCCTGACCCTGCCCTGAGTAACAAGCACTGAGCAGAACTTCACCGAACTCCTTCTATCGGAGAGGAAAACAGTGCGTTTAGCTAACAGCATCTGTTAGAGGCCATCAAGCACTGTATCCCTTAAACCACTAAACCACATCTCCAGTGCCTGTTAAACACCTCCAGGGACGGTGACTCCACCGCCTCCCTATTCCAATGCCTGATCACCCCGAACAGTGGGAAACTGTTTCTGATACCTCATGAGCCCGTCCCAGCTCAAGGCCGTTCCCTGTGTCTCCTCACTGCAGGCAGAGCACAGGCAGAGCACAGGCAGGGCACAGGACGGCCCCCGCAGCACAACCTCCCGCGGAGAGCTGCGGAGAGAAGGAGGGCACGGCAGAGCCGCCCCGGCAGTGCCGTGCGAGGGGAGGGACTCCAAGGCGGTCTGTTTAACGCACCGAGGCTCGCCCTCACCTCCCGGCAGCCGAACCCACCGCGAATGGAAACGCGGGATGTTTCCGCCCTCGCGGCGACCTGGGAGCGACTGTCCCGGGATTCGCACTGGAGCTGCCACCGCCGGCCACCGCGGGGGGACCCCGCGCAGCGCCGCTCCCCGCCGCGTCGCCTCGCCAATCTCCCAGGGCCGTGGCCGGAGCCCCCCGCGGCTCCCGGGGCCGCTCCGGCAACCGCAGCCACCCCGTGCCTCGCGGACCGGCAACAGCGGCGTGGCTGCCGAGCGGCGCGGCCCGGAGGGCGCTGCCCCAGCTCCCTAACGCACGGGGCCGTGTCCGCTGTTCCGTATACCCGCGTCCCGGTCCCCGTCCCGTCCCCGCTCACCCGCGGCGCCCTCCTCACCGCGCGGCCCCCGCTTCGCCGCGCTTCCCGCGCGGACCCCCAACGCGCGCACGCGCCCGACAAAGGACAGGATACGCCGCCAGCGCGCCCGCGCCGCACGTCACTTCCGCCCCGCCGCTTCCGGAAACTTCTGGAAGGGCCCCGCCGGGGCTTCCCCCGGTGAGCGCGCAGCGCCCCCTGCCGGCGGAGCGGGCGTGCCCGAGGGCATCCGAACATCCCAAAGGGATCGCTCTGCTCCCTGCTCCAGAGAATCCTGACATCAGGAAGGGAGCCACAAGGATCATCGAGTCCAACCCTTAGCCCTGCCCAGGACAATCCCCAAGAGTCACATCATGTGCCTGAGGGCATTGTCCAAACGGTCCTTGAGCTCTCTCAGCCTTGGTGCTGTGACCACTTTCCTAAGGAGCCTATTCAGTGTCCAGCCACCCTCTGGGGGAAGAACCTTTTCCTTACATCCAACCTAAACCTCCCCTGGCACAAGTTCAGGCCATTCCCTGGGGTCCTGTCCCTGGTCCCCACAGAGCAGAGATCAGTGCCTGCCCCTCCTCTTCCCCTCCCGAGGAAGTTGTAACCGCAGTGAGGTCTCCCCTCAGTCTCCTCCAGGACCAAGTACCCTCAGCCTCTCCTCATAAAACTTCCCCTGCAGACCCTTTCTCATCCTCATGGCCCTCCTTTGGATGCTTAATGTCTTTTTGATATTGAGATTCCTTCTGACCACTGCACATACAGGTGCATCTCAAAGCAGTCGTGCTTAATACGAGGGGAGCAAGGGGCTGAACTTCTGGGTTCTGAGCATTCTCCACATGAATGCTGGAGCTGTAATAAAATTTCAGTTCTGCTTAGCAGTGATGAGAAGCTGCCCCACAAAGGGCCCACCCCAGTGCCATCTGCGGGGAGGACTGGAACCAAGCACCAAGAAACCACAAAACCTTCCCTTTATTTTCAGGTGTTTAGTTTATGGCAAATGACCTTATCACGCAAATAAATGTGATCTGCAATATAGGCTTGAGCCATTGAAATAGCACAGAAATTGAACTGGGAGAAGAATCCTTACCCCCGAATTTGCAGTGGCTCCACTGGGCAAGGGAGCAGCTCCCCCTGGCACTGCTCCCCCCTCACAGCAGCACCACTGCCCTCGCCACCCAGGGTGAAACCCCGCTGGGTTCCCCAGAGAGAAAACACAGAAAGCAATGCCTGGATGTGGTGCTGAGGGAATAGGAGAAGAAATGACTAATAATTTTAAGAAACACTCTCTTGAATAGGTGAGCTTGGCTGCTGGAAGTGAGAGGACAAAATTTCTTCCCCCTTCGTGTGTCTTATTTTAGTCTCAGAAATTGGGGGTGCCAAGGGGATTGATCCAGGCTCTTCTCAGTGGTGCCAACCACTAGGACAAGAGGCAACGGGCAGAAACTGATGCACAGGAAGTTCCACCTGAACATGAGGAAGAACTTTACTGTGCAGTGACCATGCACTGGGACAGGTTGCCCAGAGAGGGTGTGGAGTCTCCATCACTGGAGGTATTCAAGAACTTCAGGGCACAATCCTGTACACAATGTGCTCTGGGATGACCCTGCTTGAGCTGAGAGGCCAGAACAGATGACCCACTGTGGTCCCTTCCATCTTGACCCATCCTGTGATTCTGTGAGGGGAAATGCAAAATGTAATGCCTGGGTATGGTGCTGAGGGAAAATTGGTAATTTTAAGAAACACCCTTTGAATAGATGAGTTTGGCTGCTAAACATGAGCTGACAAAATTTCTTCCCCCTTGTGTGTTTAATTGTAACTCTGGCACAGAATTCCTTTGAGGGCAGATTCCTCCCTCTCCACCTGGCACCTGGACAGAGTCTTGCACTGGGTCAATGTATTGGAGCATCCTTTGGGTTATATTCGAGCATGTGGTTTTCTGACTGTCATGGCTGAGAGCAAAGTATAAGCAGCCAAGTTATTATTCTATTTTTAAAATGTGGACTTTGTCCCTGCTTTAAATTGCTGTAAAATTATAATTCTTGCCCTTTATTTAAAAAGTGGAGGAGGCGCTAATTTACAGATCACCAAAGCAAAGTTGAGGGAGTTTCCACACATAAAATATGTGCTTCCCAAATACAGTCAATTAAATGGCTACCTATTATTTAGGATATGTTTGTGTGGGAGTGCAGTCAGTTCAAAAACACAAAAGCCAGCTTGGAATAAGGCAGAGGGAAACTTAAAACAAATCAAAAAGGCAAGTAGTAGGACAACCCTAAGTATAGGCTTGGTGCTTTGGGGAAATACAAGCTTCAAAAAAAATACTGTTCCATGAGACTTGACGCTAAATTGTGGTCATGGAAACAAGTCTTCAAAATTAGATCAAAGAGACACCTCGCTCCATCATTAGTTTCTCATTAGCAAGTAGCTGTGAAGTCCAAGTTGTTGATCCATTTGGAAAGGAAAAAAAAACCAGATGAGTAGTAGGTTAGATGGGCTCTTCCTAACAAGTAAGGTTCAAACCTCAGAGGATTCCCAGCCTAGCAAGTGCTAAGGCAAGCAGCAGGTCAGTACTGTGTGGTGCAGGAGGAGGAGGTCATATTAAATTTTGATTTAATGCTTGTAGTGGGTCTCTGTGACTGGGTTTTGTAAGATGGGGGGGGGAGGGAGGGCTACAGGGTGGCTTCTGTCAGAACTGCTGAAGCTTCCCCTGTCCAGTGGATGGCCAAATGCCAGCCAGCTCCATGATGGGCTTCCTCTTGCTGGCCAAGGCCAAGCCAATCAAGAGTGACAGTAACGCCTCCAAGATAACATATTTAAAACCAGAAGGTTGTTGCGCAGAAGGAATTCCAGCCAGGGAAGAGCAGAGTGAGAACATGGGAATATCAATGTAGACACCAAGGTCAGTGCAGAAGGAGGGCAGGAGGTGCTCCAGGCACCGGAGCTGAGGCCCTGCAGCCCGTGGTGCAGGAGGGGCAGGAGCTGCTCCAGGCGCCGGAGCTGTGGCCCTGCAGCCCGTGGTGCAGACCATGGTGGAGCAGCTGTGCCCCTGCAGCCCATGGGGGACCATTGGGGTGCAGAGACCCCCCTGCAGCTCATGGAGGAGCCCAGGCTGGAGCAGGTGGATGCAGGAAGGAGGCTGTAACACCGTGGGAGGCCCAGGATGGAGTGGGGTCCTGCCAGAGACCTGCAGCCTGTGGAGAGGGAAGCCCAGGGTGGAGCAGGTTTTTCCTGGGTAGGACTTGTGGCCTCTGTGGGGGACCCACGTCAGTACAGCTTATTTGGGAAGGACTGCACTCCATGGAGGAGTGACCCACAGGACAACAGTTTGGGAAGAGCTGCTGCCCGAGGGATGGACTCACGCCAGAGAGGTCCATCAAGGACTGTCTCCTGTGGGAGGGACCCCATGGGAGCAGGGGAAGGACTCCAACTCCTCTCCCTGAGCAGCAGCAGAAACAACAACTGACCATAACCCCCATTCCCCATCCCCCTGCACCACAGGGGGGGAGGAGGTAGAGTTTTAGAAGGAAGGAGGGGTGGGGGGAAGATGTTTTTAAGATTATTTTATTTCTCACTCTTTTGCTTTGATCCTGTTAGTAATAAATTTAAGTAATATCCCCACTTGGAGTCTGTTTTGCCCATGAAGGTTATCAGTAAGTGACCTCTCCCAGCTCTTATCTCAACTCATGAATCCTTCATTGGTTTTTTCCCTCCTCTGTCCAGTTGCAGAGGGGAGTGAGAGAGCAGCTTTAGTGGGTACCTGGCATCTGGCCAGGGTCAACCCACTACAATGCTTTAAACATTTCTTGATGTGGAAATAAACAGATTTTTCCTCAACTTTTTGTAACCAATGACAGGGGAGAACAAAGTATGAAGAGTCCTAAAAACATGACCTGTAGTAAACAAGACAGAAGTAGTGCACGAGGCAGTTACTTTGCTTTGTTTACAGAGCAGATTTGATATAAAAGGTACGATGGATGCCAACCATAAAATTTGCTATTTATCCACACAAGCAGAACATGTCAAAGAAACATGATTTTACATGGAATTACAGGGTTGAAATCAAAACACTGTCTACATCAATGCAACCAGGACCATGGCTCCTTTAACACAATTGTTATCATTACATTAATTTGCCCAGAGACTTTCTGACACTGTTCTGACTCTAGACAGTGTAGCTCTCCATTATCACCCTTCAGATACAGGAATAATATCTGAGAAGGCTTAGAGACCAATTTTGCATTTGGAGAAAGTAAGGCATGAGGAGGTGAAGTGCTCACTCACAGCTGAGGGCAGGGTGAACTGTATGAGATCCAGTTTGGCATTTTCTACAGTAAAACACTAAGAGTATAAATAAATGTTTCCAAACAACCTTATAAAGACAAACAAAAACTTATAAAAAACTTATCTCAAACCGTGACAACAGCTCAGATTGTGTCTAACACCGAACAATAACAAGTGTTTAATTTTTAAAAGTTTGTTTATACTGTGCCCATGGTATCTAATTTTCTGCTGCAGGTACTGCAGGGTAGACTGAAGAGATCCATGTGAGTGTGTAAAGTCATTGTCCCCAAAACTCCTGTAGTAAAACAATGTGACCCCAGCTTGTCCCCAGCTGACCTGAGCCGGATTCTGCAGAGCTGCTTACAGGAATCTCCCCAGTGCCCCAATTCCGAGAGATTTACCACCTTACGCTTGTGAGCACCAGGTTTGGTGAGCTCTGGAACTGCACTCAGGCAGAAGCCAATCCCAGCATCTCTGCAGGAGGCAGCTCGGGCTGGCACAGAGTGCCATGGGACCCCCATCGACTTGGTGACACTTGGGAACAATTGGACAGAGGGAGCAGATAAGGGATTTCTACTTATACCTCGGAGTCTCAGGTGTGGGGAGAAGTCATTCCAGAGACTCCAGGCTGAGGCTGTCTCTAACTCAGTGTCCATCAGGCTGCTCCTACCAAAGGGAGAAGTTTCTACTTCCCACCTGTGGTTCAAGCTCCCCCTTGATGGGGGTAAATGACCTTGGTAAATGACCAAGCATTCCACCTGAAGTCATCTTGACAAGGTTTAACCCTAAGCATTTTTTTGTGCACAGAAACAATTGTAACATGGGTTACAAGTTAACAGTAATTTGGGAGTGCAAGACTAAGAGGATGAATCTGTAAAAACATTAACAGTGACAGATTTTTTATCCCTTTGGTCACCTTCCAGTGGAATTTAACAGAGAAACATAAATTATAGAGTGATTTCAAAACATGGTCTTGTTTTTTTAGCTTCTGTTTGTTTTCTGATCAGAAGAACATTGCTTGCAGGTAAGTAGTGAAGGAAATGCTGCTGTGCTTGCAGGTAAGCAGTGAAGGAAATGCTGCTGTGCCCAGTGCACTCCTTGCCTTAGCCCCAGGTGGCAGCACACACATCTCTTACCCCTCCAGATCTTCAGTGGGTCAGCTCAGCTTCTGGGATTTTTTTCAGGCTAACTGTTCTAATCCATATGTGCCCAGGCAAAATCTCTGCTTCTCCCAGATCACCCAAAGTTCAAAATAGATACAGTGGCTATGATTACTTTGCTTTTAAGAGTAGCACTGATAATGATGTTTGTAACTGTAGTCAGGTACTGCTGAACCAGCTTTTCCCTCCCTTTCTCTCACTCAAGTCACATAGTTCAAGTACCACCAAACAGGACTGACTAGCTCCCCAAGAATTAATTACAATTCTTCTGACCCATAGTTCGATTTGATCTGTATATTCAGTCCCACTCAGTTAAGATTTCTCAGAACAAAACTTTAACATTAATCACACTTAGATGTCTTACAGTAGTTTGAAAGTCTTTAAATGAGAACTGCCTCTGTCAGTGTTTTCCATGCAATGGAAGGGCCTTGCAGTGTCTGTGTACAAAGTTAACACTGCATAAGGTAAAGAGCCAAAGCCACCTTGCTTCTCTTCAGAGGAAATGTCATGGGGAAAGAGGCAGGACTTGTAGAAAGAGGTAGCATGGCAACATAGAATGACAGAATATCCTGAGTTGGAAAGAACCCCTAAGGATCATCTAAGTCATTGCACAGAACAACCCCAAGAATCCCACCATGTGCCTGAGAGAATTGTCCAAACACTTCTTGGACAAGGAAGTTGTAACTGCAGTGATGCCTCCCCTCAGTCTCCTCCAGCTGAACAGACCAAGTGCCCTCTTCTGCTCCTCATATGGCTTCCACTCAAGGCCCTTCATCATCCTCATTGCCCTCCTTTGGACACTCTCCAGTGGCTTAGCATCCTTAGATTGTGGTGTCCAAAACCGCACACAATATCCAAGGTGATGCCTCCTCAGTGCAGAGCAGAGAGGACCAATCCCCTCCCTGGATGCTTTGCCTGAGGCACCCCTGACTGGCCCTCCTGGCTGCCAGGGCACTGCTGACTCAAGCCCAACTGACCAGGACCCCCAGGTCCCTTTTTACAGCACTGCTTTCCAGCATCTCATTCCCCCGTCTGTACGAACAGCCAGGGTTGCCCCATTCCAGATGAAGAATCCAGCACTTTGCCTTGTTAAACTTCATATGGTTGGTGATTGCCCAGCCCTCTCATTCATCCAGGTCTCTCTGCAGGGCCTCCCTGCCTTTGAGGGAATCAGCAGCTCCTCCTGACTTAGTATCCTCTCCAGTCCTGCATCCCAGTCATTTATGATGATGTTGAAAGCACAGAGGCTCAGAGGCTCAGATGGAGCCCTGCAGAATCCCACTAGTGACAGGTCTCTGGTCTGATGTCACCCCATTCATTATTATCCTTTGTGCTCGACCTGTGAGTTAATTGCTCACCCACCACATGATGTGTTTATCCAGCTGTGCACTGGGCATTTTGTCCAGAAAGGATACTGTGAGAGACAGAATCGAAAGCTTCACTGAAATCCAAAAAGATTACATAACTGACTTCATCAACATGCCTAATTAGATCCATTTATAGAACTAATAAAACTGAAAAGCTTTTAGATTCAGAAAACTTTCAAAGGTATTTGCAAAAGTATAAAGTCAAAGTGTTCTATGCTTTTATGGCTAGCTGCTTGCAGCAGAAGTTAAGGAGCATTAAATCTGATGTTGCTGGCAGAGCATCAACATTCCAATAACAAAAGCTGATAAGGTCTAATGGGTCTGTCAAAGCTGGTATCAAAGATCCAGGCAGATCCGGGCTGGTATCCAAATGCTGAGTCATGGATCAGAATAACTCTGTTATCGAAGGATCTTCATTGTTCAAGAACTTTCAACTCTCACCTGGGAACACGAGGGAAAGGTCTGGTTCACTTCTCCCAACTTCAGCTGTCTCAGAGTCAAGTACCTGGTTTAAAGCCACTACCTATGAAGAGGGAGAGGAGGAGGGGGCACCTCCAGGGCACAATTCATTCCACCCACTTTGGAGATGTGTTTTAGGAAAGAAAAATCTGCCCAGCCCTGTCCCTGGGCTGCTTCTCTTCGTCGGAAGTGCCTCGACAGCCTCTTTACAGATGGTTGAAGTTAAATGTGATGAATTCAGGCCTAACTGGTAGCTATAACCTAATGATGGAAATAATGTGGCAGCATTCCAGGAGGTATTAGCAATTCACATAGTTCCCAGATTCTTCTTCTATTATTTATGGAGGTCAATTATGAAAAGCCCATCAGAACACAAGAAATGCTTAAAAATGCTGCATTAGAGAGACATTAATATTAGTCCTTTTGAGGTGGTAATGGTTGTAGCCTTCCCAGCCTGCTGCTCTGCCCTGCTGCTTAATGCATCCAGTTTTTCTATTTACAGATTTACAGATTCTATTTTTGGTTTTAACAAAGATTATGAGCAAATGTATCAAAGACTGTTCTCACGTCATTTAATTACAGTATTGCTGGCAAAGTAATTCTGGAAAGTGCCACAATTAAATATAAGCATTAACTTTTTGCTGATAGCTTATCAGAAACAATTAGACTTGAAATATGGGCAATACACCTAGTGTTTAAAACTTTCAGTAGAAGCATTAGAAGCACAAAATAACCAATTTTCATTAGCATTCTCCAGTGGTTTTTTTGCCAAGCACAGCCTCAATTTTTCTCGGTACAGTGCTTCTTAGGTAATCTAGAGGCTGCAAGTTTATCTGGACTCCACTTTGTAAGCAAAAGCCAAGTGGATGCTTTTGAAAGTGGTTAAAATATTTCAGCATAGCTGGTGGTTTTGCCAATTCCTCCCAAAGCATCAGATGTGTTCTGCTGATTATTTGGGGTCTGCAGACAACAACCCGGCAACTGTTGTGGGCAGTAGGATCTCACAGCTTATGCCAAGTGCTTATTCCTTGCAAGGACAGCTTGATCAGCATTTATGTTCATTAACTTGATCAGGGACATGCTTTCTTATCCATATGCCAATGGCAAATATTAGTTAATTCTATGTAAGTTTCCATCAATAACCAGATAGATCTACTAGGTAATTGGACCTAAAATATCTCTGCAGAACTTTGAGCTCTGCTGCTGTTTGCCTGAAAGTGCAGAGGAGAAACGCAGTTAAGCAGAGTAATGAAAATAATTATTCTTAATGTAACAGAAAGAATTATTCTTAATTAAAGACACAAGGTCTAGAAGGAAACAATTCCTTCAGAAGGTCTGTTTGACAACATACAGTAAAACCACATAGCAACTGAGGAGAGATGCTTTTCCCAGGTCTAACATTTGGGCAAGCAGCAGTAACAAGATGATCTGAAATAACACCATCTGGTGAATGCCTGTTTCCTTCTTCAGCAATCAAGAACTATGTGTAACTATAAACAAAGAATAAAATAGAAATAATGCAAAACTACTTTTCAGTTAAATGTTACACAGAATGAACAAACAGCTGCTCTGGGAATGCAGAAAAGACTGATGTTAAATATAGTAGGACATTTGAGCACGCTGCTTCTATAAATACACGAACAGGCTTTGCAAACAGAATGTGTGTTTTCTACAGAGCTGTGGACAGGAGAACTTAGCCCCAGGCTGGAGAGCAACTATTCTGGCATTAAATGTAGCAACAGTTTAACCATCATATAGGAAAAGTTCATCCCTTGACAGCATGAAATCAAGCTGCAGGACTTCTGTGCCTGCCTTTATGTCCCGTTGGTGCCAGTCAGAATTCCTATGTTTCTCCTGTTTGACCGTGTGATGTGCTTTGCTGGATTCTGGGCTACCCAAGCTCTAGAAAACAGCCAAATTACAGAAGTTTGTCCAAGAAGTTGCTCTTCTAGATGTTTGATATTGTTGCTGGCAGAAGAAATGGATACACATTTAGGTGATTTAGTACCAGTCCTATGTTTTTTGCATCAATGTTTAGCCTTGTATCTGTAAAAATTTGTGAAAATAATTCAGAGCTCAGTTTTTACCGAGTCTGCTATTTTGCAGTTGTAAGAGATTTGCAAAATCCTTGAAGAGTCAAAGCAGCGCTGGGAATTGAAAAAGGAAAGCCATAAAATCTTAAATTCAACCCTACCTGGTAAGTGCCACTGATTAACAACTACAGGCATCTGACAAGGAAGAAGAGTTAGTGTCATCTACTCGCTTCCCAGTCACATCAAAGTCCACAAAAGGTATTTAGATGCTGCTGTGTTCACTAACAAGCAAGTCAGAAAGATGATTAAGGCTTTGGAGCGTGTGTCATATGAGGAGAGGCTGAGAGAACTGGGGCTGTTCAGCCTGGAGAAGGCTCTGATTCCTTAGTACCACCCAGTGACAGAACAAGAGGCAATGGATACAAATTGGAATAAAAGAAATGTGTTTAAACTTGATTTAAAAATGTTTTATTGTAAAGTTAATTGAACACTGAAAACAGGTGGCCCAGAGAAACTGTGGATCCATGGAGACATTCCAAACTCCATGGGGCAAGGTCACAGAATCACAGAACATGCTGAGTTGGAATGGGTCCACAAGGATCATCAAGTGCAACTCCTGGCCCTGCACAGGACCATCCCCAAGAGTCACACCATGTGCCTGAGGGTGTCATCCAAATGCTTCTTGATCTTTGTCAGGCTGATGCTGTGACCACTGCCCTGGGGAGCCTGTTCCAGTGCCCAACCACCCTCTGGGGGAAGAACCTTTTCCTAATATCCAACCTAAACCTCCCCTGAGACAGCTCCAGACCATGCCCTCGGTCCCATCTGTGGTCACCAGAGAGATGAGATCAGGTCTTGAGCAACCTGCTGTAGGTGACCCTGCTTTGAGCAGAGGGGTAGGACGAGGTGATCTCCAGACATTCCTGCTGACTGCAACCATTCTGTTCTTTGAAATGGATTTAACTGGTGTAACTTCATAATCACTTTTTGCCTTGTGTTATCTCTCTACACTTGTGAGAAACTTAATGAGCTTTCCAGACTATCAGATACATACTGAAAGACAGGCAAGACACCTGGGCATTTGTTTTCTATTAATGCTACAAGTTATGAGATGCCCCACATGATGAGTTTTCTGTAATTTTATGTTAATCACATTTTAGTGGCAGGTAAGCTGAATTATTTATGCTGCTATTTCTAAGTATTAAAAAACAAACACGCACAATATTAACTTTATAAATACTACAGTGGAACTAAAAGCGTATTTAGCAATGAAAATAAATAAGCAAAAGGAAGCAGAAAATTGTAATTATCAAAGGAGACAAAAAAATTAAACTGCACCTTCAGAG
The DNA here is from genome assembly GCF_001715985.3 of Manacus vitellinus. Lineage (NCBI taxonomy): Eukaryota > Metazoa > Chordata > Aves > Passeriformes > Pipridae > Manacus > Manacus vitellinus. Next base: position 47,184,065 of record NW_021940535.1, read on the forward strand.
GAGCCCACATATGTGCTAAAATTCCAGAAGAAACTGAAAGAGATGTTTTTGTACATGTTTACTGACAGAGTAGCATTCTTCACTATGAATTATAGCTTCTCAGGTTTTTTATCCATGGTGTTTCGTTCTAAGAAGTCTCTTCAAAGCACATCAAGTGATGTTAGCTCTGCTGTTTGAAAGACACACTGAAACAAAGCCAAACCTGAGAGCTGCAGCTTGGCTGACAGAGTGGGAACTTCACAGCTCAAAAACTGAAGGTACAAATCATTCTGAAGCAGTAGAATCATAGGACAGTTTAGGTTGTAAAAGACCTCAGATCATCGAGTCCAACCAGTAACCCAGCCCTGCCAAGCCCACCACCAAACCATGTCCCTGAGTGCCACATCTACATGTCTTTTAAATCCCTCCAGGGATGGTGACTCCACCACTGCCCTGGGCAGCCTATTCCAACAGTAGTAACTTCCAGATCAACGAGCAGTTAATATCAGCCTCTTTTGAAACCTATTCAGTATCATCAATCTTTAAAAAGAAAATGCCCAATTTACTGCAAAAAATGAAAGAAAAGAGTGTTTCTGCAGAGTTTCAAGAAAACTCAAATTATTTTATTCACAAAAGCATAAGTCCATAAAAATATAGATATCCTGATCAGTTTTACAGACCATGTTCATTTCTTCTCTCCTTCACTGACAGGCAAAGCATTATGAAAAAAAAAGTAACAAGCATTTACATCACAAACCATTATTAACACAGAGTCATGTATATGAGCAAATGTTGTAGAGTTTTTGCATATAATTATAAATACAAAAAAATCACAGATCCAACAAAATATTCTTCTATTGTTTTTTCCTTTTATTTTCTGTGCTGTACTATTTTTCAGTGGTGAAAAGAGTATGTGCTGTCTCACTGGCATTTAACAAACAGTTTTTGGTATAAACTGAAATTTATGACCTCACTGCACTCAAAGTGTCTTCTTTGAATTCCATACCACGTTATAGCATCAAATTAGGATGTTTGTGCTGTATTATTCAAGTGGTACCAAAAAACCTGTCCACATTGCTACTAATAGCATCGGGAAGTTCTCCTTTTTTTTAAATTATAGAGCAGCCCACACAAAAATAACTGAAGATATCCTCACTGTTCAAATCAAACTTCTGTCAGCTCAGTGTTTACACAAGAAACTGGAGGAAAATCTTTCCTCTTTTGTAGATATACAAATGCTCCCTAGAAATCATGAAAGAGTTTTATGAAATTTATGCAAGTTTGGCTTTCGGGACAATGATGGAAGACAACTGAGATGAAGGAACAAGGCCAATCATTTCTGTTGTGGTTTGTTGTGGTGTTTTTTTTTTTAATCCAGCTAATAGGACTAAACCCCTATCTGGAAAAAAATTTCATTGAGATAAACAGACCAACTGCTAATTTTATTTCTTTATTCCATTTTTAATGCCTGTTAATTCTGTAGAGATGAAAAATTTGTGACCTCTTTCATCATACAGACCTTGACAAAAATGGTTTTAGAACAGGTTACAAAATTATAACCCCAAATTTATTTGAAAACAAAAACCAATCATAAAATGCTGTCATTTTTCCAAAAACAAGTACTGAACTAGGAGGACGAAACACTGTAGTACAGAAATTTACTGTAAGGGTTATCTTGTACAGAAACCAACCCCAAACCCATAATTATTACTGCCATAACTCTGATGGTCAAATCTACAAGAATATTTCAGGTTACTTGCATGGTGTTTACTGCCTCTGCCTACCTAAACTCTAGGAGCATCACAACTGGGAGACAGTTTGCTCTTCTTCTGAAAAACAGAAAATCCAGTTTCCTATAGAAACAATTCTCGCTGTATAAGTGCTGTGAGAGATCATTTCAACCCTCCAGCTCCTCAGGACATGACTAACTACGTGCCTGTGTTACTTCTCATACCTTGCTCCTTAAAATATCCAGCAACAGATCATGGAAAAGCAGGAACTTGTGCTTCGTCCTGACTCTCTGAAAACAGCTGGCAGAAGTGTAAGCACTGGTTGCCAAAGGAAAGCCCCCCACTCCTCTCACTGCAGTCTGAGGGAGGTGAAGCTGTTGCAGCACAGACTTCCAGCCCTGCAGAATGAAATCTGGGCTACAACTGTTCTCAGTGACCTGCCAGTGTCAGAATTTCACACTTACTGTACAGAATATACAAACAAGGTCACCGAGTGCTACATACCAAAGAAATAAAATGTTGGAGTATTTCCAGCCAACTCAAGTTCTCTAGGGAAGTTTTCTGCAGCTCTGTGATTCCTGCAGTTACACCTCTCTGCAGCTCACACTTCCCCCAGCCTAAACTCCCTGTGGAACCCGCTGCTTCCCTGGTCACAGACAGGAATAGTGTGCACTGTCTCCTTTTGAAAAGCAGAAAGCAAACGTTACCAGGACTTGGCATGACTCCAATACAATCTTCAAAATACAAATATTTAATAGAAAAATTTAATTTAATTTTACAAAATACAGATACAACACTACCCAATGTAGCAAAATAATGGAACTGAAAAATAATTTTAAAATATTTAAAGCATTAGGTTCTAAAATAAATAATGCTATCTAAAAGAAGTGTTCAGGTTTTGCAATTAGGAGGAGGCAGTTCCACTATTACTGATCTCTTTTTCAACTTCTTTACAAGTTCCATAATTTATGTAGAAAAATATACAAGAAAAGAATTTGGGATAAAGAATAGGTTGGGTATGTAATACTTAACATAAATAAAAAGCCTAAAGCAAAACCAAAAAGAAAACCAATTGTTTTATTTCTGTACATCAAGACTACAAATAGTATTTTAACACTTCATTTATTACCCAAATTAAGAAATTATACATTTTTATATGGTTACTAGTAAACATCTTAAAAGCACTCAGTTTTCCCACATTTAAAAGGATATTGCTGGTTACTGCTTATTAAATAGGAAATCCAGCGGAGTTTCCAGTAACAGCAAAATATTTTTTTGCATAAGAGATGAATACAAATTTGATTGTAATTTTTGATGATTTAAAATATAAAACTAAAGTTCAGAGGGATGCAGTTATGAATCTTACAGTCTGAACTATAATTCCTTTTTTAAATTGACTGCAGTTTGCATATGAAACCCTACGATGTGCCTACTACTAGAGGATCAGCTCCTTCCATATGAAAGCAATTTTTCCCCCAGATATCAAATTTTATTAAGCAGCATATTCCCACTTACTTTTCACAGCAGAAATACTGCAGGGTGATGGATATAAAGGCTTTTTAATCACAAAAAAAAAATTAATTTGATTAGTTCTACGGCACAGATATGGTATTTAAGATGGAAATAAATGATAGGGAAAAGGAATGTGAACACCACAGGCTTCAAATATAAAAGATAAAGCCTGATAACTTTGGTTCAAATAATTTTAATAATTGTTACATGTTTATTTTTCCAAAGTGATGATTTTTGTTTGTACTGTGTATGCAATAGGAGTCTGATTCATTTGAAATAAACTAACCAACCAAAAAACCTGTACGGGCACAAAAGACAGAAACAGGACAGAGAAAACCTGGATACTCACATCCATTCAGAACAGTGTCCAAGTGGTAATGATGCAGCCAGGCTGCCAGGGCACTGCTGACTCATATCCAATTTTCCACGGACAAGGACCCCCGGGTCCCTTTCCACAGCTGGTCTCCAGCCCCTCATTCCCCACTCTGTACACACAACCACTTGGTGATTGCCCATCTCTCTCTGACTTGTAAACGATTCCACAACGCAAGTAAAGATGTTAGGTTACCAGTAATGAGCATTTTCATCCTCAGTTCTGGGATATCTGCAAACATCTGCTTCCCTTCTATCTAAAAGATTAATTGCAGGATGTTAGCCCTGTCTCATCCCAATGCACTACACGGTATGCAACTTTATTGCCAGTTTGTAATATTATTTATGTTTGAACAGCACAAAGCCAAAGCTTCATCTTTGGTTAATTTCACTGAGATGTCACTGTTCTTTAAATGTGCTCTTTCTTCACATAAACACAGAAATCAGCCACACTGCACACGGCATTCATTGTTTTGAATCATAAAGCGGTGTCAACATAATATTCAGTAATGATAGCTAAGAAATCGTGTTTAGAAATGAAACCTATTTGAGGGCATTTGATAAGACACAAGAGCTGCAGAAATCTAGATAGAATTCCCTTAAAACTGCTTGGGTATGGGTGCTGCTTATAGAGTAGGCACTGGTTAGTTCCTCTGCAGATCATCCAAATAAGCATCAGTTCGACTCAGCTTAATTCAAATCCAGCAGCACATTCAATGGCATAAAGAAGTTTGCTTCTCATCAGATTCTCATCATAAAACTCAGGAAGCTTCAGCAAGTTCATGCAGGTACTGGCAGTAGGTAGCCTGTCTAAATCAGATCCTCCATTGTGAATGCAAAATGCAGGATATAACTCCTGGAAAATGCAACAACAACAAAAAAAAACATGTCAAAAAAAGATATACAAGCCAAAACCTACTCTGTAGTAGCTGGCACACATTTCTAGGAAGTAAATCACTAGATTAACACCTGTCACAATTACATACTCAAATAGTGTTTTCTTTCATTCCTGGTAGCACCAAAACCACTCCTGAATTATGCAGTACCTCACTCTACCTTGTCCCCACCAAGATCCACTGATTTGCAAAACACAAGGCAATTTATTTGGCTCTAAGGAGAACATAATGATTTGTTATTGTTCATACAGTTTATCATACACATTTACAATGCCACAAAAAAAAATAACATAGATATGCAGAGTGAGTCCATAATGATATAACCTTGTCAAATCCTGATTACTCTTCTGATGTGATAACACACTTTAAAATATTTTGTATGTAATATTTAATTGTTTTAATAATATCCCTTTTTTTTCTTCTGAGAAGGAGTATAGTGAAAAAAAACATTTATTTTTTTACCTCTAAAACACTGCTTTTGCTGGCAAGACAGTATTCATCTTATCAAATGCCTGCCTGAGGTAAAAAAGTTCTGATTTTAGAAACTGGAGAAAAATTCCAGCTCCAAAGGCAAAAGGTCAATGAGATTCTAAGCTAAATTATTGTTCAAATGGAGGCCTTAAAAGTATTTCACAGCTAAAATGCTGCATTTTTAGTGTTCCTTTCAAAATGCTAATTGAATTCCCCTACTTTAGCTTTAAAAATGGAAAAATGGAGTTCTAAATTGAAATGTCATGCCAAGGGCACCATTTGTTGCATAATTAAATACTATACAGCGGGAAAATGCAATAGTTTGGAAGTGAAAAGTATCATCAATTTATTATGTGACCTGATTGGAACTTAACAATTTTCAACCACGCTTTAATGATTTTTTTTTTGTCCGTAACAATGACATTTTTTAAACTTATTAAACTTTGATTAGCTTTAGTAAATGTTATTCTGAACCTGACTCTGGCAGTGAAAGTTTAAAATTTTAAAATGATGCATAGCTAGACTGTGCTATCTATAAGCTATGAATGTTAAGACATTTCCTTATCTTAAATTAACATGCACTAACTTGAAGAAAACATGCCAGTTCCACAATATAAAGCATACAGAAGATTTCAGAGTGATAACCCAGAAATTGTGTTTCCCTCAGAAAAACACAGGACAAATATATTACAAGAGTGCAAACAAATTTTGAAGATCATCTACCACCAACATACATATGTTCAGTTATTTGGCCAGTAATACTCAGCACTCCTGTGGCTTCACACTCTTCACCTTCAAAGCATTAAACGACACACTGTCACAGGCTAACAGGACATTACTGCTGATGACAATACCAGTTACCCACTTCCTCTTCTGGTAAACATTTCCTGCAAGCCCCTGGTTTGGTGGTAAATCCCTGTTAACAAGATACTACTGCAGTCAGTTCCATTTTGTCCTAGCCAAATATGTTAAAAGTCAGTTCGTGGCCTATCTCCCAAGTGCACACACAAACTTCAGCTTTCCACATTTAGCTGTGTCACCATCAGCCTTAACACTTTCAGACTTTTGATTCATTTCCTCCATCTCTTCAAATGTCACACTGGCTACCTCAAAGCTGGGTACCTACATCTGCATTTCCTCCTCTCCCCTTGTAATTAAAGAGGATGACAACAAATGGAGACTTCTGTTTAACTGGTTTCCACACAGCTGTTTCCCAGTTCTCCCTCACACAACTGATGTGCACTGTTCTATCTTGGTCTCATCCTACAGTTTTCTAATTGTCCTTCCTGCTGTCCTGTTCATTGCTAGAGTCCTGTACAGTGATATTCACATGGTCTTGGGGAGTTTAGGAGAAATTCTTGCAGGCTTTTAAATAATCAGTCACGTAAATCAGTCAACGAATACCCTAGATAGGATTCACATGATTAAGCAGCCATCTCCATTGTCTCCATATCCAAATCCATGGATGCTCTTTACTGTTACAGGGGATCTGGTTAGTATGTTTTGTGGAGTCTCAGATGATTCATTTCAACCTGAAGTTGATACATGGAGCAGTCAGACAAATTGCCAACTAAAAGTGCCAGTTCCTCTCCTAGGTGTGTCTATAAAAGGAGTGTAGCTGAGCTATAGATTACAGATATTGAAGATGGAGGATATGTTGCCATCCTATGGTAACACCACCACACAGCACTGAATGCTCCCACATTTCAGAGGAAATGAAGTTCACGACTGGTTTTTACCCAGAATTTTGCAGTGCAGTGAAACTCATGGGTAGAATATCCCCAGAATTTAGTTTCAAAATGTCTTCACCTTGCCTTGGCCTCTCTTTAGTTTTATCAGCAGTAGACAAAAAGTTTTCTTCGTACTGAAGCTTCCCTGTAAACAGCAATCTGGAGATAGCAATAAAATATTTATCTACAAAGGGTACTGAGCTGTGACCTAAAAGCAGGTAAATGTGAATTAGAAGAAAACATAATACATGTCCTGCTTCAAATGGTTAATTTAAGTGGTTCAAATTTAACAGCTGCTTTTATATCCTCATTTCTCTTTTGCCTGACTTAAAAACACTATTCTTAACTCAACCTGTTCCTTGAAACTGGTAGCAATTCTGCTTCTGCACAGGAACATGAAATGGCAGCAAGGGCCTTCAATGACACACAGCAAATGATCTGACCAATGGGTTTGTAGGTTTTGCAGTTAAAACAGAAAACAACAGAATAACACTTCATTTAGTATTTTAAAACTGTACTTATTACACATGCAAATGCAAACACTGAAGCTGTTTCAGTAGTGACAGAGGAATATTCTTCTCAAATTGTAGATTCCTACAGATGAGAAAAGCTTGGATCAACATCTGCAGCATTTACAGAAACCTGCCAGGCAGTCAGAGGACATGTACCTTAAATCCCAGAAGAGGGGGTCGAGAGCAGCTTGTTACAAATTTGAGTAGTTTGCGTTTCTCTTCATCAGTGAAGCTTTCAACAACTCTCCAGAATATTTTAATTACAGGATGGTCTGCTGTGTAGCCACCTACAATGAGAGGTAAATGATTTATAGACAGAATAGTTTTATATAACAAATAAATTCTTCAGGAAAACCTAGCATAAATCCTGAAAAGTTTGGGGAAAATACTGTAACCAGCAGGCTGATATTGCTAATTTCCAGTATCTACAGATCTCTGATCACTGCATTTTCAGTTTCATTGCTTATCTATGGCTACTGTATCCCTCAGCTTCTTAACAGAAGTTTTCTTCATTGAATCATACTCTGAATTCATTTAGTTTAGCATTTAGCTAATAACTCCAGATTACTCCAAGAGTGTGCAAAATCTGCAAGACCCAGGATGTTACTGAATGAATCAACTTACCTTGAGGAAAGCCCAGATGTGAATCGATGATTTTAGTAGCTACTTTTTGATTACATTCATGATAAATGCAGGGAAAGAATGAAGTAAGATACCTTGCATTTTTCACAAGGAAAAAATATGAGCTCTCTCTTCAGACTGTCTGAGAAATGGTAAGTATCTGAATGTGGTAATAGAAACAACAATCCCAAAGTCATTTGCAGACTTATTTTCAGATCAACCAGACACAATCATTGACTACCTTTAATTTAGAAAAGGAACACACTCTATTCACTCTAAAATTGCATTTGAGTGAATAAAATAAACTACATATCTCTATTTCCCAGCATTTATAAAACTGGATTGTGAATTTAACCAATCTTCTGAAATTCAGGCCTGTCCACAGAGTTTGGCCACAGGTAACAAGAATGACCCTATAACTTTTTCTTAAAAGCTACGGTAAAAAGCAAGCTTATTTATTCCCAAGTCAGTCATAATACATGTTTTTATATAAGCAAAACATGCTTACCTGAATAATTTGTGAAAGATTTAAGATCATCCAAACTAATAGGAACCTGGGCACCAGAAGTCAGAACCTAACAGAGAAGGAAATTAGACCATTACATTACAGGCGAAAAAAACCCAGGATTTATTTCTGTTTAAAGCAATTGTTTTCTGCAGTTTTAAGCAGAAGTACCTGTATTTCCTGCTGATCAAACATTCGAAGCCACTCAAGATTCACGACATTGGCCAGTCCCTGACGGAAAGCCAGGCAATGCTGCCGGATTTGTTTGTTTAACCTGTAGTCTGCCACCAGGTGGATGTAGGCGATGCGGTTGGCGCTGGTAACGGGAATGTCTTTTCCACCTGGCTTCAGCTCCACCACCTACAAACACAGCAACTTTCATTCTGTGTGCTGGAACCGTAAAATTGAACTGCAAAACATTCTAGTAAGTCGTGTATATTTGAGGTCGACTAGAATGTGCTCAAGAATATTCACCTCAAAACAGGATAAAAGATGACGAGTTATGAAGGTTGGGCTTTGTTTCTGTTTAATCCTAAGAGCACATTCTATGGAATCTGGTTTTTAGACCTAGACCTCCAGCTGCCAATGCAGCTGATCACATGGCCCCATGGTTTATCACCAGAAAGTAGATTTAGCACAGTCAGAGCTCTATAATAGGAACAGTGTGTAATACTAAATTCACCACTCCAAGTCAGACAGAAACTGAGGTGAAAATATGCCCCTTGGCCATCTCACCCCAGCTTCACTGATGCCACCTAGTGCCCTGGAAGAAAGAGCAGCCTGTACAAGCACAGAGCTCACACACAGCATTCTCCTTCCCATTGGATTAGGGCAGCTGTGTGGCACTGGCTGGATTCTTCTCTAACTGTTTCATGCTGGTGGATTCTGCAGGGTCACATTATGGTAAAAGCAATGTCCACTGAGTCAAAATTTAGATTCTGATACAAGCCTGATTTACAGAATGCTCAGCATTCACAACTCCTACTGCTGAAAATCTAAACTACACATGCTCAGTACATTCAGCAAAAGTAAAAAACAAGTAAACAAATTTCTTTTTCTACTGAGAAGTTTAACTTTTGTCCTTCAAGTACACCAAGGTACCTCAGAATGGAAGAGTCTTTAAAGAAAAGCCCCCAAACCAAAGATACTGTAATTGCATTAAGATCAAAGGATCAAGGGTAATTGTTATTAAAACACTACAGGCCTTTGCATATTCTAGTCTTTACTGCATGAGGTTAATTTGGTGAAGTAGCAGCCCAACTGGAAGGGATTAATAGAGTACTAACAGGAGAACTAAAAAACCTGAAAAGCTGAGATACTGTCACCTTCTGAACTCTTCCAGAAACCATTTGTTTTTCTACATTCTGGAGTAATTTTTTTAAAACTGTGCATTTCAGTCTGTGGTAATGATGACATCTTTAGAGCACAGGAATCAAACACATGAATAGCTCCTTTGGTAGCATGATACCTAGTAATGTGAGCTGTTCTAGTGCTAAGCAAAATGTGCAAAATGGTAAGATTAAAAATTCATAGTGCTTTTGAGCATTCAGATTTTTACTTGATTCATAGTTCTTTAAGGAGAAAGAGACCATTAAGACCTGTGAATTCTGACCTCCCAGGTAACACAGGCCAGAGGATTCTGTCTAGAGATTCCTGTATTTAACTTCATAAATCCATAGATGAGTTAGAGCACATTTGTTAGAGACAAGCAGTCCTGTGATGGAGTATCTACCACCTTCTTTGATAAGCTACCACAACCTGAATTACAAAAGGTGTTAAAAATATATCTTACTTCCCACTTTAATCCTTGGACTGCAAACTTCTTGCTTTTCTTAATGCCTACAGTAAAACACCTCATCCATACTCCATCATCTCTGTGTGCAGATTGTACTGACTATGCTTATACCCTACTCCTGCAAGAATTATGTAAAAGGAAGGTGTCAGTTTAGCTGTCACTGTTTCATACCCTGCACACATCAGCTTGGTCCCTTCTGAGTGAGTCCCCTTCAGCAAGAACCAGGGACACAGGAGGCAGGAGTGCTCTCTCTGCAAGCCAGCTGGCCACTCCAGGGGTCCAGGCCAGTGTCTGGGGCCACTGACGGGCCTGAGGGTGAGGGTATTTTTGCTGGTGAAGTCCACAAGGAGTATTATTATAAGTATGGGACTTGTTCCATACCACAGTAGAAACAGCTGATGAGAAGGGGCCCTGCTTTCTCCTCTGCTACTGGAGGCAACAATGCAGTCTAGAAATGTACTGTGTTTCATCCCACTGCAGTAATTTTACTATCACTGGAATTTCAGTACTGTCCTATAGCTTAACCAGCTCCTTCCTTCCTCCTCAATTACATCCATGATGTATTACTTATGGGCAGCAACGTCATTAATCTTCCCAGAGACTTTTTTACTGAACTAAAGTAAGCTAGGTTTCTTTGATTTCCTCCTATAAAATACCCTTTTACAAAACCTAACAAGATCAGAAAGCTTTCTCTTACTTATTCAATTCTTGTCCTCTTCACCTTTACAGTATCAGAGCTACCAATGACGTTCCACATGAACGAATCAGTGTTGAGACCTCAATGCCAGTAATACTTTGCTTTCTGCCCACTTACAAACCTTCTCTACTTGTTTTGCCAAACTGCAGAATTCCTTGTTCTTTTGACACTACTGCACCCAATACAATCCCTCTCTCTGAGGTATGGACACACTGAATTGGGCCATATTAAAGCATATTTGTATCACCTAACTCATCAAGCTTCTCTTAAGAATAGGGACATCAACAACAGACTGACTAATAAATATTACTACATTTGCAAAAAATAATGTCTGTAAGCTCAGTATTTACACAAAAATATGCTTGAACTAGCCTCTTTCCTAAAACAGCAAAAGAGAACTACTGGCAGGGTGATTTAGAAAACTGCTGTATTTTAAGATTCATCCCAGAACTAAGTGAAGTAAAACATCTGACCATCCCTGCAGGTCAGCAAACACAAATAGGACATAGATTAATTTAAATTTGCATTGTAACAGCATTAGCTCCACAGTGCTCTAGGGATGTCAGGAAAGTTGTATTCATTCTGTAATAAAAGCTATTCTCTCCCTATAATGCTCTTCCTGAAATAAGAGAAAAAAAGTGTTGTACTCTTTCTGACCACTAGTTTTAGAAAACAAGACAAAGGGTGTTCTTTTTTAACAAATCCTATTATTCCTTTTATTTTTATATTTTTAATTAGCAAACCTTGATTTCCGATCCAACACTTCTGTACTCCCCTTCCTCCCCACAGCCCTGCATTGCCACAAGGAAGAGTACAGCACTCAGTTAACTGCATTTCCTGGGGTTTTCCAGTGATCTGACCATCCTTTTCAGAGTTTGTCAATGTGAGATTAATTTTACCACTCTTCTGTCAAAGTATCATCCAAGACTGAGACAAAAGGGATAATGTAGCATGAATAATAAATATAGTCTGCCATAAAGGCTAAGAGGGATGTAAAACAGAAGACAGAAAACAGTAACACTGGGTAGGAGTAAAGCTACAGTAAATGTCGATGCAGTTCACCTTCCAGTCATTCAACGTTCCCTGGTGTTTTAAAGGAACTACTGCACAATACTGCACAATTCCCACTTAATTGTAAAAGTCAGGAATGATTGTTGAAGAGTTCCTTCTCAAAAAGCCACAGCACAACTTAATACATCTTAAAAGCTTTATCAGCTTATATCTTCACTTTTATCCATCCAATTTTCGCCACTAGATGGTGCAAGGCAATAACACAGGTTACACGGGGCAGCCCAGACTAGAAAACTACAGACTTGTGTCATCACTTTAGTTTCTATTTTGTAGATCTAGAGTTTAAACAAACAAACAAACAAACAGAACCATTTTAACTTGGTTCATTATCAAAATCTCACTTATTAAAGGCAATCAAACCATACACATAATTTAGACAAGTATTCAGACCATTCAGACAATACCAGATAACTGAATTTGAATCCCTACTCACAAAGTATGTCTTCAAATTGAAAAGTCAGGATTTTCAAAAATCTGCATTTTTTAGTACTGTGGACAGAAGTATTGCATCAGGCCTCTGAATGAAGGTGAGATACACTCCGAACAACAGTTGCCTGCACTTCGGATTTTCTTGGCTATGAATTCAATTATATGTTTCTGCAGGTACACACTAAAAATGTAATCAACTTATATTTATATTCTTATTTAGGAAAACCATCACAGTTTGTGTAAAAAAAAAAAAAAAAGGTAAATCTCTGTTTTAGATATGACTGTAGTTCAAGTGAACAGTTCAGACAATCATTTTGAGTTATTATATCTGCTATTTTGAACATTATCATAATAATGAATTAAATACACACCAAAAATCAGCAAAACAGTAAATAACATGTTTGTCAAGCAGAATTCAGGGGATTTGCCTTCTGACAAATCTGTCACAAAAAGAATTGCAATGTGATGATGGGCAGAAAAAGGCAAGTCTCTGTTGGCAGACAAACTTTAAGCTTGCAGCTGCTCACACAGATCTACCACTAGTTGTAGCTGCTTCCCAATTCAACAGACAAAAAGGGAATATTTAGAGGATAAAGTAGGAAGTACTTCAGGAAAAAATATTTTTTCCTGTCATCTAAGTATTCTTTCTTTGTGCATGAAGACACTAGACATGTATCTCTTCACACAATCATAGAACCTCCAGTGCAATTTTACAAAGCTCTCTTACACAGTCAAGAACTCCTACAAACTTGTTTTCTGGACAGATGAAAATATTGTATCTTTTTTTCTTGGGCTCTGATCACTTTTTTTCCTATCACCTCTAAAGTTTCTTCCTCATTCTGAAAATAAGCCAATAAAGGTGGTTTTTTTCTTTCATTCCCTGTCATCTGCTTTCCAGATGTTCAGGCAGGAGTTCCAGGTAGGAGATTGCATATCAGTGTCTAACAATGCATTTGCTATAAGTGTTATGAATCTGCCTGAGAAGGATCAGGCTTTGCTTCTGAAAAACCTCCAAAATAATTCATCTAAGTTGCTGTATCCTGTTACAGAGGTTGCCAAGACAGAAACTTTCAGAACTATTTTTAAGACTTTAAAATTTTCTCTCAAAGAAATTTAAAGGCAAAGAACTCCCCTTTACTGAGTCAGCATATTTTCAGAGACAGCAATGGCATTCATGCCTGTTTAAAATGCCCAAGAAGGTGTCCCAACACCAACTTCCATAAGATATGGATTTCATAGGAACTGCTGCCATGTATATCATAGTGCTTTCCTGTGGGTTTGTGCTTTTCCACTTTATTTATAGTCTTCTGATCACACTCAGCTTCCGATCCATGTAATCTCAGGAATCAATGCTGGAGAAGACTCGCTGGAGTACAGCACCTAACGTTTCTGAGGGGAGAGGAATGCACACTCACAACCTCCCCTCTTCCCCTGGACAGCCACAAAACTCACCCTCCTCTCACTCAGAGAAAGGGAGGGTGAGAGGTCTGAAAAGAGAAGGTATTTTCTTGAATTTGTTAACCTTATTCTTATTGCAGACCTTTTATAACCATTTTATTACCATCTAATGTACAAGATAAAGGGAAAAATTAAATCAATATACATTGCTACTTGAAGGCACCTGACATCCTTTTGAGACTTTTTTACTGGCCACCATTTTATGCAGGAGACCCAGGCAGTTGAAATGTATGCTGGTATCACTGCATTAGATAGTTCTTTATCAAAAGCCAAAGCTATTTGGGGTTGGAAGATAAGGTTGATGGCATAGCTCCCCTAATTAGCAGGTCTAATGTGCAAATTATTAAGTACCTTTTTCAACTTCTGGTGAATGCACTTTGACAATAGTTTAATGGGATCTAAAAGCGCATTACAGGATTGGAATCAATACACTGATAATAGAATTTCTACCTTCTACTACTGACAGAGGCAATAGAGCCCCTTTGGAATGTGTCTTTCATTGCAGATAATGCTTTTGTGCCACAGTTGGTGGATGGACACTGCCACGAGGACAGCTATTTACAATGATAGATTTATGATGCATTTATTGGGCACTAATTTATTAAACACTAAAGTGGTTGTTTAGCTGAAAACTACAGATAATGTACATTCAACATAAGGACTGCAAATTAAGCTCTTTTCCTAAAGTGAATTAGCCTTACCTTGGCACAATCAATTAGTATGCAGTGGTTACAAGTCAAATAGCAGACAAAATGTATTTACCCACATGAGCTTTATTAAGGTAATGAAATGAAGTATAAGAAGTAACTTCTAGTATTGAAAGGCAGCAGACAGTGACAAGAAGCAAGGTTCTGTTGAACTACATGAACATGCAGCCAGTGCCATAAAAAGATGGTTATACTTCATGGGTACAGTGTTCTCTCTCCAAGTATAAATACAGCAAATCAGCACCAGAATATTTATATTAACTTACATTTAATTTAGCAGCTCAGTAACTTACTATTATATTTAATCTTCCTTTTAAAATTATGCCAAAAAATTACAAATCAAAAGTCTTGATAATATGCCATAGCCGTCAGAGAATTTTAACAAACAAACTGGGCTTCTTGGCAAGAATGCACTTTTTACAACTTTTTGTTGCATTAGGTAGATCTTGGATCTCCCCTTATGTTATTTCTGAGCTATTTCCCTTTTCTATGTGCTTTTATTGAGGTAGGTTCTAACTTGTGTGGCTAATTTTTGAGGACATACTGAGTAGATGTATGAAGTATGGAAACCAAAACCCCTCCAGAAAATATTTGCTACTTTTCATTTTTTATTAGATACTAAACTGGACTGGTATTAGCTGTGACCAACAAAGCTATTATTTTAAGTGCAGTTAAACAAATGGCTTTAGAATTTTGACTTTCCCCTCCTTAAAAATCCCAGGTTATACTGGAAACCACCACCTCGTGTGCTTTGCAACCCAGAACCCAAACCTGGGTACTGCAGACCTCAGTACCAGTCACTTAAAGCACAGGGTACAGCAGAGCAGGTGCTTTAACAATGTGCTTTTGGGTGCATTTGTTGCACATGTCTTTCTCTCAAGTTTTTGAGTGTTTCTCTAAAGACAGAGCAGGTCAGATGGTTTCATACAGGGAGTGTAATCCACGGGAGAAAAGTACATATGGCATATGTTTAATGTTAAACACTACTTATATCAGGCAACTGTTGACTCTCCCTTGTAGTATGCTGCAGGAACCCCAAATCTGAGATACTATTGTAAAACTTAATGCAATCCAGGTATTAGGATCTTCCAAAATGACAGAAAATGAATGACAGAGGAGTAAAATGAAGTCCAAGCCTGACGCTGTTCAAGAAGAAGTCCTGGCAGCAGAGGATTCAACCTAACAACTTCCAGAACTAGTTACTGCATCTCAGTGGTGCTGCTGCATCACAGAAGTTCTCAGCTTCCCTGACCAAAGGGAAACCCCAGAGAACTGCTTAACTCCTTCTAGAGTCTCTGCTTCTTCCTCAAGAGAGGAGGCTCAGTTCATCACTGCTGCACATCACAGTGTGGTCAAGTTTACTTTTTTGAGCCAATTATGTACCATAATCCAGTATAAACAGACCATAAGTAGTACACCATTTTAAATCCTCAAAAATTAAAGAGCAAGCATGACAAAACGCTTTACCTAAGGAGGTTAACTGCATTAGCACATAAAGACAGGCTATTAAAGCTCTAGTGACATTTATTTCCTACTAAGAGTGTAAGTGATCTTTAGCACACACAACAGAGCAAACAAAAGCCATAATCAAATTATTCAGTACAATTGCATTAAAAAAATATCATACTTAAGCACCTAACTAACTGCTTTTTAGAAGCACTGAACACCGTTTATCCCCTCTGATTTATCAGGTGTCTCAACACTTTAAAAAAATGGAGAGGTGTAAAAAGAAAAATTAAGGTCGGTCAAACTTCAGGCTCTCTACCTTGAAAATTACAGATAAAGGAGACAATGCTTATCTCACAATAAAGGATCATTTCTATAATCAGTATTTAAAACCATTTTGACAGCTAACTCCAACTCCAAAACCAGGCAGTACTTCTATGGTTTACATATCATCTAACTTTTGCAATTATTTCAAGTGCCATTGAAGAACCAACATAAAATATTTTGTTCAAGAAATTATCTCAGGCAATAGAACTTTGTATGTATGACTGTTATAAAATAATCACTGTAGTTTACCACAAGACCTTTAAGTCATCATCAAGTTATTTTTTTCAGTACATGGTTAGTTACTGACTACTCCAAATCTTGAGTCAGAATCACAGCACGTTAATAGTTGTTTCCTATCACATTTAAATTAAAAAATTAATTAGAAGGGGTAGTAATGATTCATCAGTCATACATAAAAGAACAAAAAATTGAGAGCTTACCTGTGCTTCTCCAAGGTCATTATTCACCACAGTGAAGTTCAGTCCAAGTTCTTCCACATCCCCCTCGTAGCTCTTGAGAAAAAGCAAATTTTTGTACATTTCTGGATCTAATGAAGCTAAATGATGAATATCAACATCAGCACTTGTCCCAAGCAATTTTGAGAGGAAAAAACTAGCAAATGGCAGCTCCACCAGCATATTTTCATAAAGAGCCTGAAAAAGAAAGCAATTAAAAAAAGCACATTAGATTTTACTGTTGTACATGCAGGAATTCTGAAGGCTACTGTCTATTTCTTAACTCTTCTGTAATTCCTTCTTAATGTGGAGAACCTACCTGCCTGAGTAGGTTCTTCTGGTATGGGAATAGCCCAGATATTGCATGAATTTAAGAATATTTAGTCAAAGTTTGAAATGTGTATATTCTTGTGAAACACTAAGGCCCCAAATCTCACAAATTTTAATTATGTGGTGATTTAAAATGTAAGGTCACTGCTTATCTGTCATTAATCTTCTTGTCCAAATCACAGAGATTGGCAAGAAAAGCAAAGTTTGCTAAAGGACAATGCAACTGAATCAAGAATGCCTCACAAAAAATGTTAACATCTTTACTTCCATCAGCATCATAACAAGCAATATTTTTCCATTCATATAAATTGCTACATGTGGGATAGTCATCCCCTTAAATATAACTCTGCAAACCCAGTACATTTTAAACTAATCCAAACTGTTACACAGATTCACTGCTGCACATTTTTGGTGAATGAATGGCACAATCAAACCACCCCTCATTTCCAAGCTGAGAGCTTACCAGCTATGACTTTATCATACATCTGACCCTTTCTACACCTGACACTGCTACACCTGTCAAAAGATTACTGAACTAAAATTGCACCTGACCCAAATATGCAGCACTCATGAAAAATGTATTTTTATTGTAAACTGAATGTATCCCCAAGAATTTTCAAAAATGCACAGAACTCCAGCAATACCACTCTCAGTTCATCTACTGTATGAGCACATTTTGATGTCATGCAAAGCAACTTTGCAGGTTTTTCATTAAGTCAGTAACAACTTCCTGACTGGAAGGAAAAAGTTCTTATGGCAGCTCTCAAAAGAAGGAGAGATGGAAACTTCAGAGCTATTCTGAATAAAGAACCATTGCTTTAAAAAATCCCAAAATATTCCCAGCACATGCTCTCTGTCCACAGCCATTCCCATTGTCCAGTCTGTTTGCCACATCAGCATCTCTCCCAAGGACAACCAAATCTTTACAGATCAGTGCAATCACAGACAGGCTGATCAGAAAAGGCAACCCCACCATAACATCACTGTAACATCATTATTCTTCCCCTTTTAACTCTCCAAGAGCAGTGCTTTGGCATTTCTTAATTCCTCCACAATTTACTGCAAACTTAGAAAATGAAGCACAATGGGGGGGGGGGAAGGAAAAAAGAATAAATGTAGCTCTAATCGCTCAATGATATTCCAACAAAGACGTTAAGAAAAATATACACAATTCCTTAAACTTTTGAAAGAACATTTCTATGAGGTGAGTTAGACCTTGCAAAAGAATTAAGAATAACGAGTTCAAAGCCAAAGGGTGCATTATATTTAGAGCCATATGATTTATTCAAGGTGTAGAAGTCGAAATCCTCATTTGTATAGTTGACTTTAAAAGCAAACTAGAGGGATAAATCATTAATTTGCAATGTATAAGGTCAGTGTTTGCTGTTCCTGCATTAGTAACAATAAAGCTATTGTAATTCCTTAAATATATCAAAGCTACCCGAATTTAAAATGGAATTCCATCTATGACTCATAAAATGTAAATGCAGAGGTGTAATTTTTTACACAAGGCAGGTTTAAGCCTTTAGAGCATTTAATATACAAGGACTAATAAATGATAGCACTAAAAACTATGATCACATCAGCTAAATGGATTATAAATTAAATTTCCATAATGTATGCAACTGAAATACAAATGTAGACATAAATCAAGGTATTTTCTAAACACAGGTTAATTACACAAATTCAAAACCTGTCTATTTTTTATGCAAAACAATCCACTTAGCATTTTTCAAACTGGTCTTAAGTCTTCACCACTTGCAACACTTGATCCTAGAAGCCTATCAATAATTCCTTGTCAGGAAAAGCAGCAATAGGTATATTGAAGAAACTTGTATGTTATTTTTCAAGTGTCTGTCTTTTATGAGTGTTTATTGCTAGAAATTGTGCCAAAATGATTTGAAATAAAAAGGATTAATTATGGTAGAAGCTTTTTAATATAAGTGAGTGCAGCTGCAATGCAATTAATGCAAATTGTGACGCTATCAGGAAAATAAATGTGAACAACATCACTGGCTATTTCTGTTTGCTGCCAAATAACTTCAGTAATTTACTACATTAAGAATCAATAAAAAAATAATGCATTTCAAATGCATCACTATTAATCTTCAGGTAGTTCCAAAGTGAACATTTATAACTTCATCTAAAAACTATATAAAGCATTTTTAAATAAACTAAATTGTACAGTTTGAGAATACCTTTAATTACTCCTCCTCTTAGCTAAGTGGTTGCAATATTCAAAACAAAGTATTTTTGGAAAGAAGACAAACAGTAGTGTTTTAATTAGTTTGAAAGTCAAGCTGTTCTAACAAACTTTAATAAAAAATGCACTGAAACTCTGGTAAATAAAGTCACAATAAACTCTGGTTTTCCAATTTACCCTCAAAGAGGTAAATTCCACCATTACAGCTCCAGCAGTGTGTACAGATGCTAAGAAATGCTGTGTACAACATGACTAAATAAACTGGAACTTTGTTTCCAGATTCCATCTAACTTTCCTTTTTCTCAGTCAGCATAAATTGATCAAACTACCTGTTGTTGCAGAAAGATGAGATTCCACCCATTCCTGCCAGAGCAATGAAAACAATCAGGTTTTGCTGATTCACCTGGGCTTGTCTGCAAGTAGAGGTTGTACAGTAGAGGCTACAGGATCATTATAACATGCTGAATTAGTTCAAAATTTGCAGATCATTTGTGTTGTGCTTTGTTTGGGCTGCTGGGTTTGGGGTTCACAAAGTGGGGCGGCTGTTGATGGACACATGGGACAGTATTTGAAGATGAGCTTGCTTTCAAATCCAGTCAGAGCTTGCTTTCAATCAAGTCAGATCCAACTCATAGCCACAGCTGAAACTGGGTAGGAAAAGCAAGATCATTTGTTCACCATGAGCACAAACCTGGAGCAGCCAGTTGCTCATGGAAGTCCACCCTGATGGGTATTTTTCTCACTGAAGGTAATCCAACGGCCCAAAGGGAGATTTCAACTCCTTCCTTCTTTTTCCTTAGTGAACTGCCTTGGGGCAGTTACCTAAGTTACCCTATTTTAAACTTAGGGGGTTTTGCCTGTTGAACTCCCTGAACTGGCTTTCTGCAACATCAACATAAAGGAGGCAGGAGCCCAGCACCAGTGACAGGCAAGGGAATGGTGACCACCAGAGAGGTAACCAGCAGTCAGATTAATTAGCTGCAATATGAAACTGCACCTTTAGAATATGCTTACATATGTATGCAGTGGGTTGACCCTGGGCAGATACCAGGTACCCACTAAAGCTGCTCTCTCACTCTCCCTCTGCTCTTCCCTGGCTGGAATTTCTTCTCTGCAACAACCTTCTATTCTTAAATATGTTATCACAGAGGCGTTACTATTATTGGCTCCACAGGACAGGAGAAGCTTCTAGCAGATTCTGAGAGAAGCCCCCCCTGTACCCCCCCACTACCAAAACTCAGCCACAGAAACCTACTAGAATGTACTTTAATACAATATAAGCTCGTGCTCTTCCCACAAAAGTTGTCCTCTGTTTTCCTCCCACAGCCAATGAGTAACAACACTGGTAGAAGAAACTGGCTTGTTCTTGGAGAGAGATGTCTTCTGTTTGCCTCATGAGAACTTCCTGTTCATACACTGCTCCAAGAGATCAAAGCCAGCAAACTTCACCAATTTATACTTTAGAACTAATCTCTTCTCAAACTTCAAGTACTCTCACCCTTTGGCCAGTTTCCTTTAACTCTGATGGGACTGATGCCATTCTATGATGGATTCTGAGAGTTCATGTTCCCAACTTTCCTCTCTGATGAGCCCCTGACTTGACTTCATTGTCTCTATCCTCAAGTCCCATAAACTGCAATTGACTCACATAAGGCAAAAAATCCAAGCAGGAAGTCATGAAAGGAGCAATTGGTGGTCAAATATGGCATTAGACTTCTAGTTTCTAACGTTTAGATGTGGGGTCAACACAAACACCTTAATAGAGCCTATACAGAATTCTGCCTCCCTGAAAGGCTGGGATATTAGCACTCCAGCTGGACAGAAGTGCCACATTCCCAGGAGCTAAAAGGTTATGCCTGATGAAAATGGCAACCTGGATTCCCCAGCACTATTTCAAACTCATGTAGGTTAGGGATGCTCTTTACGCAAAGTTATGACATCTCTAGAAAACTAATAAAATAACTTAAAAGATTCTGAAACAACAAAACAAAAAAAATCTGGTTTTAGGTAACAACCTATTTTTAGTACTCCTCACCCCTGTCCTCTCCCAGTTATGTCAACCCTTTTTTATTTTCTTACGATATGGTTAAAATAAGCTTTTTTCTGGTCAGAAGGCTAAGAGTAATTATTTCATTATGGAAAAAGCAGTATTCAGTAAAAGGAACTTCATACACCTCTCTCTCCCTTTGTGTGTGAATGCCTGCAGAACACACCAGAATATTAAAAATAAGCAAAATAGCAGAAAGCCTACTGTGGTTAATAGGCTTTCACTTCACACACAGTCTGAAGCCTATTAATTCCCTTCTAAATAACCCTGGCTACCCGGGATTACAGTACATTTGGACTGTAACTGATTGCAGCATGGTCTGGCTACAGAAGCCTTTACTCAGGTCAGTGACAAATCACAACGTGGGCATCTACAATGATGAAAAATACAATGTTCAGATACTTACCAATATACTGAATGCATTCATTGAACATCTGTGATGTGGAGGAACAAGGAATGGTTCTTTAAGGCAAGCACCTTTCAGAACCCAGGTATGCCATCAGCTGTAATATATTATGGAATGAGGATCTGGGCTGGAAGGACAGCTGTATCCAGGACATAGTGAGAAAGTGACAGTTCTGTGGTCAAGGAGGACTTCTTATTTCAACATAATAAGAATAATGCCTGACTGGGACTATACATGGTAACTATCATAATATCATTTAAGTACTACATAGTCACATAAGGTTCAGGTATGACCCCAAGATTTAGGAAATGGCTCTTCAGAACGAAAGGATTTCATGCCACGTTTTAAATTTGGACAAAATTTAAGCTACTCCAGTCATTTCAGCCACATGAGCGTTACAACACACTGAATAAGGTTCAAATTGTGTAAACAAATTGACAGCTAAATCTCCCTCCCTGTGAGGCAGCTTTAGTGACTTTACTTACACTTTCAGGTCTACAATTAATTCTCTTCATTTATTATTTCAACTAAAATCTTTCTTAAGAAAAATAATCAGTCATTACTCCTACTTTCCATTAATCCTTTACAACCCAGAACTGTATTTTACAACATAAACAATGCTAAAGTCATATGCCTAGAAAGATGCACGGCTTTTGGGCTGAGGCAGTAAGTGACTGAGCTTAAATTCAATTATTTCCATAAT
Organism: Manacus vitellinus; assembly: GCF_001715985.3. Taxonomy (NCBI): domain Eukaryota; kingdom Metazoa; phylum Chordata; class Aves; order Passeriformes; family Pipridae; genus Manacus; species Manacus vitellinus. The sequence goes on from NW_021940535.1 coordinate 47,206,467, forward strand.
CAGCCCCCAAGACCATAACCTCTTCTATTTCAGTAATTTTAAACAGTTACTATTAAATAATACTTAGCACTTACAGAGTGCAATAGATCTTCAAAGTTGTACAGAACCGTTAATAAAAATGATCGAAAAATAGCAAAACCATTAGAACTTCCTTCTACCTTATTATTTATATCCTAGAAATATCACACTCACAAAGCCTTTGGGGACAGCAAAGCCTTTTCAACACTAATGAAAAAGATAAAACTAAAAATTTAAGTTACATTAAAATTAACATGTACTCATATTTTTGAAGCATTTTTAAAGCCAGCATTTAGAATTTTATAGGTAAAATAATTTCTTAGAAATATGCTTAATAATGTGCTTTAAAGTGAGCAAAACCAAAATTATATTGTTCCCAATGCCAATATGGTAAAATAAAACTAATTCTCTCAGGTGTGTGTCACAATGCAATGTTTGGGAACTTTAAGTCACTGTTTTCAGCTCCCTGAGCTTTCCAGTAGCAGTCAGTCAGATGTATTTTTATCACCATATTAATAGGAAATTTGGTACATTATCCTCCCTATATCACTGTGAAAATTCACAGCTCACTTTTTGTTCAAATACTGGATGCCTTTTCTGTCTTTAAAAAAGTAGGAGTCCAAAACTCTGCAGCCAGATGTCTGTAATTTGGCTTCTGGGAGCTTTATTCATAGCCCCTGTAGCAGTGCCAATATCATCAGATTTCAAAATAATTTTTTAAGAAAAGAATAAAGCCTTTTTTAAGTTGCTTTTACTTCAGATTCCCCACTCACTGGAAATTTGAAGGTCAGCAAGTACAAGTTCATGGAAGTTCCAGAGATCTGGGGGTTGCAAGACTCAGGTGTGAAGGACCTGCTGTCAAATCTGCTGCAGTGGGTGCAAATCCCTGAAAGGCCTGGCAGACGTGTGGCAAGCACAGAACAAACTCCTAAATGACTCTTAAACACACCTGCAGAAAAATGTAAGGATTCATTTCCAGAGGCTCCATTGGAGCATATTAAGTGTAATGACCTTGAGTTAATTTTTAATTTAAAAATAGAAAGTCACGCCAGTAATTTTATTCTAAGAATTTAGGACATATTTGATTACAATAATGTTTATTACCTAGAGAGTGCTTCAGACATGCCAGCGTTTGCTGAAAACCACCATTTCATCAGCTTGATACTTTCTTTCTGTTTTAATAAGAACAGTTATCTCTGCAACTTATGCCATATAAATGATATAAATTGCTATCAGTGTAGTTTGGGGGGTTTTAAGGGATGGGAAAGGGAAGGACTATAGATATCTGGGGATGCTCTGGATAACTGATAGTTATCATTCATTACTGAAGTTCCAGTAAAGGCTTAATAGATTTTCCTTGCCTCAAATTTAAACATAATTTAGGAAGAACTGAAGATAAAAGGAAGACATCTCCTCCTTATTTAAGTTTAATCTTCTGAAATACTAAAACACTTACTACTCTATAACCAACCTCTGGATATGCTTTTAAGATAAATCTGTATTTTAATAGCAGTGAAACTAGTCATTTTTAAAGACAGTTCAAACAGAATTAAGAATTTCAGTAAATATTCCAAACTTAATTGATTGAAATGGATGTAGGTGTTCCCAAGTGTGAAAAAAGATCAGGATACCATTACCACACACTCTAACTGTTTATTTATTCCCTGTCTAGGAACCTGATTTAGAGGCAATAAAATGCAATCAGTACACAAACCAGAAGCAGGAATCATCTGCTAATGGAACTTTTAATTGAGGAGTGACCACTGACATGAGGTAATTCTTTCCATACAGAACTCCTTGCAGAGACCTCTATGCACTTTATCACGGTAAACAATCACTAACATATGCATTAAAGAAAATTTAAATACATTATGACCCAATAAATATCACAATCCATCAATACACACTTTTCCTTCCTAAAGATTTAGAGTTAAAATACCACATTTCAGCAGTCTTTTAGCGCTAGACATATATTTACAAGGTTAGTACTAACATAGCTATTTGTAATCAAAAGATAATTGGTTATTTTAAATGCACCAGTACACAAAGGAATTGTCAAGCTGAATAACTGTGTCAGAAAACAGATTCAGATTAGTTTCCATCTGCATTCATAAATCATTAAATAACTTCCCTAAGGTATCAATTTTGCTCTCTCACTCTTGTGTTTCTGCACACAGTGTATAACTAAAGGCCCATGCCAATTCACATGGCAAATTCCTGCTCTGATTCCATTTCAGATGATTCAGGATTTTCCGAGACAAATGATCATCAGCTAACTTGCTTTTAAGCAAAACGCTGAGTCTATGAAATCATGTGCAGGGTAACTGAAATTAATAAAACAAAGAGTTTATACCAATTACCTCCTCTTTGCATCAGAATCACCCATTTCATACCTACCTTTCTAGGTACTAGTAGTATCAATTGTGGTTGCAGCACAAATCAATTAAGTGTGTACTGATCTAAGCCAAGCCAAAGTAGATCTAATTAAGTGGACAGTAAGAAAAGGGAAAGAGACTAAATATCGTAAGGAAAAAAATCCCCATCCTTCAACAGTCAGAGAAGAAGTAGCAGTGAAGTGCTCAATGCACCATCCTATCAAATATTCAAGTACACAAAACCCAGTGCTCGTTGTACAGTTTTCTTGCTTTTTCTCTCTGTGAGTTTTTGGTGCAGAAAGGGCACTCAAATATGTTGTCAGAAACATTCCCTTGAAAGTTTTAACTCCACAACTGCATCCTACTGATAATTTAAGAGTTTAGGATCTGATCCAGATCCTGCTGTGAAAAGACTCCCACTGACTCAGTCCATCTTAGATAAGGCCCAAGAATGATTAAGAACTACTTTTGTTTTTTTCAGGAAAACAGATTCTATAGACACTGCTAATGTTACAATTGTACCTCCCAGACAGGCATAATATCTTGCACCACAAACAAGCTATCACAGCTCTATTTAAAGTTACAAACAGGAACCATAAGGCATGCTCTCTAAGACACAGAAAAATAATCTAATCAATAATTAGGTCCCACATCTACTTCTAGGGTAATAAAATCTGTATTTGATATGCTATTACTCTTCTAAAGTTTAATTTTACCAAAGGATCTATTTTATAACTCTTTTTTTCAATTACATGTGTTTAACAACATTTAGATATGTGCACAGAACAGTCTGTTGTATCTTAAATCAGTATAGTAACCTATAAAACAGTCATACGAAAATAAACAACTTAGACCTTCATCAATATAATATCCACCAGGCCATGGAAATTACTGACCTCCTATATACCATTAAATATTAATGATCAAAGACTAAACCTAGACTGTCTAATCTATCCATCATCAAAATAATCCTAAAATTCAAAATAAACACATCACTTTTTCTCAGTCTTTACTGCTTCTTCTACGAACATTCTTTATTTGGGTCCACAAATGAAGAACTCAGTTCAAAACAACTCAAAAGACATTTTGTTCTTCATACTGCTTTCCCAACTGTTTAAGACAAAAGCTAGGGTTTGGCAAAACAAATTTAAATCTTTTCAGAAAACCTTAGTGTACTCTCAGGACTGCATGTTCTATTGCTTAGAAAAGAGGATTTAGTACTATATTTCAAAAAATAGATGTTCTTCAGCAACAGGAACGTGTGACTCACACGTGCTGTTCAATATGCTGGAATAAGAGAGTTAGAGATGGTAGAATTCAGTATAACCAAAGATGCTGAGTGTATTAAACAAAAATCTCTAGTGTCAGAAAAAGTCGCTCTGTTTAAGATGCAAAGACAGTCACTGCAAAACAAAATAAATGCAAGAACTAGCAGGTTTATGTCAAAAAGGAAAAAGAGGAAACCATAAAAATTATCATACTAATCTATGAATTTCCTGCCTTATTCTTAAACTAATGCTGATATTTCAAGAAATTGAAGCAAATTATCTTAAGAATTAGCTGCTTGATGTCAAAGAATTCCAAACACAAAGAATGTCCTTTTCCACAACATCTGTCACAGTAGCATCGTTGAATAAATGCAAATGTAAACTGAAAACGGGGAAAGATAATACAGTATATACAACACTGAGTTTAGGTCTAAATGTGGTGAAGTTCAGATGTTAATTCTCTGTCACTGTTCTACCAACCACTCTTTCCATGTTTGCAGCAGACCACTCAAGAATCAGTATGGAGAAAATCCTCATTTAATACTCCCAGGTGCTGCTTCCAAATTTCCTTGCTCTGGCTATGTTGCTTGAAATTTTGGCAGCCTGTCAACATAGCAACTTCTGTGTTCTCCTGAGCCAAGTCCACTACGTTGCCAAACCTGCAGCAGGAAAGTCTGCACACGGAAAGAGTTTCAGTGCTGCCAGAACAACTACTGCATGTGGAAAGGAAGTTAAACCACATCAGGAGCCTCCCCACAGCCCAGAACTACCTAGTAACAGAGGAAAAGGATTAGAACATCCAGACCATCCATTCTTCTGGGAGACCACATGGGACAACAAGACTGTACTTTCCAGAGAGGACAAGAAAGAGAATTTGGGGCTAGAACTCCTCTGCCTGAGTGTTCCTGAGAGCCCAAAACACCTTGGGCTCTCAAGCAAAGCCTGAACTCTGGGAGTCACTGCTGTGCTTCCAGTGGGCACCAGTGAGGGGTTCAAGTTTCCAGCACCTCCGGTGGTGGGAGACTGTTACCAGGAGGGTGCTTGGTAAGCTGAGCTTTTACTTTTAAGGAAGAGAAAGGAAAATGCTTAAAAGGCACCAATGCTAAGATAATATTTACATTTCAGAGTAAAGTCACTGAAAGTTGAGAAAGGTAAACTTTGGAAGTGTTTGAGTAGCTGTTGTTTAAGCAAACTCATTTCTGCTTCTTTTTTTTAAGAATGATTTCAGACAACATGTGCAATTACACGGTCACATGGTATTACTTCTACAAGACCTCATTCGGTGACTATAAAAGTTTCATGAACAAGCCATGCAGTTTACACACAGATTTTAACTTCTTCACTAACTACAAAAATACACCCTAAATAGTCAATAATTTATCTAGGGTTAAAATAATTAACATGGTTTTGATACACTGTCTTTAAAGGTAAGTTTTAAATTTTCAGATGTTTCTACTTCTGAACTGACTAATTAACAGAGAAGATGCCAAGCTGTTAGAAACTTTCTGATAAGAAGAAAAACTGAATTGGATGTAACTCTATGGTACTGAAAGCTAAATGCATTTGGATATTAGGATGAAATGGTTACCAAGAGACAGATAAATTCTATAAATTATTATATTTTAATGTATTTGTTTTCTGATAATATTGAAGCTTCTTAGGTGAGAGTTTCTGGTGGTAGCACTCTTTACATACTGGTTTCCACAAATAAGAAATTGCTGTGGATGCCTGATTGCTTCCTTTGCATTATATCTACTTTGTTTACAAAGGGGCTTTTAATAATCCACTATTGCTTTCAAATAACTCTGTGCAAAGCATTAAATGGACACATTTTTGAAAATGGATGAGTGAGTATTCAATAACCTAACCAAGATTACAATACTGGCAGGTTTTGAATAGTATGGTCGTGCCTTATCTTTCTGTTTAATTCATTAAGTCTCTAAATACACTACTAAAAAGGTGTCTGTGCACCTGGATAGGAATAATTATTAAGTAACACTGTCAGTTCTTACCTTATCTAAACATACTGCAAAATCAAAAACAATTTATGCTTTCAAAATGTTAAATAATAGATCCTTGGATTTTAAAAAGACAAAAGTAAAACTATACTTGTAGCACTTTGTGAGATAAAAAACATGTTGCAACTTCTGTCTCTAGAGGATTATTTGAAATTCAATTACAGAAGGCAATGTGTTGTTTTGACAGAGGAAACTGAAGATACAAAACTACAATCTTTTTTTTTAAATATTGTTTCAAGCCTCACCTATCAGTTGATCCCTGCCCCATTCATAGATATACACAAAACATTTCTGTGGTGAAGTAACTTCCTTACAATACCACAGTATTTCCTTCCCCACTCCAAAAATCTATACATTCAGAAAGAACATAAAGACTTGGATATGTAACACTGGTCATAATTACAAACTATTGTATTAGTACTGAATCCATCTGCCATTAAGAGCAGGAACATCATTCAAAGACTATTTCATCAAAATGGCCGATTTGAAATTTCCACTCTTTAGGAAGTTTGGATATGGCAGTAGCTGGGATGCACGAGCAGAGAATTCACCTAAAGTGGCAGTTCAATCGAAATCAGTTGACTGGCAACTCTCAAGAACAGCACTGTTTCAACAACTCAGGTTTGCCAACAACATCCTCTTAAATCACTTCCAGCTACACTACAAAGACATCCAACTGCATGTTAAATCTCACTGCAAGTGAGCAGGATTTTACCCTCCAAAATAATTCAGGCAGATAAATGGGACTTTTACATCTAAAATACCTTCAGTTTTAGATAGCTAAGTAACAGTCAATGTTGTTTTCTTCTTTTTCTGAAATGGAATTTGTATTCCAAACTTAGTTTCACATTACAAAAATTATTTCAAGGGCTTAGAGTGAAATAGCATCAGTACTAAACCCGACCATAAAAGAAAATTGAATGTAATTAATGTCTGCAATGGTTTCTCACTTTTTTTCCTTCCCCCTTTAATTTTTCATCTAGCTCAACAAGTATCTATTAGCCTTCGAACATTCACATCACCAAAATATCAAGCATTAAAACTCAAGAAATATGCAAAATGTACCAAACCCCAAAGACATTAAGTGAAAATTAATTTGCATGTGGCTCTTAAGTATGGCAAATGCTGATGGCAGATTTTAAATACTAGCTAGAATTCTACACTTTATACAATTAGAAACTTTTTAAAATATTACTGTCATATATTCCAAATTATGAAAATGTAATGGCAGTCATATTCCAAAAAGGTCTAGGTTAAAAATCACCACAAGCAGAGTAGATCTGCTGCCTTCAATCAACTTAACTTTAATCAACAGGATATACACAGAAGCAAACATATGCACACTTTGCTCAACTGGCAGTCAGGATATAGCAAACCCTCTGTACTTCTCAAGCATGTAACTTATTAAAAGGAACAGAAATTTAGGTGATATATAGATATAATGTTCAGACACAACATCTCAAAGTTATTTTTCCTCAAGACTAGGAAAACCATTATTTTTTTCCTGTCTACCCAAATCCAAATAGAAAAAAACATTACTGAATAATTTTAGTACTGCTATAGCTTTATATTCTACACCACTGTTTTTACCTTTCCAAGCATTCTTCCAAGAAAGTAGTAATGTCGGGCATATGAGTCTCCAACGAGCATCTGTGCAGCAGGATTAGGGTAAAGAAGTCCCTCATTGGTGGTCTTAAAAAATCCCTGGTTAGGGTTAAATCCTGATTTGAGTAGTTCATTCAGAAATTCTCTGAAAATCCCACCACCATCAATCCCAGCTTCATCAAGACCATGGGCATTAAGTAAATGAACACGAATGCGCTTTTTTAGGTCAGGTTCTGCAGAGAAAGGAGAGAGACAAACTCAGATGCAACCATCTGCTTCAATTTTGTCTGGATAAAAACACATGTAACTACACATACAAACGTATCTAATGTTATATTAAAAACTGAACTAGTACATAGTAGCAAAAGTCCATTACTGGCTTGAATTTTGGAATATCCAGTTTGTGAAACTCATTTTGTAGACAGGGTCTTGCTTTAAGAGTCATTGAAAGAAGAAGTGGAAAGACACTAGATAGAGGAAGAAAAAAAATCCTACAAGATACTTGAAAAAGGCCCAAGAATAATCTGAAAATTCTGTTTGTGAGTGCAAGATTCAGCTTCCTCCTGCCTGAAGGAGCCATCAATAAGCACTGCATTCCCATTGATTCTACACAGCCCTGGCTCTGTGTGAGTACACACTGGACAGCACTGTATATACAGACTCAAGGAATCATTAAGGTTGGAAAAGACCTTGAAGATCATGAAGTCCAACCATCAACCTACCATCACCACCACCACCACTGCCATTAAACCATGTCCCTAAGTGCCATATCCACATATTTTCTGAACACTTCCAGAGATGGTGACTCCACCACTTCCCAGGTCAGCCTGTTCCAACGCTTTATAACCCCTTCTGTGGTGACTTTTCCTAATATCCAATCTAAACATCCCCTGGCATAACTTGAGGCCATTTCCTCTTGCCCTATCACTTCTTCCCCAGGAGAAGAGACAGACCCCCACCTGGCTACAGCCTCCTGTCAGGGAGTTGTAGACAGTGATACAGTCCCCCCTGAGCCTCCTCTTCTCCAGACTAAACATCCCAGCTCCCTCAGCCGCTCCTGCTCAGACTTGTGCTCCAGACCCTTCACCAGCTTTGCTGTACCTCACAAATCCTGTTCAGTCCATACATATATGCTGGCAAAGACCACCAAAGCAGAAAATATCTAATGAACTACATAGATAAATATACAAAGTACAGTTATTTGGACAAGTAAATGGGAAGAAAAGCCCCATAAGAGTAGGTTGGAAAAAGAATGAGATTGCAATAATCAGAAATTACTTATGTAAAAATGAGGAAATGTAGCTGTTTACGAACTTTCACACCTCAGAGCAGATATACCCATAACATACTAGTCAAGTAAGCAAATATGTAACTACAAGATAAGAACAGTCATGTGTTATAAACAAGCTGATAACTTAATTGTAAGCCTACCATTCTCAGGAGAAAGTTTATCATAAGCATCTTCATAAATATAATTTCTTCTGATCGTGACATTAATTCCATCCAAAAATGGCCCATCTCCTTGAACTTCTTGTTTATCAGCATAGATTAGTCTTTGAAAAATCTGTTGAAATGGGTGAAAAGAGCAATCATGTCATTGTGCAGATCTAAATATTCAATGAGAGATGGTTATTCACTACTGTTACTGTCCTTTGAGCTGCCTCTGGAAATCACTTTCAAGTGATTTGTCTTCTCTCTCACTGAGCTGCAGAAACTTAATAAAGAGCAATGACCGAGGGGAGGGAAGAAGACGGGACAGATATGCAAAAAATTTCTTTGTGCTAAGATATCATCCTCAGTTCTTTTTACATAAAGAGGCACATCTACAGACATTGTGCCAGTGATTACAGTTTTCTCTCCCTAACTTTCAGAGTTCTGAAATGCAAAGTATTCAAAAATAAAGGGAAAAAGTCACATGAGTATTTTGCGCACAGAGCTTATCCTCAATACTAGTAAATAATTTTTTGTTGCCATTTGCAATGCTTAGGAACATTCCCAGTAATAAGAAATTAGGTATCAGTTCCCCTCTCACAGGCAGTGAGCAAATAATTCAAAGCAAAATCATGCATAGCACTGCCACATTAAAAAAAGAACCAGGGCATCAGACCAACCAAAAAACTTATGCCAAGTGAAGTACAAACTGAATTTCACATTGTCCCTCTTCAAGTCTTCACAATAAGAACTTGTTCACCTGAAGAGTACCTGTAGCTGACTGTGCTTCTATGCCAAGATGTAGCACAGGAGGGGGTTATCTAATGTATAATAATATTCCCTCCATTCAGGGAGTGTATGTTTACTGTATTCTCTCTTGGCACCACTACCATACTCAATAAATAGTCTAGTACATTTACCAAGGGATGTAATATCCCAATAACATCTCAGACAGTTTTTTAACTAAGAAGATAAGGTGAGAGTCTGCAGGGATGTTTCAAACCAACAAATTTACCATGAAAGAGGAAATCTGACCACAGCAGACAAAACTGCTGTAAGGTTCCAAATCTACTGTTTCTATGGGCAATTGCTGTTGGTAGAGAAGATGCTCTCCAACTAGGAAGATTATAATATAGACAAAGCCAGATTCTTCCCTAAGGTACATAGAAGGAAGACAAGAGAAAACAGTCCTAAGCTGCAGACAGAGAAACAATGAATGGATGTAAAGAAAAAAGTTCATAGTAAGAGTGATTAAGTATTGGAAGAGGTTACATGAGAGTTTATGAAATCTCCATCTTTGGAAAGAGTCAAAACTCATCTGGACAAGTCCTTGCACACCCTGATCCAACTCTGAAGTGATTCCTCTATGAGGAAGGATGTGGGCTACAGCACCTCCAGAGGTTCCTGCTGACCAAAAGTTGTCTCATTTTACAACATGAACACACGTAGCCACAGGTACCTTCTTTCTATGTACAGGACATGAGAATATGCTCACCACTACTCTCCTTCCTGAAGCATGACTAGATACAGTTTATTGTTACCCAACTCTAGATGGAAAGAATCTCTTGGAAGTTTATCTCATAGCAAAACTCTTCTTGGTACGGAGTCTGACTGCTACATAACCCAAGGTTCATGCAGATGTTAGTTCTGAAAACAAGAACCTTAATGTACAACTGAAGCATTTACAATGATTTTTCATTTACAATGAAAAGTAAGCAATGCTGCCTGAAGCACACAACACAGGAATTAACATCACCATAGGCAAGCTGACCAAAGTATGGCTTAAGTAGATGAGAACCAATGCACTTGATACAAATTGGATTCATTACCTCCCACAGGCAAATATCATACTTAAAGGCACAATCTCAATGTGCCTTAAGGCTAAAGAGGATAATATTCCCTGGGGTCAGAAGGTTGAAGAGCCCACCATGTAACTGGACTCTGTAATTGCTTGTAGGAGTTTCTGTTATCTGGTAATTCAAGGTAAAAATCTCATGAAGAAGTCAGAAAATGAAAGGACATATGGAACACTCCCCACACACAAACAGCATTGAGCTGTATTACCACATTAAATTTCAGAGTAATAAATGGCAACTGATTAAAAGAAAAAAAAAACTTATTATGGTCTTGATGTGGTGTTTTCTTCCCTTACTGGAAGCTGCTTTGTAGAGGCAGTGGGAGACTCCAAAGGAATGTTGACTCCTCCTATGACACAAAATGGACCATCCATACTCGGTCCACAATGCAGTATAAGAGGATCTTCTCTATGAACTATAAAAGTTCAGTCTATAACTTTATCCCTCTCTCCAAGCTCTGATGCAATGGTTATTTCAGTTTTTGTGATAAAACCACACAAGGTTCTATTGCACCAGAGAAAGTTTTATGCATTCCAGAAACAATATATGTGCATCTCAACACAGCTTTGAGACATCCAGAGGTTGCAGGCAATGACTAAGTCATGGCATAGAGATTCCTGCCTGAGGTCACTTCCAATTGTTTCCCTGTAATCCTAGTGCAATACTACCAGACAGTATTAAGATGTTTGTTGGATAAACTGTTTCGTTTATCCAACACTCATTTTCTACCAAAGTTGTCACTGTCTTTTTTGAAAAATACTGACTGGCTTTCCCTATGGAATTATTCTTCATTCCCTTGATGGTGTCTTGAAACTTAATGTTTCCAAGACAATTCAGGGAGCAATTTTTAAACAATTGATACTGTTGACAACAAAACCATTTAAAATGTGCATAACAGAGTAAAAGCTTTAAAAATACTTATGAGGCAAAAAGAAATACATAGTAGAACTAACAATTACATGTATAAAAATCTAAAAAACATCCAAAAGCAAATCCAATCAACCAAGTACAAGAATCTTGCAAGTTTTAAGCTACATAGTCTACTGAAGTTCAGCTACTCAGCTACGAATGCAGGAACTTAATTTCTAGGCATTATTTTTCCTGAATGAACATCCATTATCTCATTCTGAGCAAACCCACCCATCGCTCAAAAGCCTCCAGTTGTGACCTTGCCATCTGTTCCTTACGGACACACAACTGGTCAGTGCTCTGCAACCACAAGAGGGTGCAATCACGTAGGTCAGTCATTGAACTGAGCAAGCAAACTGCTGCTGCATATCTCAAATACATGTTTCTAATTCTAATATAATTATTATAAAGGGCAATGTAACTAGTAAAATAAGAGGAAAGTTATTAAATGTTCAGTTGCTGTGAGCACTGAAGAAAAACAGTACAGACTGCCATAATCCTCTGCAGGGGATTGATCCAATTCCTACTTCACTTCCTATTTCACTTTTACACTTACTCAAAACAAAAAGCTAAAAAACAAATTGCATATTAAATTAGAAATTAGGTACCTTTACTCTTTCTTCAAAAGGAACTACAAAAGGTAGCTCTGTCAGAATTGCAAGTTGTCGTTCTTCAGATACAGAAAGAGGTGCTGGTTCCAAACCCACTTAAAACAGAAATAATAATTTTAAAAATTTTGGAAAGAACATTTTTTAAACAGTTTATTTTGTATCAAGTGACTCACTTTGTATAAAAATATATACATTAAAATAGTTTATTTACTACTTAGTCATACAAAGCCTTACCTTTCTTTAAGCATTAGTTGCTACAGGCAAACTGAAATATAAGTAGTGAAAACACACAAAATGCATATAAAAATAAGTACTTCTGTATCTCTTTAGTTTATTCTTAAAAAAAAAAAAAATCAATCTACTTATTCCTGACATTTTAGATTTTGAATTAAGAAAAAAATACATGATAGAAGACAATTAGGAAGCTGTAATGATTTAGAATTCTCATTGCAGGAATACACAATATTCCCATCCTGATGATCAATACAGTTTAAAGTTATTGTGCTTTCAACTACATCATCTAGATTCAATCAAGTCATTTTAGGCAAAAAACCCAAGAATTAACCCAAATCTCATGAAACAAACAGAAAGCATTTACTGCAATGAGTTTTCTCTCCCAAGGTCACAGTGATCACGTTAAATCCTAGTCACAGCAGAAAGAGTGAAAACATCATCAAGAAACTGCATGATGTACTTAAGAAAAAAATACTAGAGAAGAATTCAAGAAGCCACAGAAGAGACTCACTCACACGTAGTTCCCAAGCTACTGTGCACCTCCTCTGAACCTTCTCATACCCACAGAGGATGTTTTTAGGAAACAACTCAACTTTGGGTGATGCAGTGTAGAAATTATAATCCTGTTTTAACTTCATGGGAGGAAACTCAGCTGCTGAGCACATATCTGGCCATGAATTAATTAACTGCAATCAGTATTGCTCTCTGACTAGACACTGTGGTTAAAGGTCCACCTAGGCTTCAGTCTACAGAGGAAACAACACCCAATGTTGTTTCATTTTCCCCCTTAATAACCACCTTTCTGAAAAAAGACTCCAGAGTCTAGACTATTCATAGACCATATTACAAAATAAGTAAATGTTCTGTGTGTCACTACCCAGTCTGCAAGTTCATGATGACAGTTGCAAGTTTTTTCCTTTGGCTCCTACCAGTGGTGACAAGCATCTTGCTGCCCTTCTGTAAGTGGACACCATCTTAATGTTCTTTTGGCTTTTTGTTTTTTTAACTCCTCAAAGCACTTTAAGTAGTGATATTTTAAGCACCAATTTAATAGGACATGACTCAAAATATCACTATACTTGATGTATATTCATTTGGGTCAGATTTCAACATTGCAACCCGATGGAATTTCTGATAAAATGCTTATCTGTGATTACCCTTAGTTTACTTAGTAAACATTTTTAATTAAAGTCAATGTATGCAGCCTATTAAGCTAACAGTTAAAAGCACTTTAAATAAAAAGTGCATGTACAGCAAAGGTAAACTACTACATGACTTCGACAGTTCAATTATTTCAGTCAATTAGTCAATTTTATCTGCATTTCTCCATCACAGCTTCTTTCTTTAAAGAGAAATATGGGATGGAGTCATCAATACAGAGGGCATTTAGAGCTCACGAGTCTGCCATTTAAGTAAATGAAAAAGTACAAATAAACATGACCATATGTGATTCAGCAGTACTTTCATGCTAATTGGTTTTAACCCATATGGAGTCAAGAGGAATTAAACAAGTCGTGCACATTGTTACCTGCTTGTTTTCACACATTCATGTTGATTGCACTTTTTTTTTAGCCTGATTTCATATGAAAATGAGGTTTACATGAACACACTGTGTCTGTCATCTTTCTTCACCATCTTGCCTCCAGCACATCTTTTGAGCTAATCAGCTGAACTTTAACTTTGACAGAGAATGGGATATTCAAAAACACCAAGCATTGTGAACATTTTCAACTGGACAGAGAAGAGAAATTCCTTTAGTGACCTGAATGCAGAAACAGCAAGGAGAGCTCTATTCAGTGTGTCAGCTTGTCTGACAGCCAGCCAGGAAAATGAGGGCGTGCAGCTGCTCCACTCCAACCACAGCATGTGTATTCCTTATCCACCAACTGCCCAGCCCAAGGCAGCTAACAAAACGGAGGGAACTGATGCTATTTTGGGAGGGAAGACAAGCAAGAGAGCTAAAGATACTGTATATATGAGGGGAAGGAGACTAGTAGCAGGAGAATGTGGAAGTATTAAGTGTGGAACAGGTCTGGCAGTGGAGGACATCAAGACAGTATATGCAGCTGTCAAGAGCCACGCAGGTCAGTGGAAGAAACACGGATTGCTGATGTGGAGTCTGTAAGGTACACAGAACACAGGCCTGCTGAAGCCTGACTATTTTTGTTAAAACCACCTGCTTTTAAGTCTTCATATTATCAATCAATTAAAATAGGTGATTTCCAAAGAAAGACACCAAACTGAAAAAAATTTACTATTCAAAATTCTGAGGAATAATTACACTGGACTAACCAGTTGTTATCTGGCAACTGCACTAATAAGGTAATCAAAGGAAACTTTTACCATCATAGCTACTCAAATAAAAAGTATCATTATAAGAAGCCCTTAGGTTTCAACCTTGGACAAAACTTTTCATTTTATACAACTCTATAGCAGCATTCAAAGGCTGCAGTCTTCTCTACATGATCTACTGTATATGGCTAAGCTAACTCGAGCAGATTACATCATCTTGAAAGAGAGTATGGGCTCTTGCAGATAGATCATTTTGCTGCTTAAAGGTCCCATTTTTAATTCATTATTAAACCTGCACAAGCATTAGTGATTTAATGATTATTTTACCTGAGCACAGCAAGGTAAAATTCTACTATAGTGTGCCTAAAAACCTCAAAGAAACAGACTGTCTACATGAGAAAGCATATTGGCACAACTAAGTTAGTGTAAATTTATCCTGATTGCTAAGTTTGTCCAATTCTCTCATCTTTCTCTAGAAGTATTCCACAAACCCCAGATATTTTGAATAATTCAGGGGGTTAGGTTTCTTATCTAATTAGAGACAATATTTATAAATAGTAATTAACATTTACCATGTTAAGCTTGTTACAGTTTAACATATAATGAAGATGCTTCTTTATAGTAAACAGTAAAAGCAAAACCTCAATTCTTTACATCTTCAGCAACTGCACTAATTTTCTATCTTATGCAATTGCATTTTATACATACTAATACATATATTTTTAAAACATATTGTTTGTCCACCTCATCATTTCCCCTCATCCAGGCCAGCAGAAGCTTAGGTAAAGCTGTTATTAAATAACATTAATTATTCTAAAGACATACCCACTTGTATACAAATACACTATTTTTTAAAATATGTGAAACAAAATTATGAAAGACTGCCTTGCTTTTGGCTACCAAGACTTTAATACAAAATACTCAACAGAGCTCTAGAAGAGGTAGATTTTCTTTGCAAAAGGCAAACTTATTTTGACTTAGCAAAGCAAAAATTGCATAGACAGTATCTTACCATCCAAAGTAGATTGCAGCGGTCCTATTCTTCCCATTCTTCTGACTCTCCAGACATGTCTGGCTGATGGCACATACAGCTGTGTAACCTAATAAATTAGCAGTATTTAACAGTTAAACATTATGTAATTACACATTATAAACTACTATTACATAGTAAATATATATAGCTGTGACATCCAAAAGCATGTCTGAATGCCTAAATAGCTTCATTTCTAATTATTCCTCCTTATACTTGTATCTTAAAGCTGAGTTGCAAAATTAACAACAGTATAATATAAAGTCCACCTATTTTTTTAAAAAACATTAAGTTTTGGTATTTAAGATACTAGAGAAGCTGAGTTTGAATTTTGAGATGTCAAAAAAATTCTGTTTACTTTGTACTGAGAATCAGGTTAGCGCCAAAGTTCAAGAGTACTACTACTTTCCCTAAGGTGTGTAAGCACTATTTCCTACAAATTATGAAGAACACAGAGAAATGGGGATCTTAAACACAAGCCAAGCAAATGTGCAACCATAAAAAATAAACAGAAAAGTTCACTTTTAACTATTCCATGCAAAGCTTCCAACTGTTGAGTCATCTAATGTGCAAAGCAATCTGAGGTGTAACTTGACTCCTAAACTCCAGGTTTTCGATGATTCAAAGGATGCACTTCCACTTTCATATCAGCTTTTTCTTTTGCACTCACATACAAACTTTTTAAGCCCAATGTCATTTTTTTAAAAAGCTCTTAGAAAAAAAGGTCATTTCTAGGTACAGAAAATGCTAATGAATTTTCTTTTGTTTTGGAAGAGAATTTGGAGGGTGTTTTCCCCACTACAGAGCAATCCTTTTATTTAGCATTCTTACTATGAGAAAATGCAATAAGATGCCACCAGATTTTCAATTCTTCTCTGTTACAAATGCAAATTGCTTACACCATTGCACTGTAGAGCAAGTTTTTCTTTATGGATTGGAAATGTGATTTAACGTAAAAGTTTCTTAACAGATCCAAGACTTTTATATTAGAGAAAAGCAACATTATTCCAGGTTTTAAACCACACAATCTGTTCAACATCAACATCAGTGATACTGTCAGGAATCAAACCCTCTACCACTGAAACTTTGGCACCTGTAAGGCTTTGTGGAAAAGGACATGGCTCTTACCTTATCTGCTTTAATGTTTTCTTGTTCTGAGAGCCAGTGATTTGGTGGGCAGAAATTTCTCCTCGTATCTCTAGATTTCAACATTTTCACTAAGTTTGTGATGACCTAGGAGTCAGAAACACATCCATTACATTCAGCAATGTGAATGAAATTATACAGTCCACAAGCACAGTAACATATGAAAATGTTACTTATTTTTAACTTACAAAAACTTGTTCTTAGACTTAACACCTTAGAATGCAAGTAAGTAATCATAGTTCACTTGTAAGTCATCAAAAAGAAAATGGCTTATTAAAGTCTCATTCAAAAAACTAATAACCAGGACTGCATAGGACTTAGTAAGACTGCACACCTAAATGTTGCATGCCAGTTCAGGGAAGCCTAAACAAATCATTACTAACATTAAATTACTTATTTAAAAACAATAACACCTAACCAGGTAACTCATACCATGTTCCTTTTTTTTTTTTTTTTTGCTGATATATGTTTTCAGTAATTAAATGTGTGAATAGATACATGTTTTGGAAGAGAGAACTATACAGCTTTTCTTTCCTACTGCTCACTCCAAAACAAGAGATTCTGAACAATTTGGCTGATTTTTAGGTTTTATTTGTCCACATGGAGAGAGATTCTTGATTTTTTTATTTTAGGGAAAATGTTCCACAGAAGAAAGGAACTTCTGCTTCTGTCTCAAGACAAAGGTCACACCGATCCTTCCACATTAGGCAAATCTGAGGGATCAACTAATAAACAGTGAGTATTTCTGCCCACAGTCAATAAATTTGACTAACTAACCAGCAGAATGATGTGATGCTCTTCTCAATGGCCAAACTGTACAAAAGCAAACATCAACTTCAGAAAGAAGGCAGAAACATTCAATTGCCAATAAAACATTAACAGCAAAAGTTACATCTCTAAAGTAGATGAAAAATGAACTACTTATGGTTGCTGCATTAACAAAATAAAGCATTTCCAGCTAAAGGTGCCTTGGAGTAGTCCAAGGAATTTGCTGATGATGTCACCTCACCACACACCGAGGTGATTAGCTGTGTGAAAAAACAAGTGCTGATATTCTTAAGGGTAAAGCTCTACATATGAAAATACACTGCAGGTTCTCTTCTTGTCAATGAATAGCTTTTTAGCATTTTCAAAGCTGGCTAAGAGAAATAAATATCATCTCACCCAGAAGCAACTAACAATTTATCAAATGAACTGTACCCTCCAAGTTCTTGTCTCTATTGAAACAGATCCCAGTGTGACTAGCTCAGTTGTTTACACTGCACAGTAAGCCCTACCACAAGATTGCTAAAGGGTTCAACATACCAGATTCTGAAAGTAAAGTCACTTCTGAAAAGGGCCCAGCCCAAATATGCCTGAAAGCAGACTGCAAGATGACCATTTCCTCAAAAAAGGATGGTTACCCAATGGTCTTCTGGTGATTACCATAAGAAGTCCTAAAAATATGTGTGAGGTGGCTTGTTGCAATTTTAATTTAATATGCACATGTATAGTGTATTATTGTAATGTTATTTTCAAACAAAAATGTGTTAGGTAGTAGCCCCTTAGTGTGTTAGTAAATTAGTAAGGCCTTTCCCAAAAGAAGGTACAAGCATTTACCTGAAAACCACCTAGTGACAGCAGTTTAACAAATTTTGGTTATCAGCTGAACCACAGGAGGTGATGATGCACACACCTGCACTTCTCCCAACCACAAGCACATTAGCTGAAACCACTATGTTTAATTCATTTTTATTCATAAGAAATTCAAATTATAAAAGGTAATTCTGTTACTATTATAACCATACAGTCAGGAAATGAGAAAACTGAGCAGATAATTGGTTTATTCATATCTTTCTAACAAAACTGGGTGGCTGAGAAAAATAGTTATCATGGTCACTAGGGTGTCTTTGCAATTTTAGTATTTTTCTTGGCAGTTTCCTCCAATCCCGGACCAAAAATAAAAATAGGTACAGATACCAAGCTAACAAGTACTCCACCTCAAGCACAACTGCCATACTTGGTTGCATATGTATGGGGTGGCATACCTGCTGTCCAAAGCTGAACCACATCAGGCCAACACTACATAAACCATAATTAAGCGGAATCAACAGAATATTAAATTACCAGCCTAAAAAGACATTATCACTGCCACAATGAACAGCCTTCTGTTTTGCAACTTGTAAGTACAGCACTTGAAAAATTAATAGAAAAAAGTGTACACAAAGCTTTTCTGAAACGATCTTGCTAAAAGATAGTCTTAGTGGGCAGGTGTCAAGAGTAACAGAGTTTAATGGGCCTTCTAAAGGATTCTGTGTCTAGATGCTACACAACAGAGCTTTTAACATTCAGGTTTTAGAGTAACATCTTGAATGAAGACAGAACAAAGAATGCTATTAAGGGAATTGTCTGATTACACAGGAATTTTCATCACCTTGCCCTTATAAAATTCAGTGCAGGTCAGATGAGTCACGGAAACTCTGTGGTCTCATTACCACTTTAAGTACGATAAACATTTTTAAAAAGGAAAATAAAATCAGAAAAGACTATCCATGTGAAGACTACATGAATAAAATATTTTACAAGCAGCTAAAGAAACCCTAAAGGAAGTTGAATCAAATTAGGTGGGATTGGAGCTACTCCTGCAGAATGCATGGGAACTGAGAACACTTGTTACCTCAACTCAGGACTCCTTTGTAAGAAATTTCTGAAGTATGTATTCTATTGAAAGGGAAGATGCAATGCAATAAATAACATTAAAATGGGGATTTCTTTCTAATAGTGCCAAGTGCAAGTAACATTTAAACTAAAATTCAGCAAAATTAGCAACTTGATTTCATAGGATTAACTCAAGATAGTGAAATAATTATTTTATTTGACAAAATTCATTTTCAGGTACTCTTATAACTTAGGCTTCTCTATGGAATTCCTAACAATTGACTACACCACTCATTATTACATAAAGCCAAAAATACGGGATTCTTCTGAAAGAAGACATTTGCCCATGTAAATCTTACCAATGACCTCCAGTTTGTTAGCAAATATGCACATTATTGTCAGCAGCCTCCCTGTTATCAGATTTACATTTACCTTGCAGAAGTAAAGCCTATATTTGTGTGCACACATGTGTGAACATATATAAATATATATGAATATATATATTTCATTAATTTCATATGTACACGTATGTATTTCATGAGACACCAGAGGCATGGAAAATACACAAAACAAGTGTGGGGAATTAAAAGAAAAAAGGAAAAAAAGAAATTAAAAGCACAGATAAAGAAGGGATGTGCCTTTTTGTCTGCAGGCAGCTTGCAGAAGTTTTAGCAAAGATAAATTTAATATATTTTATATATATAAATATTTGACATAATGCAAAAGAAAGAAAAAGTATTTTCTACTTGAATTTATAATGAAATACTTTAGCTTTGTTTTAATGATTTGGAAGAAGGCACTTCTGCCTGCTTAGGGCAAGAAGCTGTTTTGAGGCTGCCCTCAGGAACGACTCCATGCTATGTACAGTAGCACATGAGATTAACTATAGCCGTGTTCAATTTTTATCTGTAATGTTTCTGAAGAAGTAAACAAGGGAAGCTCTGCTATCAGCTTCTTTTGTGGGTAGAAAAGACATATCTTCAAGATTTACATTTCTAATTCAGCTAATGGAAGGCAACCTTGGCTCCTGAAAACAGTAAAAGTACACCAGGTTTAGACAGTTCCACTCCAAGTTTAATTCCTGACTGCCAAAGTGGGACAGAATAACTCAGGATTTTACATCTTCCTGAATCACAGCAAAATATGATCCAATTCACCTGAAATCTATGCAGCCTACACAAGGACTGATTAACAAATTAAAGCAAACAAACAGAAGATGGCATGATATGAACTGCATACATGAAAACACCCCTGGCATGCCATCTTTCTTAGAAAAGTAGACACATTGAGGTTTTCACTTGTGACCTTTAAATCGAAAGTTTATTTGCAATTTAAAGACAAGTAATTAAATTAAATTGTGCAAACATATATTAGATCAATCTGTGCAAATTACAAATTCAGTGGTGCATTAGGACTGTATTCGATGCAATCAAAACATTATCAGTTACTCTCACTGCTATTAATGCTTATGCTCATAAGTGAAATGTGTTGTAAAATCAGGCAGAATAGGCTGGATAGAGGCTATCTTAGACTTGTAGAATGAATAAGCATTCCTTAATTAGCCCATCAGGTTAAGTGCAAGCCTTAATGGGCCTTTCCTAAAGTCTAGCATGACATCTTTCTCCAAACATGGCCAAGAAGAAAGTTCCATTAGCAATATTAATACAAGCTTAGTTGATCATTTTCATTCAATTAACTTCTTTCAATTAAATAGATAGCTTGACAAAAGCAGTGATAAAAGACCTGAAGGGACAGCTGATGACTCGAACTGAACATTAGTGTGCGAGAGGTCACCAGTATTAAACAGACTGTAAATCTAGCATTCAATTTGGAAAATGCATTTCTTCTGCTCCCACTTCTTTAATGAGCAATTTTAGCTGACTGGATGTGTTTGCTGCAGAATTTTCATGACGAGTCAAGCACTGCTTTTTTTTTCAACAACAGTTATATTAGGGGTTTTTTTTTCTGCCAACGTTTTTTCAGCTTCTCTTAACTCATGTATTAGGTAAGATGCCATGGATAAAACCAGTAGAAATATATTGGTAGGTATCCAGAAAAAACATACATTAAGTTCACATTTTCTAAGCCAGATTCACCTTCCCGTTAATATTCCGGTAAATTCAAAAGTAGTATCAACAGATTTTAGTGGAACACCAACCAAACCAATACAGCATGGTAGCAAATTAGTGAAGTCTCTAATACAGAAGGTCCTCAGTAATCATAAGATTCTCTTAGAATTTCACACCTACATAAAATTATGACATGCTTAAGCACCTTGTTGAATGGGAGCCCAAGTTAAACCCCATATTTTATATGGTAACTTTTTCATAAACAAGATCAGCAAGAAAATTAAGAGTTGCCAGAAGAAAAAAAAATGTGTTAGTTATCACAATTAAGTTACTCAAAGTTTAGCATATATGCCAAACAGCAACCTTCCCAAATCCATATTCCTTGTTACAACAGCATTAAAATTGGAGAGAAAAAAACAAGTAATCTCCTACCTTTGGCAGAAGCCTGAAAACTGTATCTAAGTACGTTCTGAAAATTGACACAATTTACCTTGAATAACTGAATCCATCTTTTCTGCTCCGTCTGGATACATTGCTGCATTTCTGTATTTTTTGTTACTCCAACACTTCTAAATGCTGCAATATATTCCTCACGGACCTCTGGCTTTGTTTCTGGGTAAGCCAACTTTATGATTCCTAGACATGCATCTCGAAGGCAGCGTGATAATATTACAAGCTCTTCTAGTGTAAAAGGCATCATTGATGATTGTCTTTGACCTACAGCTACATAAAACACAAGTTTAAGTTTCCTTAACTGACTTTCTCTTAATTATTGCATTATTTTAAAACAACACTTATTTCATTGTAGCTTTAATATTCACACACAAAACCTAAAGGCAGAGAAAAGAAACATCACCCAAAAACAGAATCAGTAAACATTTATAAAGAAGATCAAGTCTTGGAACTCTTTGCAGTCACAATTATTTTAATTACAATATCCTCTTGTTCTCTTTTGTGATTCCTGCTATGTTAAATTTACACATTAGATTACAGGTTCAGTCCAGAAGAAGTTCACTCTCTTCACTAACTCATTAAAAATTATCATGATTAATAACTTCCATATCAGACCCTGTAAAGCTACAGTTCCCAATGTGCAGACCATCAATTTTTTTTCTATTTTTTCTAAATGCAATCACCATGAAAGCCAGCTGACAGCTCAGTGCTCAGGGGACCACCAGCAAGTCAGCCCAGGAGAGCCTTCCTCAGGATGTCAGCAAATCACTGCCCAGGGAACTCCAGCCTTACATTAAAACATTTTGCAAAGCAGTGCTATTTAGTAGGCTTGAAACTCACCTTCTATTGGATCACCAAAGAATTCGTTATCATGAATAGAAATGAGTGAATGACTAAACAAAGAACTGAACAGGTAGAAGAGAGGGATAATTCGGCTGGAGTCTTCTAAAGACATTGGAGAGCCTCTTGAAATCACTTGGAGGAGTGGCACCATAGACCTTGAAATATAAAATGCAATATAAAAGAGCTGGTTAATTAAATATGCTACAAAATATTACCTTCAGCATTCTAGTAAAACAACATGGTAGTGGCTCCTACAGCAAAATAACAACAGTGCTTCCCAATAAATACCTACTTCCAATCCTTGCAAAATGAGGTTACTCTTTGCAAGTTCTTGTCACTGAAATCTCAGTGTCTCCATGATGGATAAACTTTGGCATTATCTGCTACAGACTGCAGACACTTTGGAGACACAAAGCAAGGAGAGTTAACTGGTCTGCATGTGAGCACTGAATACATCTGCAGGTCCAGTGCCTCAGCTCCTGGGAACATGTTTCTGCCACCACCAATTTCTGGACAAGGCAAAGTACGCAAAATAAAATTCGCACGCTTGGGATGAAGGACTTGGGGTTTTGGTGTTTGTTACACTCATGCTAGTAAGCACTTCAAAAACTACAAAATACTCAACTTATTTTAAATGAGTATTTTTTTTATTTATAACTGTCCAATTTCCAAGATTTTGTTCTGTTTTATGAAATCATAGGAGGTAAGTAATCATACCTCTAACTGTCCCATTCCCTTTTCACTAGATATGCTCTATTTTAACAAAGACTCAGTTTCAGAAATGGCACAATACATACCCTGTAATCATTCGTGTAGTCATTGAAGATATCAAATACCAAAGATGCCTCAGGAATCTGGCATTAAAGGCTAAACTATAAAGAAGCCTGCAAGAGGAAGTTCAAATAAATTGTGTCTTCCGAAATACCGTATTCACAAAACACAATGCTTCTGTAAGAACTTTTCTGTCAAGCATTTCTCAAAAAATTAACAATTTTAATTTATTTTTTCAAGATGGAAGTTCTTATTCTGATCAAATCTGGTGAAAGCCCCAAAAGCTGAAAACCAAGCATATAAATCCTTACACTTAAAATACACAGCTTTCATTAATTCAGCAACAAACTATGCAATATGAACCCAAGTATGCAGTCTCCTGCAGAATTCAATACACGGTAATAAAAATAATATATACTCTTGAGCTATTTATCTGGGACTTTTTAAATTCTAATATAGAAAATCACACCAAACTAGTTAGCTGATCACTTCTGTGGTTCTTCTGACATCAACAAACAGCAACTTTTGCAAAAGGTAGATTAAAATACCTTCATTTATGTCAGAACTATTGATTTAAAATTATGTAGCAATTTTACTGATATACTCTGCTTGGCAGATAGAAATAGAACAACATAATGGAACAATGTCTGCCAGGACAGCTACACCTACACTAATCCATCTGTAGACAGAAAATGGTTTATACACCTGTAAAAATAAATGTGTAAGTTCACCAGTAAGTTATACACAGGACTGACTTTAACCATATTATGTCAGACATGATTACAGCATGATAAACTTTTTTTTTAAAAATGAGAAAGAAAAAGCTTCCTGGAGTGAAAAATTCTCCCCCAGCTGATTTTTTTCCCCTTGTAGGAAGCAACATATGAGACAAAATCATTTGAAACAATGCCTTCTAGAAAACCAAACAGGATTTCACTGACTAAACAGGCATTTTTTGGGTATTGAAGAACAACATTCAGTTAGTTATTCTAACTTCTACTTTCCTAGGTCCCCTAATTATTATTAGAATAAATAAAGGAAAACAGATACTGAGATCCATGTCTCCTCTCAGTGGTCAGTAGCTTTTTAACATCAAAATTCTCTGTGACCAAACACAGAAGAAGTAGGAGGCTGGAAAATGGGAGTGGAGAGGGGAGACCACCTGCCTGAAAACACAATATTTATTATGGACCAGGTGGATAAATCAAAATTTGCCAGATGGCAAAAGGAAAGGAAGCACACATTTCATTAAGGAAAAAAGTAAAATATCAATAAAGACTTAAAAACATTCGAGAATGAATGAACTGCCAGTTTAAGATAAGTTTTATTGTAAAATGAAGTTCTATTTTAATTATGTGGAATTGGTGAAAAAATTCAACCTGAATTTGATACATGGGAATTTTACTTCCTTCTAAAGTCACATTATTTTGACATTTGGGTGAAAATTATGCATTTTCATGTAAGGAAGGGCTTATTATACCTAGCTAATTTAAAATAAGGATTTGTATTTTAACATTTAAATATCTGAATGATAGCTCAGATGTCTTGGTTTCCAAAATGAGAAATTTCCTCAGTGACCTTTAGTTTTCAGCCTCATACTTGAAATGAAAAGTGATTTGGCACAGTGCCATCAGGTCTCATACGGTTTCCAAGTGGAAACTTGTTAATTTGACAATCATCCCTGGAAATTATGTAATAGTTTTAGCAGAAATGAACAAACGTTATGGACACTGAACCTATCATAATGTAATTCATTTTTTCATTCTAGCAATATTCAGCAATAATGAAGGGGGAAAAAGGACAAACCTTAACACCTTATAATAATAACCTTTGCCTAAGTTTTAGCCATTTTTATTCCACATCTGCAGGCAGCCAATTGTAGCAACTGCTCTATTTCATGGCCTGATTCCAGCAATGCTGACTGTATTTAACTTTCACATTTCCCTTTCCTGAAAATCTGGTTAAATACAAAAATGCAAATTTGGTAGAAGATGGTATCCTACAGCCCATTTTGTTAAGATGAAGCAGATGAATTCATCGGTTCTAAAGTTTCAATTCTGAATTTTCTGTACTGTGACCAGAAAATAAACATGAAACTGCAAATTAAACACAGAACTGGTGAATTGGGCCTTGTGTTACAAAAGTTTTGCATCACCAGATTCACCTGAAATATAATCCATTGCAAAAGTAAAGATGGCAGAAAAAAACTGCTACCTTCCCACTCCAAGTACAGAAATTGGCTTTCAAAGCTGAAGATAACAATTTTAACAACAACAACAAAAAAAAGCAAATAAAAAAACCAAACAAAAAAAGAAACCCACCACAAAATGCAAGGATGACTTTGAAAAGCCATATCTCTGAAAAATTTGAAGAAATTGGCTGTACCAAAGTCTCAAAATTTTTGGCTTCACACTGGGGGGGGGGACGACAAACAAACAAACCAACCAAACCTGAATAAAACCCCAAAACATTAATTAAAAAGTAAAAAATAAACATTTGAGAATTAAAATAGGTGAAAATCTACCTTACTTGGTCTTTTCCCTTGGCAGAGAAAAACGAGCACCTGCTTAAAAACAGCCCTTCCAGGTAGAACTATGTTAACATAACACAGTATAACAATTCCTGATAAACTGCAGAACATTACAGTTCTCATATATCCTGAAGACAAAGCCCTATCAATCCACAAAGTTTAGAGATCAGTTAATATAAAACTTGAATGTCCATAGAGTCTTGATCACTTTTTCTTTTGAAGAAAAAAATCACCCCCACAAAAAAAATAAAAATAAGAAAGATCAGACAATATTTCTTTTTATGCACATTTTTATAATCTAACTCAGGGGGGTAATTTTCAATATTTGTACTATTCTAAAAATAAACCAAGTGGCTAAAGTTTAAATCCCTCCCATTTGGGGGTTTTGTATTTTCTTGAAAATCTCACTGAATGTCACCAACTTCTTTATTATGACATCATTAAACGTGTTTTATGTAACGGACTCATTAATAGATTTTCTGTAAAGTCCAATACTAAGATTTAGCACTGTCATTTGGGAGAAGAACCATTTTTCTGATACCAGAAAGGATAAACTCCTTTCAAGTGAAAAAAATGCACACTGCCTCAGCCACAGGCTATGACAGAGTTAAATTCAATCCAGTGATTTCTGTTAAGTATCAATTTTAATCATACCAAATCAAATTATCTGCTCCCAAAAGTAAGTACATAATGATCATTTATTTAGAACCTTGTTTCTCTCTCTAGGTATCTAATTGTCCACAAAGGCCACATGATTTATGTGTACTTGCCAGAACAGTATTTTGGGCACCTTTGGTTTAAAAAAAGTGTCAAATTCCTCCTGTGCAATGGGACAGATTAAATGACCCATTAAGCTTAATTTAGCTGAGGCACCACTACAAGTTAATTAGTTAAAGGCAAAATTTTCAGTCTGGGTCATAAATTGGGCCCAGTTTCCCACTGAGACCATTTAAGTTAATGAAGAGAATACACCAGAAGGAGAGGAGCTCACACAGCCTGTGACAGGTCACTGCTGCCACGGCAGCGGATTTTGTCACTCCAGAACTCCGAGTACGAGGCAGCAGCAAAGCCATCCTTAAACAAACCACCCTGCTCTTCAGGCTGCTTTATGCTTCAGCCTCTCTTTGTACTGGACCAAGGACATAGAGTAACGCTTAAAAAAATAAGTTAAAACTTCATATACAATGATTCTGGTTTTAAGAAAAACACAACACAGTGTCAGAACATTCCCTAAGGAATTACTCCAATAGTTTCATGTAAAGCCTGAATCTCAGCACACATATGAACACAGGCTGCTCAGATTACACCAGAATGTCATTTTCCAAACAATTTTGAACTGCAGGTTTGAGATTAGCAATGTTATATTAATTAAATAGTAGTGACACACAGTCAGTATGAAACTGCTGAACCCAGATCAGCGATCACTCAGGGGCACTGATCACACTGACAGCGACTCACGTCCCAGGACAAGCACAGTTTCCATCACTATTTAATATTCAGCTGTGATGACTTGAAGTCTAAAGTATTACATTACACTCCTAAATCTTCTGCAGAAATAGAATTTACTATTTATTTAAAGTATATTTTGATGAAAAAATGCCTTGCAGGTCT
The DNA here is from genome assembly GCF_001715985.3 of Manacus vitellinus. Classification (NCBI taxonomy): domain Eukaryota; kingdom Metazoa; phylum Chordata; class Aves; order Passeriformes; family Pipridae; genus Manacus; species Manacus vitellinus. The sequence goes on from NW_021940535.1 coordinate 47,234,174, forward strand.
CTCTATAATGTATAACTACGCTCCAAGACTCAAGTTTTTTCTTTTTAGTAACTGTACTCAATAATATCTATCAACTTTACAGTGAAAAGACAAAAGCTCTGTCCCTCTGAAAACAAGGACAATTCCTAATGACTTCTCTACAATCAGGATTTTATTCTACACCTCTCATCTGTGTTACTGAACACAAGCTATAGTTTGGTTATTTCTATAATGTGACCTTTTCCTTTAACTGGGCTTGACTGTGTATTTCCAGAACCTATTCAGAATTTCTGACAACTAACCAAAAGAAATGTGTTTTTACAGCTATCCATCTCTGGATCCCACTGCCTCCTGTAGAGAGTCACAAAAGCACTTTACAGGCTTGCTCCTTTCAAAACTACACTGTACTTTTGGGTACCTTGGCCTGTTCTCTCTTGGTCTCTGTTGCAAAATCAAGGAAATACTGAGTTAATTCAACACCAGTGCTCCTTAGACTATACTGTACAATATCATCAATCACCCAAATCACAGAGGTACTGAGAAGCCACAAGAAAAAAAGCATTCAGCTTTAACAGAGTGACAAAAGTCTATATTATGAGTTTCTTTTGTTCAAGAAGGGAAAAAACCTCAGACCTATTAAAAGAATGTAGAGATACTTGTTGTTTTCTTCCTTCCAATGCCTGTGTTAATCTTAGCCTAATCTTCTTTACAGTTATTGAAAAATGATTTTCCATTATTATTACTATCTTTATTTAGCATGTCATTTTGCAGATTTGCAGCCTTTATGTTTTTAATTATCATTGTTTTCTATCACAGTTGTAAATGCTGTTAAATAAACAGTCTTTGTAACAACTCTATCTTTTAAACCATTTGACCCAGCCTGTTTTCAAATAGAAAGTAAAAGAGCATTATGGAGCTCTTAGATGATATTAAAAGTAATTTGAAATAAATTATTTTTACTTAACTATTTCTACATGGTTTAATTAAACAGCTATGCATTACTCTGAATATTAAGTAATTTAAAAGTTAGTTTCGAAACGAGTGTAGCATCTTTTAAAAGTCTATTATTAAATTTGATAAAATTATTGGACAATTAAAAAAATCATTAGGCAATTAAAAAAGTGGAAATTAATGGCAAAAAGTCTTTTAATTGTTTTTTGAAACACCACAATATTTACTATCTTTAAAACAAGCATCAAATGTCTAGAATAGCTGCTTAGTAACCTAGACTAGGTCTAATATGCACTGAGAATAGGACAAAAGATTGACACCTCCTGAAATGACAATCCTTGGAAAACCCAACACTTATGGTTGACTTGGAACTCAGAACTAGTAACTAAATATCTACTTCAATTTATCAAATATCTGTGTGAATTTAACTTCATTTTGTCCATGGAGGTAATTCCACTGGTATCACTGACACAAATCTTAGTATCTCTACCACTTATTTCTAAAAATCACCTATTTGGGAGCTATTCAAAAGTTAAAATTTTTAAATTACTTTCCAATAGAAGATGTTGAGAAGAGCTTTCATAACTCCTGAAAGTATCCAATGTTTTAAATAGCTTTTTATCACAAATAATTGAAAATACCCAATATGGCTTCTCAGGAAATAGATGCCATACTCATACAATTAAAGTTCTGTGACTTCTTTATTCATTAAACACCCTTTTCCACACAGTCCACCAGCAAACCTCAAGTCAAAGCAGTGATGCATTTAAGCTCAGTAATTACTATCCAAGGCAATGTACTACGTGCAACAATAAAGCAGGCACACTAATTCAAGTAGTGCTATGATCTCCAGGTCTCACATCCTGCTCTAATGCAATTAGTCTACAAAGAACTAATTACCCTAATCGAGCAATCACAGTTTCACTGACATCTTACTTCCTCTAACAGCTATAAACACCACCGGGCTAAGATAGCACCTAATTAGTTTTCTGTATCACTGTTTACAATGCAGTTTGAATTATATTTACAACATTCCCTAAATACTTACTTTACTACCAGCAACTACATACTTACTCAAAACTACTTGCACCAGAACAGTGTTAATACTCATGTGGCTCAGGCTGATAATAAAAAGGTGAAAAATCTCCCATTGTTCTGGCATTTGTGGTTTGCAATCTTTGTAAAAGAATACAAGTGAACATGTCCTTTATCTCCATCTCAGGTGCCAAAGCCCTTTCCAAACTACAATGATTTTCAATAGCTAGGAACTGTTTTAATTTGTAGCAAGATATTTTGGCTATAAAGAGCTAAGAGAACAAGTTGATTTCAGTGCTCAGCGAGATAGAGACTGTGGAATTCACAGCACTGAATGTTTCAAAAACAAGCTACACCAATTTCTACAAGAATTACACTCAACACTGCCTCTGACAGGGGAACAGATAACATCCTTCCAAGAATCCTGAGAGGGCACGATGAACAACGAGAAAAATAAGAAACAAAGAATCCACTCTTTGGTTTGTGGAGAATTAAGATTTAAATTCCAAAAATCTAATTTATTTCAGCTGGCCATAAAAGAAAACACAGAAAAAGCCCCACAAGGTATTTAAAACAAGTCTATCTAATAAACTATTACAGTTCAAGATCACTATTATTTACACTTGCCTGACTTTTGGCACCATCATTCGGTGTTGTACCATTAGTGTGTGGCAGATTGATGCCATCAGGGTAAAGACCTCCTCACTCGCTGAGTCTCTCCAAACCATATTCAGCAGAGTGTTTGTCTGCTGCTTCGTATCCAATTTCTTTAGACACTCCTCAGTTATGTACTGAACTGATATTCTCCCATCACCCTACAAACACATCAAAGAAAGGTTTGCTTTTAATTTTTTTCAGTGATCAAGTATCCTCTTTTTGATAAAAAATAATATTTCTAAATTTTACTAGAACATGAAGTTTTCTTGTACAATAAATACAATGGAATCACACATGTATATCCCATTCTTAAAAGTATCAGACCCAAGAGCCATGTTAAACCCCCAGGCAGGTAACTGATGGGTTGTGGCATCCATGTTTCACTTAAGCCACTGGAAATACTGCCTTTAATGTAAGTATGTTCTGTAACACTTGGGTACAATAAGGAAAAATCATTTACTGGCATAAAATATGTGAATAATCATCTCTTCCCACTGATATCAGTTAACATTGGACATGAAATCCAGAAATGGATGTTGACTGTAAATTCCTTTACAAACAGTATTTCACTTTCATAATCCATGGGTTAACAAACAGCAACAAACTTCAGCATGGTCAACACATGTCTGGGTAGTGCCAGAAGTGTGCCAAAAGGAATGTTTTCTGTTGGCATAGAGTTGAGTCAAGCTCAACATTTTCTTTTCCTTATTTCCTATCTTTATCTTGCCCCCAACTCAGTAAAGCAGTCTGGCTTCTTGAAAGACGCAAGTTAACCAAGTATAAATTTTTAAGAAAGAGGGGTTCCCCACCCACCCATCTTTTTTTTCCTAAGACAAGCATGCATGAAAATACAGAATACATAAAAAATTCACAGGAGAAGCATGCAAAAACATATTACAATAAATAGTATTATTTATTCAAAGTACTGCTTAGAGCAGATGTTTTTCTAATTTACAAATTAGTGTAAGTTATCTGCAAAGAGAAATCTATGCTTTGTTTTTACCTAATCAGCTCTTAAACATTACAAATCTCTAAGGCACGAGTAGAATCTGCCAATATTTACATTGCATACAGTGTGTGTATCTGGCAAATTAAGTATTTTATTCACTCTCTCATGGTAAAGATTTTGGGGTATCAATAACACATGGCATCTAACAACTCACAGCTAACAGGCTGCAAGTGTTCCCCAGCAGCACAGCTCTTCCTTAGAGGTTACTCTCCAAATCAATGTCTTAAAAATGCTGCATCTTTCAAAAATGTACATCACCTTCCATGAAATGTAAGTGGGCATTATAGGAACAGTATCTCTTAGAAGAGCTGGTATGCTTTTGCTTTCAACACATAACCAAGAAACCTTAGAATGCCTGAGACAAAAATCCAGAATTCCCAGCTTATTGTAGGGAAGCAAAATAATTTCAATTGTTTTTTTTTTTAATGAACCCTAAATATGATGAAATTTTACATATTCTACAAGGAAAGCCTGCACATTGCCCAAGTCCTTTGAATGGCAGCATCTTCTGAAAGATTGTTGAATCTACATCTAACTTTGGTTGTTCAAAGCCCTGACACAATTATTAGGAGGTTAAAGTTAGAACAGATTTATTCTACTGCAGGAAGTTTAAACTACAGTGAAAAAGTTCTATTTATAGCACAGTCTCTATACATTATTACATAAAGCAGGTGTTTCCCCTTTGAGGGCTTTTGAGTTAGTGGATATACACAGAGTTAATTCCACAGGGTAAAGCCTATAGTTGAACTTGTATTTCCAAGAGAAAAAAAAAAAAAGGAAGAAAATACTAAGTTGGAATATCAGGTTTGTGTGCTTCCTGATATCTTAGCATCATCATGGAATTAAACAATAGGCAGAGTAAAAATTCTCTGTAAAATACAAATTTAAAGAAGGTAAGTTTAAACCCTTATTTTTTAAATAAAATTCTGTCCTTCAGCAGACACACTATCTGTAGTTTAAGACCTCTTATTATAGTAAAGGGTTTGTTTTTAATGTAAGCAACAAGTTTCATTTGCTTACAGTGAACAGTCATCTATTTTTTAGGAGAAAACATGCTCCCTTCTACACATAGCTAGAAAAATACAGGACTTAAGAGTGATCATGTTTTTGCCTATCTGTGCTACTGCCATAACACAAATTCTTTCAAAGAAATTTTGTACTGCCTTACCAGCGTGGTTGTCATTTTACTGATCTCTTCATCCTCATCTTCAGAATCACTGTTTGCATCCTGACAGTTTGTACCAGCAGCAGACACAGGCAGCTGAGAGAGAAAAGTTTGGAGTACCCTCAAATACACAAGAAGTCCTTCCTCTGAAAGGGATCCTACAGCATGTACATTGAAAGAAAAGATCATCAGCCAGATCACACCAAACTATAAAACATGTTTTACCAGAAATACCTCACCAAAACAAGTTATGTCAAATCTTATCAAATCAGTGCATTTTTTACCGAAAAAGGTAAGAATAGGAAATAAAACAGATCTCTCCAACACTTTTCTCCACGAGCTGTCCTTTTTACTTGGCAATGAACCATGTCATAGAAATGCATAACGTATTAACTCCAATATGAAACAAACAATGAACTGGCCACCCAGTCTGCTCACCCAAATATGTTTCTCCAACTGTTAACACAAAGTAGAAAAGCCATGGGGCTTGATCACTTCGTCTTGAACATCCACTTTCTGTTAATAATAGTGCATTCAGAAAGAGTTCATAAGGGAAAATGGTCTGCACGTCAGCAAGCGCTGGAATGATGAAATGGAATATCTGATCTGTAAAAGGTGCTGCCAGAAACTCCTCTGTGAAGGCTGCAAAAATCTGCTGCCTGAAAAGAAGAAAAATTGTTGTTATGGAAAATATAGACAAAACTTCCCACAGTGATACACAGGGAGTAATAGATCAATTTGCAACTTTGCACACATCCACCGAGAAGGCTGCAAAGGTGTGCTCCATTAATCCTGACCTAGTACACCAAATTTCTCAGATTTCTCAAAAATTGGCTCCTTACACTAAATTCTTTTCCTGATGATCTTACATGTAATTTTACCCCCTAAATGAACTCACAAAAAACTATTTTGACATTATACACATTGTTTATAATATCAAAAAAAACCCGAAAAAGTGCAATTAATCTTTACACAAATTTCTACTTTAACACAAAACACTATTGTACATGATACAACCTGAGTTTGATTTCTGTTCCCTCTGTCTACATACCTGACTCTTTCTGCTTGTAACCTTAGTTATTTCTCTCCATAAACCTCAGCTCAACTGTCACAAAGTTCCTTTTAACTCTAAAATTCTTTTCAGCTGCCCTGCATCTCTGCTCTCATCTAAGCTTTTCCACACCTGTGTTGCTAATGTATCAAGATACCTGCTATTCTCTGTGCTGTTTATTGTAGCATTCAGCATTTTACTGCCTTTTTCTTAAACACACCTGAAACTACATTGTTTCACTGATGTACAGCATTACCAAAAAATCATCACTATTGCAAATAAATCAACAAACTGCACTGAAAGAATGGCTAGACACTCAACGACAACAAACCAGGCACCTCTGACTATAGCAAATAAGTACAGAAATATCTAATGTGATCTTTATTTACCTTGCACCTTCTGGACAGGAGCTATATGTAAAGTGCAATGGCTTCAGAACATTCTCCAGAAGTATTTTTGCAATAGGGACACGAGAAACATCAGAATACTCAATACTCGAGGGAAGCTTATTGTTAATTAACAAATAAAGCGACTTGTAGTAGCCTGCAAGTAAGAAAAATCACTTTTAAAATACAGTATTAGTTTTCTACTTTTCCCTACAAAACAACTTATATTTAACATTAACTTGAAAAACACTTTACAACCCATTGTATGAAGCTTGACTTAGGAAGACATTTTAGAATAGTCTAAGTCATATTCACATAATTAACAGGCTATATCAGCAACCTCTTTGGAAATATCCCATTATAAAATCATTCATAGAGATCAACATTCAGAGTCACTTCGATTTTCAAAGACCAATGAACTCTTGCTGATGAAATGAATAATTTGATTTTTTTAAAACAATGACCTATGAAAAAGATGTTCTCTTCTCCTTTAAGTGACTGTAGTCACATTCTATCCTTCCACTCTCCCAGAAATGACAGATTTTCCCCTCTACTCTGAAGCAGGACTGCATCATATAAGCAAGAGTCCTGCTGGCAGAATGTCTCAATTCTATGGCCACCTTGCCTTAGCAGACTGAAGAATACAATCACTGTTTCCAAAACAGGGCTCTCAGACAGTAATAAAATGCATTACACCATCCATGCCATAAAGATGTGTAGAGGGTAATTTGTATTTGTCTCACTGAAGTACAAATGGAATCACACGATTTCATTCTTCTTAAAGCAACTTCCCCTTGCTCAATGAACTCCTAAACTAAGACCCAGGTCTCACAACTACAGGAACCACCTGTAAATGCAACAAATAAGTGTCACATCATCAAGAGTCCAGTCTAAGACCCTTTGTTGGGGACCACCTAACTTGGCATACAATGCAAAAGGTAGGAAGTCCTCATAAAAGAATAACAGCTATGCTGACAAGAGACATGTGGAAGATAAATTATATGCAAAAACATATACTAATAAAAGCTGATAACAGATTCTTTACAAATTAAGCATAATAAATGATTTGGAGACAGAACATTTGTAGCTGCAAAAAATGCTTCTTTTTGTTTTCATTTGAAGTCATCAGAAAGCTACACTTTAGTAAAAAATTAATGATTCTGTGATCTTAATAACTTTCATATACCAGTTGTGAGAATTCATATACTAAAAGAACAAATATATGCATTTTGGAAGATATATTTATTATATAACAAGTTAGTGAGACAAACATAAATACTTCTATAGTTTTTGCTATGCCAGGGTGAGTAAAATAAATGTGCTACAAAAAGAGTAATTATTTTTCTCATAGTGACTTGAACATATAGTAGTTAAAACCAAATCCTTAGTAACAGGATAAGATAGTCTAGTCTACAGAATGTACTGTAAAACTTATATAGAATTATTCCAACAACTAACAGACTGGAAGGTGCTCTTTCTGCATTTTACACCAATGAGGCTGGATCTGAGATATTTATTTCAAAATGTTTTTGTCTTTTCTCCCTATCCACAAGTTTTGCAAACTCTACTGTATCAGAAAGGCAAATTATTTTTTTTGGACACTCCCAGAATAAAAAAGTTTCTTTGAGACAAAACATAATTTTGGTGCTAACTACACAATTCATTAACTTTCAGTATGTTTGCACAGGTGTAACTCATTGCAGTTTAGCAAACAATATAAATCAAAGCCAGGTCACCATCTCTTTGCTAAGGTGTCTGTGGTGTCGGCAGGATGAAGAGGTAATGCCAATTTAGAATAATAATGAATAGTAATATTTGTAGAGAACAGTACTGCAACACAGTGACTAACTTTTACAAAACTAAGGCTTAGATCTGCCACAGTGTGTGCATGTGTCCATGGGAAACTGTGTGTGTGTGTGTGTGTGTAAACAGCTACTGCATTAAAACTTTTGTTAGGCAATATCCACCCACTCTCAAAATCTGTTGTAAATGTCTGTATAAATAACTTGATAGAATATTCAATTTATAAACAGAATTTCTAAAGAAATCAAGCAGTAATTTCTCAAGCAGTGATCTCACTACAAGCACAGTGTCCATCTAGTGTACAGGTTAATGTACGCAGCACTTCATTCATCGTGTCCGTGGTTAAAGCAAAAATGTGATTAAACAACGTGGTCTTCAGGTGTTACACATCCTGTTTAATTTCTGAGTATTTCCCAGAACTTCTAGTTCCTATCTACTCACCTTTATGAACCATGTAGTGCAAAATTTGTTCAATTAATGATGTCACATAGCTGACATCTTGTAAAACAGGCAAATACGTATTCTCAGATGAAAATACCTCAAGCATTCTCATAGGAAGTGCAACATTCAGACTGTCATCATTGCAATTCTGCAATAGCCTATAAATGAAATTAAATTAAAATTATTCAACAAGATATTTCTCTTATTTCACCACAAGCATATGTACAATGATTTAAAACTAAAATTACAAAAACCCTTTCACATTCACCTTTAATTAACTTATTTCTACGTGGTTTCCAACTGTTCTCAGTAGTTTAGCTACATCTTTTTGTTGGCATCTTTATAATAGTAACTGATTTTAGGGTTTCTATGAATATGGCACTCTACCTGTAAATCCTATTAAATCCTACTAAATTCTCTCAATGATTTGCAAGTTTGGAGGTCTACTGCATGAACTAGAAGAGAAGCAAAGGATAATTCATGTTTTTTCATGAAGACATAAAAGCCCCAGAGCAATATGGGCTGGGAACAAATGCTAGGGAACATCATATGCATAAGTAACACAATAGGATACCCTTGATTACAGACTGAAATACTAAAAATTCCATCCTTTTAACAACTGCTGCTTACATAACAACTATCAGTGACCACAGAAATGATGAAGATTAAGAGCCTGTTTAGAATTCAAAGGATATTTAGTGTGAGATGTGTATAGGTAGAGTCGTCCTAACAATGTGTTTTCTTCCCCATCCACATTAATAGCTGCATTTACAAAAACACAATTTCAACTGTAATGAAAATGTACAATTAAATGCAGTGACACCACAGCTGTGTCCCACTGCAAACGGACTTTGAAACCCAACACTCAAGTCTTCTTTAGTCTCTGGTGTCACTGTTTATCATATAGTATACACACTTATAAGAACACAAGGTTCAGTGACTTAAATGAAACAATTTTCTAAAAAAAAATTATTTTAAGGCTCTGGATAATATAACTAGTTCCTATTATTGATAAGAATAAATACATTGTTTTCTAAACCTAGGGTTTAGGTGCCAGATATTCAAGTCACCTTAATAGATTTACCCTCCTGTGATCCTCCCACTGCAAATAACAAATGCAAAGCTGAAGCCAGTAATGTAACTGATTAATATGCCTTTGTAACTTCCTAATATGCCCTAAATTCCCAAAACAGCATGAGGAAAGGCATCTTAAATAATATTAGTATTGGAACAACGTGTATCCAAAGCATATCCTCGAAACACAAGTGTACCTCAGATAATAACTTTGAAACGCTATCAGTTCCCAAGAAAACCTGGTTTCCACAAATACTGCTAAGGAAAACAGTTAAGAGTATCCTTAAGCCTATCCTAGGAGAGCATCCCTTAGGCACGTGTTGAACTTGAAAGCCAACAGAACATTCCACTGTTCGACATCGGGACAAGTATCCAATGCCACGGCCCACACACATATTAAACAGTCCTCTCCATAAAATAAAGTTACATTTAATACTTCACCTGCTGCAAAAAGAAACAAAGAAGTGCCCAGAATAATTTCTGAACAGTTTTTACATAGCAGAACAGAGAAAAAAAAGAATTTACCTGCAACACAGCCCCAACAGTCTTTTTATTTGGAATAAGCAAGTAAGTCTGTCTGGACCATCCAACTGCTTAACAAACTGAGAACTCTGTTTAATTAAATTCTGACACATCCATACCTGCAACAAGACACGCACAAGTTTACTGTTTTGCCTACTGCAACTCAGACAGTAATACTTCAGTGCTGTTGTAGATACCTTTGGAGGACTTACAAAACATAAACTCAGACTGAATCATGTTCAGAGTAGAAAAAAACCCCACTGTTACACAACATAATCTGTATGACTGCTAATACTAAACTTTCAAAGTTAAGACTGAATTGCACTTACAAATAACTTTACTCTTAGAATGAAGTTATCTGTTAATATTTTTTTTATAAATAGTCATAATTCTTTAATGTCCATTATCAATAGCCACTATGAATCATATTAACTCATACACTTGGGAAGTTGGCAGTGACCTTGCAGTTGATATGCCAGCATTATTCAACAGTGAGAAAAAAAAATCACCCAAACACCTTAGGAATGACTAGGGGGCTAAGTGGAAAATATGGTTTAAAGATTAAAATTTTAATATATTATTTTTAAAAAACTAATGTGAATAATATGCCCAGGATTTTTCAGGCTTCATTTCACATATTTTGTGCACGTGTATGTGCACGCACTTGTAAAATCTGATTTTAAGTTCTTGTGCCTAAATGAAAAACAGCAGAGTGCAGAGCAGCAAAAGCCTGAACTCTTAAAAAAAGAACTCTGAAATTAATTTAAGTGGACAAAGGCTTCTTTGCATCCCTTCAAAATCTTTTAAGACTCCTTTAACAGTGCATGAAACACAAGTACTATGGATCAGGGTATGGAACAGCACTCACCAAACGCTTGGAATCCTCATTCTGTCTATAGAAAAAGAGTAACTGACGGACTAGAAGAGTCAAATTAGCTCCATTAGCAGTGGAAAAGGTTCCTCCAGATTGGGCCAAATTAGCACAGCGATCAAATTCACTTCTTTGGATGGAGTACTTAAAAACAAAACATGCATTAATGTATCAATAACAGCTATGATTTAAAAGAGAGATGCAAAATTTTAAAACCTTCGTTTCAGCTTCCCGTCCAAAGAGGTTGCCAAGTAATAAAACAGAGATAACACATATTTATTATGAGATCAAAACATACAGACAGTATCACAGTTCCATTCTGTCACTCAGATGCAACAAATTTGTTCCTTATCAAGAGCATCACACCAAACATTTTAATCTAATTTGCTTAAATTAGAGAATTTAAACAGATAAAACTCTCTCTTAGAAGAATCTACCCAATGGCACCTTAGAAAGAACAACTTTTTGACTCAAACTACCACCTTAGCTATACTGGGAAAAAAAATTAAAAGCTCCACTGTGGTGTGTGAAAGCTCTTAATATCTAATGGTTTTCATCTGTTTTAATCAGCTAAAAAAACACTGCATGATCCCATTGAGTTCCAGCCACGTCCATGCTTTGCAGAATATACATCCATCTACTAAAATATTGAGTTTCAAATGAAAATGTCAAGAGGGGAATAAAGAATTTCCACTTGGTGAAATATATACTCAAAAAGATTTTTCAATTAAGTTATTTACATTCAAAAAGATTTTTCAATCAAATTATTACTAGAAAGTCTCATTTTCAGCAAAACTGTTTAACATCTTTCTAAATAAATAAATAAATAAGTACTGACTTGATGTTTTCTGTCTCTGTACCCTCTTACAAATGACTGGATTATTATTGCATTTTTCAGCCTCCGCCTTTCTTCCTGTAAAACAAAGCAAGAAAACTGAAATCAACATTGTGGGACTGACTCTAATTTCTGCCATTTTACCAAATATATTTGTATTCAAAAGTATTTTTTTTAAATAAAAATTAAGCAGCAATCATTAGTTAAATAAAGCATTTTAATGTTTGTATCCAATACACATAGATCAGTGGGAATGCTTTTCAAGTTTTTAAGGGCAAATTTACCACTGAGATATTGCAAAAGAATTTTTAATACTCAGTATGTAATACCATAAAAATCAAAATAAAAATCGTATTATTTTGTATCACTTTATTATTCATGTATTTTATAAAACAAAGTTTTAATACTGTGTTGAAGAATTCATCAAATTCTATGACAGCTTTCCTCTTTCTGCATAGATCAGCTAACACTGAAGACCCATTTATTTGTTTTCATTCCAATAATATAAAATTATTATGATGCTGGCACACTTAAGATATGGGGAAAACAAACAAAAAAAATCAGTTCCTTGGAGACAGTACCTCTGTCAAAAGGAAAATGAGGCTTAAAGCTTTAAGCTCAGGAGCACAATATGGAAATTAATGAAAATTGTTACTCTCTTCTTCAAACCAGACATACCAAGTGAGTACTTTTTATGATGTGTCTTCCTCATCAGCTGGAAAGGGTAGGTAAAATCATTCCTTTACAATGTCTCACTTTCTGAGGAACTGAAAGCCAGCTTGCTGGAGGTGCTATGGGAAGAGCACTCGGAGGGTTCCCTGACAGCACCCTCAGCACACCCCATCACAGTAAATATCTGCAGGAAGTGGCTTCTGTAATTATGTTCCTAACAATGTCCATATAGATTCTTAGGGGATAAAAGAGGGAAGTAAATAGTTGCTCATGAACCCAAAGCTACAAAGTAGTGGCTGAGGAAGGAAAAGTACAAGGACTGAGAAGCCTGCTTTAAAATGAGAAATTTTAACCTAATCAATCCTTGAACTACAGCAAGCCTTTAATTCTGAGGGCCACCAAGCAAAACAAAACACAGAAATATTTTCCTAAATTTCATTAAAATACACTTACAAAAGTTCACACAAACCTTCAACTCACAAAACCTTGATTTCTAATTTATTGTCCCATGAAGACACATCCAACTTAAGAACATAACCTGGAGTGACCGAGAAACACCAGACAAAATTGCTATTCAAGGTCTACTTCATTTTTCTTGGAAACTCTGGTTCCTAAAGCAACTTCTCTGCATAAGCATATACTCAGAGACTGTAATTAAATCTAAAGCATTGACCAAAATAAAATTTTGATAGGCCAAAGGCTATTTTTCTCTCCAAAGTATCTACAGTAAAAGTGCAATCAGGAGAGAGTTTCAATTACAGCAAGGCAGTATCTCTTCATAACCATAATGTAAGGTTCAACTAAAACATAGATATGTTCTCCTTTTCTCTAGGTATGGGTTTTATCTCAGAATACATAATTGTCAATTAGCGACCCGTAATTGCAAAGGTTTTAAATCTGAGGTCGCTGCTAAGATTCTGCTACAGGCAGTTTTTAAAAATCCATAACTGATTTTACTCTCAGAGGAGCCATTCATTTTGTGAGAATGTGCCACAGAAAATCGTTGTGTGCACATGTGTACAAACACAGATGTCAGTAAATTGCCTCTGCATTGGCTTTGCAGAACACAGAATTAAGCAACAGAACGGGTTACTTCGATGTGTGGAAAAAAGTCTGTGAACCACAAAGACTTTTTACATACATTGGTAAGGACTCATTGATCATAAATTTGATGCACAACACAGAATTCTGAACTAGCTGGTGAAATCCTCGTAGTTTCATACTTAAACTTGGTCCATAATTGTACACCCACGTTGGGAAGAAAAAAAAAGCAGTTAATTGTGCTTGAAAACTGAGGAACCATTGCAGAACTTGTGCTTAATCTAGTGAGGGTCAAACACACCTTTAAGGGTTTTGCCAATTGGAGCACGCTGGAAGACCACACAGAACTTGCAAACTGAAACAAAACATTCCTGACCTAAGTATGAACTGCAGCAGAAGTACTTTGCACTGCAAATGTTACATCAAGTTAAAATCCAGTGGGCATGCAAAGCTTACAGGCTACTTTACCTCTCGTTTTCTCCTTTCTTCCTGAGTCCGATGCAGGAGAGAAGCCTTTTCTTCCTGTAAGACACAAACAAAGACACTTTCCCATTTTCATTCAAACACGATTCAGCTGCCTTTGTGACATTTAATGTAGACTTCACTTCAGGGATTATTCATAGTACATAAAACAATGGAGAAAAGCAGGTGTTAATAATTTTTCTTGCTTGCAAACATAAAATGCAGCCCTCTCAAAAGAACAGTGATGGAGGGAAGTTCTGCCCTTATGAAAAGGGACAGGCAAACAGCAGCAAACTGCACTGATCTCTGTCCAGGTTTGTGTTCTCAGCATCCCAAGAACCTCAGCAAACATCACCTATTTAGAGATGACAAAGTAAGGTCCCAATCCCACCAGACAGTACCAAATGTCTGAGTGTTTTCCTTGCCTGGAGCACACCCAGGTGCCTACAGCAAGTTGTGGCATGTTCAAAGCAATCACATCCTGTCCCAAGGCCCATGCTTTTGTCTGACTTGCACAAAAGCACGAAGCTCTTATATTTACTTATCCTTTACCTCGAGAAACTTGTCCAGGAAAGGTGTCAAGAGAGACACATAGCATAAGTGGCAGGATTTTTTTTCTTTTAAAATTGTGAACTCTTCACCTAAATTAAGGAGAGAAACTGAAACTTTCAGGGCAGCGATCTCTCCAACAGTGAAAAAGAAAAGAATACTTAACTATTCATGAGGCCTCAAAGAACAATACTGTTACAATAGAAAAACCTGTACATTAGCTTTTAAACCACAATCATAAATCACACATGGATTACAACATACCAACAAAGCTTTATCTGCAAGAATCTCTTACTGGATGGTTCTGTGTAATTTCCAAGAAAATATAAAAAATAATTCAATTTTGATGAAGAGTATTCAGCTCCCACTGTAGAAAAGAGCTGAAAGTACTATGGCACCCTCCCAAATCCAGACTAAAATACACAATAGATTTAAGGAAACTATTTTTCATTTTTTTTGCCACTGTTACACATATAATGACTTCCTTTTTCTCCCTATGTCCTTATTAGCCTAGAGAAGTTGAGAAATAAAACACATTCAAGCTGAAAATGTGTTATATTTGAATACATAAAAATCAATTTGAAGTTGGTAAACAAATGTTTAGAAAATACTGAACCACATCCGAAACAACTGTGCTGGAATACTTTCAGTGTTTACCAGCAGTTACAAATCTGAGGGCAAAACTCTTCTGCATTTCTTTTTAGTTGATACAGAGGAAGCAAAGTCATGATTCTCTTAGTTTCTTCAGGATAGAAAATAGTTGTAACACAGACCACTGAGAGAGTGAAAAACACATGTAAAAAAAAGGAATTTGAAGTTGGTTTTGTATCTCAGATCATTTACTGGAGCAAGCCTAAGGAAAAAATCCCACAAGAAGGTTAACCATATTTTCCTCTAAAGATGGTATTTCTGGCCAAAGACACCACTAACTGCAGCTACTGCCCTCTAAAGATAGGGGGCTTTCCACGTGTTAAACCCAGTATAAACAAATCATAACAAAATCCATACATGAGATGATGTTTCTCCTCTCAAGCAGTAGGAAAGGCACCAGGTCTACTTGGTAACTTGAGGCAAGAGGGTCTGACCTCACACACACAAAAAAACCCAAAATAACATATTAAACTAAGAAATAGCTTCAGGACTTTTTCAACAGCGATACCCAAGGCAATAAAGTTGTTAGTAAAGTGCCCCTATTTAGAAGTGATCGTTCTGCAGCAGGACTATGTAAAGAGAGAATGGAGAGAAAAGGCAGAACACCACACAGAAAAAGGAAGTAAATTTCTGCACCTAAGTGGATAGTGGTACAAAACACCCCAAATAAACCCAGTAAATGCAAGTGATTGTTAGATAAAGGAAAATAAGTGGTCAAAGGACTTATCAGAAACAAGTAATTTTAAAGCACTTGAAGAACAAGGGAGATAAAACAGGACAAGATATCCTCACTTAGTGCATCACCAGCTTTGCATTGATCAGGAATTGGGTCTTTTAGAAGAAAGCACTCTTTAAACCAAACCACTCTTAAAAAACTAACAAAAGTTCAAGTTTTCAGTCAGTCACATAATTGCTTTGAGTACTTGTAAAGAAAAACAGCAACTTGTTAAAGTATAAATTAAATACAATAGAGGAACTGTCCTAAGACAACAAAATATTCAGGTAAGTAAATCCCACCTTTAAAGAACTATTATGGGTCAAATAACACTGTTGTTCTTGTTCACAAGACACACACACACACATCATAACTATGACTAAAGATTATATTTAAATTAAATCCAAGAGAATATATCTCCTTCAGAGTTATTAAACCAAACTGGAATACAGTCTCTTCAGAAATTAAAGAGTACATGCGCAACAGAAAAACACCTGCTGTGGGAAAGATATCAGAAGAACTATTTCTTCACCTACAGGGGCCATTCTAACAAAATTATTTCTTTTGACAGCTAGATGCACAGTCTTCTCTGAAATCCTCCCTCAATTCCTCCTTAACAACCAGCACTGTGGAAAAGAGTCAAACTCAGCAGCTGTTGCTCTGCTGTTTGTGAATGACAACAGCATTAAGGTGAGTGGTGCACATTTGACAACTCCCACCCATCCAGTCGCTGAACTGCTCCTGGCTACAGCCACTGCTCCAGCACCTCTTCCTGCCTGTCAACAGCCAGAGCTACTCATGGAAGAAGATGGTCTGACATAAGTCCCAAAGATCACGCCCAGCTCACTCCTACTCCCCACCTGCCTTGCCTCACTCCTGTGGTGGTCATGCCATCTCCTTTTTTCACCTGCCAGACAGGCAGATGACAGGTATGGAGTCTAACATGAGGTATGGAGTCTAACATGAGGTATGGAGTCTAACATGAGGTATGGAGTCTAACATGAGGTATGGAGTCTAACATG